>NC_133896.1:21568485-21901633 GCF_964199755.1 Larus michahellis
TACAGAGCAGATTAAAAGCTGAAATAGACTTTTCCAACTTTATTCTTTACCATGTTTCCATATACAGAAAATAATACTGGCTGATGATAAATTAAACAGTAGCACTTAAAAGAAAAAAAAAAAAAGCCACAAATAAACACTACCAACAAAGAATGCATAGTAGAAATAGCAATGGAACAAGCCAATCTTTGGTTACCAAACCCTGAAGGTACCCCTTAGTTGATATTTAAATATTTACAGTAAGACTATATATTTGCACATATGTTTTGTATTTTTTTAACATTATCTTCTTAGTGTCATTATGAATACAATTGGATGAGGAAACAGAGATTTAGCTGAGTAGCACTAAACATTCTATGTTTCACTTAAGCATTTATTAGGATACTGCTAATTAGACTGGAGGTTTTGAACTATAACTGCACATGTTTCACTTTATTATACAATTAGGGATGCAATATGAATATTTAATGTTTTCATTAGCTTTTCTGTATAGAGAAAGGATTGCATCTCCTACAAACAACAAAATCAGCCATCCAAATTCCCAATGGTCCAACAGGGAAAAATCAAGTTTACATCTGTATTAATGTAGGTTGAAGATAGTTTGAAGAAAATGCTGGGAACCAAGCAAGTATTCTTCTATGCCAGTGTTCCGCATGTGGAATCTAAATAAACATTAAAAAGGGGAGAGATCAGGAGGAAAATGAAGAAAAACAAGCAATGCAGATCTGAGTGATGGAGAAGCAAAATGGGGAATATTCAATTTGTGTTCTTTTTGCCAGCCCAAAGATTTATTTCTCTGGGTTCTTTGCAGACATCAGGATCATAGGTAAGGCAGATTTGAAGACACTACATTTCAAGAGGGTAGAAAGCTATGGCCCTGGCCTCTGCTGATGTCTCAAGTCAAATTTTCTGGTAGCTGAGGGAAGAAGTAGCAGGATGCTATCAAGCAAGCAAACACCAGATTAAATTTATATGGCATATGGCTCTTTGACACTGGGTGCTGCAACAAAATTCATCAGGCATGGAAGAAAATTGTGAAACAATGAAAAAAGTAATTCTGTTCACCTTTTAGGTTTCATTTCAAAAAAAAAAAAAGAATAAAGGAAATGTTGCCAAATATTTATAAATGTCTGGTCTGTAAAACATACCTGTGGTCTAAAACTACCATAGGTCTGGAATTAACGTACCCAAGATGCAGTGAAGCATACTATAGGAATCACCTTATAGGCATGTTTTCATGGGACAGCTGAACTATTCAAACAGTTAGCAGACACTCTCCTCCCATATTCTCCCTCCTTTTCCTCTGCCCTCATTCTCCACTGTGCTTCCTTTCTACTGCCTCTGCTTCCAGCCACATGTGTGGTCCGTCCTTCCTTCATGCCAGCTCGGACTCTCACATGGTTGCACATGAGACAGTTCATGTCCCTGCTCTGCCTGTTACTCAGCTGTAGTTTAACTGGTTTATAGTGTGATCAGATGAGCTCAGTGTAAGCAGCAGAAGCTTGCAGAGTGGGAGGAATGGGAGGAGAGCCTCCCTTTTTCCTTAGTGATGAACTATGTGTTTGATGACAGCTTCCTCCTGAACACTTAGCCTTGGAGAAACAACTGTTCTGAAATGGTCTGAAACTGAAGTTTTACCCAGGTCTCTGTGCTCTTATTAGTTATGACTTGTAGTAGTCAATTGTGTTTCAACGTTCTTTTGTCTGGTTCCTCAAAACAGGTTTCATAGCTTGCCTAGGGAATGTACAAATTGCTTGCCGACAGTGACCCCAAGGCTACCCTAAAAGCCAAACTGGTAGGATGTGGAGAGCAGTTAGCATTCCATGAGTCACACCGTAGGAGACTGCCAGCAGGCAGCCTGCAGGGTCTCTGACAGCAAGCCTGGGGATGCAAGGTACAGTGCTCAGCAAGTATGCTTGGTTTGGTGACTGAGCTTTCCGAGCAATACAGGTCTATCCAAATAGTCTGAGTTTAGGGCAAATCTACATTTCCTTTCACACACATCTGTGAAGAGGACAGAAAGCCAGAAAGCATTACAGTTGTCTAGAATAAGCAAGAAGAACTTCGCATCCCACAAAGCTTTTCTATGATTACTTTGGGATAAATATTTTCATGATACGTGGTGTGATGCATATTTCCCCACTGATTTTGAACTCTGTAATTGTGCTTTTCCCACATGATGCTTTTTTTTTTTTCCCCTGACATTTTTCACTATTGATGTTTTTGTAACTTTACTAAATACCCAGTCATGAGCTCTGTGATAAATATATCCAAGAGTATTATCCCTTCCTCCTAATAGACAAGTTGCTCTCTTTGGCTGAGTGAAAAAGATGGATGTCTTCCTGGAAAAGGGTAGTATGAAGTAGGGAGGGACAAAGAGAATAATATTCTTTTTGGGGACAGGTGAATAAATTTTTGTCTCTGAGATTTCTGAAGATTTCTCATTATTCTCTGTCATTTATAAAACGATTATAATAAATGAGGCAGAAAATGATGGTCAGAGGAGAAAGAAGTTGGCAAGGAAATTGTCTTTCTAATTTATGTATTTAATAGGCTTGGTTTTGTAGTTCAGCTATCATCTAGAGAGTAGCTAAAATATCTTCTTTGTGTATTTACCATTCTTTACAAAATAATTCCTAAGCACTTTCTCCTGCTCTCTTTTGTAGTAGTGGAAATTCAGGAAACATTCTTAGGTGTTGGAGAACAGAGAATTCCCATGTCAGTCCTCAGCTGAAGCCATTGAGTTACATAGTCTTGCTGCTTGTAAAATGGAGATTGACATACATGTGACAGGGATTGTCATCCATTGGTATCTGAAACTGATGGTGTCTAGACTTAATGATCAGAAAGTCCAAGTTCTCTTTACTTTTCCCCTTTTCTCTTATGAATGTTGCTGATCAGGTACTCCAGAGAATACCTAGGTACTCTCTCTCCTTGTAGCTTTAGATCTGTTGTCTTTTATGGGTTAAAAATGATCCAAAAATTAAGTGCAAAAGAAGTGTTTAAATGCTTTCCCAAATGGAGGCCCAACAAGATAAAGATTATGAGGGTCAGGGAGGTAAGAAAACTGAGGATCCAAGATAAGTTTTTTCCTGAGTTTTAAAGAAGAGGATCCTGGCATTTCAAAGCAAACATTACCTACTCATGTTTGGAGTGTTGTATTATTTTATCTAGTTTATTTATTGAAGGCTGTTGTGCTTTGTGTTAAACAAGACTTGTTTTGGCTATTTTCTGCAATAACTGAGCATTAAGAAGGAAAGAAAGTGTTCACCTGTTAAACCATCTTCAAGTCTTCATTCTTTTTTGACACTTATCTCTACTGGGAAAGAGCGTGACTTGATAGTTACATAAATAAATTCTAAGAAATTAAACAATTAATTGTAACGAGGGAAAAGGGAGGGGGGTGATGCATATTCTTCAAAGACTAACACATTTATGTGTTACCAAGAGTAATTGATCCCTCATGCTCACTTTCTGTTAGAATAGACAAGCAAATGATTTTTTTATATATGGGCTTATCTAAAATCTCATCTTCCAATTTTTCAGTAGGAGCAGTCTGAAGCAGATATAATCAGTCTTTTAACAGTCACATAAGTTGTCCCCGTTCTGTCATATTAAATCATCTCATTAATGTATCGTCATCAGAAAAGGTGCTTTCACATGTTTGGAGCTGTTGTGAGCTGCTCACCAGTACTACCACCTTCCGGCAGAAAAAAAAACCCAAAACACTGGTGGGATAAAATGTAACATCCCACCAAATATGTGTGACATCCCACCCAAAGATAAAGCAGTAAAACAGAGGCATCCTGCTTTGGTGTGAAGACTATAATAACTGTGAGCCCTAGTTGCAGTATGGCAGTCTGGTGCTGGGCCAGCATGTTCAGAAATACATCATGACGCGAGTGACACTGCCCAGGCTCCACAAGCGAGCTTTCCCTCGTGACTGCAGAAACCACCGGGAAGCCACCAGCCAGTCAGGACCTGCCTTCTGGCTCTTTGGTGTCCCTGGTCATTGTGCTGGGTGTCGGTGCCCAGGTGCCAGCATCGGGGGCTGCGGGGCGGCCTCTGTGGAGAGAGGCTGGGGCTGCCCCGTGCCGGACACAGCTGGTTCCAGCTGGTTCCAGCCGGTTCCAGCCGGCTCCAAGTCACCCACCTCATGGGCCCCACAGCCAAGATGGTGGCACCTCTGGGAAAGGGCAAAGCGTGGGACAGCAGTGGGGAGTAAGGAAAAACTGTGTGAGAAACAAATGCAAACAGAGCAGCTTAATGCAAAATAATTTGGAGCAGGTGTACAACAGAGAGTAAAGCGAGAAAAATAGTTGCATGTTAAAAAGGTTTGATTTGTTTCCATCACATTGTTTTAATTTTCTTAACATGATTTTTTTTGGTGGAAATTATTTTCTTCTTTTGTTTTTTATTGATATTATTCATGGGTATGGGTTTCCAGACTAGAATAATCGGTTTCATGATTAGCAGCAATTCACTTGAAGTTAACAAAGCAACGTTTCAAAACATATATTACAGCTAACAGAGTTTATTTTGTTCTACCAGTAGCAGAAACACCAAATTTGTACGACTAAATTTGGCAAACAATGAATGTGTTTGGACTTCTCCTGAAATCTACCCTGGCTTAAGGACACAGCAGAGGCAAGTTGTCCTGTGCCTGTACTGATGCTCCTTCTGTTATGTACCAGCGTAACCAGCATTGCAGTAGCAGACTATGTTCCTCAGATTCTCAGTCTAGAGACCAGGTTCTAATGTACATAATGTAGCTGAGATTATTACAATATTTTTTTTCTTTTTCTATCTGGCAATGTTGCCTCAGGAATATCTACCTCAAGTGGCTTGGAAAGGGAGAAGTTAAGACTGTTCAAGCCTTTTCAGATTGCTGAGTCCTTCCCAATGTCACACAATGGTTCCATCTTTTTCTTGACTTAATGACAGCTCCTTCCTCACTGGAATTACTCTTATCTGATCAGCTGGTGAAAAAAAAAAAAAAAAAGAAGCAGTCATACATCTAAAACATCAGTCTCACAGTTGCCTTGATCCTCTGAAGTGAGTTCTTGTTCACGGTCATCAAGCATCAGCCAGGTGTTTCTCAGACCTGCACACAACATGTTTTGCAGGAGACATCTCTTCAGTCTGTGCCCTGCACTAGAGTATCCAAACCAGTCTCCAAATAGTTTTCTGGCTGCACCTATGCTTTAAATTTTGGGGTTCAGCTGGCTGAATACAAATCTAATCTCAGGGGAAGAAAGTTTGGTCTTACTTTGTCCCTTAGTCCAGACCCCAGTCTACTTCTACTTTATTTGTAGACAGGAAAGAGACAGACAAGACATGGCACATATTTGACTTCATTTGCTTATCATTTGCCACCTCAGCCTTGGGGATCCTTCAAGGGTGGTCTACATTAGCTTTGAGTACCTTCCCAGGCACACAGAAGGATCTTGGTCCAGGTGCCTGGACAGTGGGATGGCCACTCTACTCCCAGCCCGGCATTGGCCACATGCAGGTATGGGACAGTTTCAGCTAGTGTTCGTTTACGTAATTTGTGGTCTCTTTTGCAGTCTAGACAACCATGTTGTTGTGTCTAACCTGTGAGAGAAAATGAAACTTCCTAGAATTCAAGTAGTCTAACAAAAAATATGTTTTAGGAGGAGCTTAGTAGTCAGAAAAACAAACCAACCCAGAAAAAAGCTATGAATCATATCCAAACCTGCTCTTTTCTCTGTGTATGTTTAGGGGAGTCGATAAAGAGACAAGTTATTACTCTCCTTTTTGACAAATGACCTGAAAGCTTTTGATCGCTTAATTTTTTCTTTCCCTTCCTCTGTTAGTGGTGTGTGACTGTTACCCTTTATAAGGTTAAAAACGTGGCAGAGTTCATTATTGTGCCATGAAGCCATGAAGATCTAGGTTGCATCAGTTGTTTTCCAGAGTATTTTATCCTGTTGACTTTATGGGGGACATATAACAACATCTTAACCTCACATAGTGTTAGTTTTTCCTAGCACCTTTTAGCAATCCTTTCTGTGCTGCTGAGGAAGACCAGCACTCCGGGCACTCTACAGACTGTTCTCCAAATCCTCAGATTTCATTGAGTGAGTTCATCCTGAAGGTGAATATTATTTTTCATTGTATATCCATGACAAAGTTTTGGTAGCAGGGAGCTGCAGGCATAGCCTGTATGAGAAGAGGCCAGGGCCGCCCCATTCTGGGCACAGTCAGTTCCAGCCTCTACACAGCAGAGAGAAGTAAGGAAAGAAAAGTGTGAGGAACAGCCCTGAGAGCACCAAGGTCAAAAAAGGAGGAGGCGGAAGAGGTGCTGCTATGGATTGACCACTGTCCTGCTTTCATCTGAGACAGAGTTGATTTTCTTTCTAGTGGTTGCTGTGTTCCAGGTTTGGTATGAAAGCAATGTTGATAATGTTTAAGTTGTTGCTTAGTGATGTTTATACTAATCAAGGACATTTTTCAGCTTCCCATAGAAGCCAAGAAGGAGCATAGACAGAACAACAGAACGGCCAATGGAATATTCAGTACCACAAATGTTGTGCTGGGTATATAAATGGGAGTTGGCCAGGGGGCTGGAATCCATGATCCTGGGACAAGTCAGGCTGGGCAACCAATTCACTGGGCAGTGAGAGTCACTTGTGTCTTGTATAGTCTTTTGCCATTATTATTATTATCATTATTATTGCTATTTTCCTTTTCCATTATTGTTCCATTAAACTGTCTTTATATATAGATAAAAATACACACACACACACACACACACACACACATATATATGTAAAAACCCAGGATGTTTTTTTTTTTTACCTTTCCTCTCCTTTTTTCCCTCTTCTCCCTACCCCTCTGGGGGAAAGGGAGGGTGAGCAAACATCTGCGTGGTCCTAGATGCTGGCTGGGGTTAAACCACGACAACCACAAACCCCCATTACCCACCCGCCCTGCACTACTTGAGGGGGAGGAGGTAGAGGAGTTGGGAATGAAGAAGCAAAGTTGATCTTGGGAAAAAGGGGGATGGGGGAGGAAGGTGGTTTAAGTTTAGCCTTTGTTTTCTCACTATCCAACTCCATTATTAATTGGCAATAAATTAAATTTGCTTTCCCCAAGTCTAGTCTGTTTTGTCCGTCACAGTAGTTGATGAGCGGTCTTCCTGCCTTCATCCCAACCCACAAGCTTTTTCATCCTATTTTCTCCTCCTGTTTTATGGAGGAGTTGGGTTGGTGACTGGCAGCTGGCAAAGGTTAACTCACCCCATATTTTCAAGAACAAAATATTTTAGATAGACTATGTATTTTGGCCAGGTAGTTAGGCCACAGATTGTCTGCCAAATATTTATATTTAAATATACCACATTAACTCAAAGTTACCTAACTATTAAGCACATATTTATGTCTTAAACCAGAATTTCTCATTCATATCAAATGTGTCTTATTAATGGGTTTAACATGTCGCACATACAGTAGTTGACAAACATGTGAGCTGAAAATAATTTCTGAATACCAAAACATTGAAATATGTTCAAACAACATATTTGTCAAACAATGAAAAACAACAGCAACACACTGAATTTCTAAATCTGTGCATGAAGAATATTCCAATGGAAAAATGGGTGAAATATGCCTGACGAAATGTAAAATCATTCTAGAGACTTTCTAAAAGGATAATTATTTTTCCTCCTCATACATTCTGGAAAATACTGTATGAGAAGAATTTACAATGTCATACAAATTGATACACACATCTAGTCTGGACATTACTGAAATTCTGTGGGGCTTGAAAAACCTGAAAAGCAAAGGAAACCCCCAAAGAAACTGATAACTCAGAATGAGGCATTAATTGTGCAAATTTAATATTCTCTCAAGAGGGACTGGGCATCTAAAATTCCCCAGTCCTCTTCATCACCTATCTACGAACGAAAAAAAAAATTGATGTAATCTGTGCCACACTATCAGTATCCAGATGAAAATCCGTTATTCAGTATTCCATTCTAGTGTGGATGTGCATTTTCCATCTTCTGACAACATATGATTTCCCTGCAAACCTCATCAATCAGTATTCACTTCATATTGCGGCAGGAGTCACTGAGTGACTGAGAAAAAGCTTGGGAAATTGTTACTATTAAAGTTTGTATCAAGGATCAGGGAAACCTTGAATTTCCTAGTTTAGGGCTCTGCAAACTTATTTACAGGCTCTCTGTCACAGTAGAAGCAATCTGGGATCTCGCATAATCAGGCCATCTCCTTTCTGCTGCTGGTCTATTCTCAGTTAAATTATTGACTATTATATAAGGGGGTTTAGTTCAGTATTCTGATAATGATGCTGCCATTAAACTGTAAGTCAATGTTCTTTGCTGCCTCGCTGTCTAGTATTTTATTATGAAAGTTTAATATAAACTTTGGATTTAATAGGCTATCCTTCACTTGAGACTGTTGATTTTAAAGTGACAGTTTTCCGTGGTAAACTAAGATTGATTTCTAAATTGTTTGTTATATAATTTATGGGTCCAGCCCTGAGGTCCTGTCATAGTTAAATCTCCTGTTCACTTAACTTAAATGGAAGTCTGCAGTGCCACAACTGAAGATACAATTCTGGTTTTCACTTCATCCCCAAATACAAAAAGTGAAGCAAGATTCACCACTGAATATATGTCTTTTTCCAGAAGGTGCTTTGCTAATTACAAAACCCAGAGGAAAATTGTTACTAGATAAGGCAAGCAGATGTGCCTAGCATGATGATGCACTGCTGGGAACTCCAGAGCTACCTCTGAATTGTGGAAATCTGAACTCATCTGTAGTGAGTCCTGCTTGAGCCAATGTGTATAGACATACTGCGAATGGGATGGTGAAGTTACTAACACAGCCACACTCATCACCGCACATCACATCAGTATTGCATTTGCCAGGGATAGTTAGCTGCTGGCTAATGCTGTTTCAAGGATAATTTCGGCCAGGCCAAAACAGCAACGGTATGGACCTGACGTGTAGGTCTAGAGACAACTCTGTCATGGTGCTTGAACATATCTGCACTGCGCTTTCTCCACATCTGATCCACTGGGACAGAGATCCTGGCTCGGGTACAGTCAGTGGGAGCTCTGCTGGGAGGGACAACTGCTGTAGAAAGTGGCAGAGAGATGCACTGAAGTGTTTCTGTTGAACTCGGTGCCCATTAAGTAAAAGACCACGTTTTGATCACTAATGACTATCTGGGGATATCCTGGGAACATCTACTCTGGATTGTTTCCTGACTATCAATAAAATAATTTATGTTTAAATATGTTTGCTTAGTGAAATTTCAAAACATAAAAACAGCATTAGAAACTGCCTCTTTGCTCCATTGTTTTGGTACAGATGGGAAGGAAAGACTCCTATCCACCACTTGGATGAACTAACGTCATCCTCCTGTAGATTCTGATGGATTGATGTGACAAATAGACATTTGTTAGACTAGTTTTTCAATGTAGAAGTCTTTTGCCAGCCTCATGAAAATTGCACTGGGGAAAAATACTCCATACAGTTAATATCACATATTTTCTGGTTGTTATGCTTGATGTTAACTACAATTAAACAGAATGAAATAATTAACAACAGCATTGTTGCATTGCAGTCTCTCAACAGATAGTCGTTCCAGTGGGAGAGGACAGTAAGACCTTTAAGCAGCTGCAAGGAAGGAACAGCTGACAACCTTTGTTGGGTGTAAATGTGAAATGTATATTCAGTGTACTTGTTTTATCTTTTGTTCTAACATCTGTGACTTAGTCTATATGCCACCAGCAATTACTTGTAGAATTCTGGTAAAGAAAATAAAATATGATTACAAGTAGGAAAGCAAATATGATGAGTTATCATGGCCATTATAGAATGAGAATACTGATCTGGCACTCTTCAAATTGCTTAACTGCACTGCAAATGCAATCAATCAGCTTTATTTGTGTAATATATTAACTCCTTTTAAATAATTTTTTAAATCTTCTAACAAAATATGTTCTTTATTATATCAATTCTCATTGTATACTCCTCTCTTTTGGTCTCTCTCGTTCTCACTCTCTCAAAGCCTTGTTTCTAGGAGAGCTCTCATATCAAAAATGTTGCCCCAAGCTGTTACCACTTCATGGTTCATCTGGCAGGAAATGGAACTTCAATTGGAAGAGAGAATATAGGTTTTCATGAATGCTTCTCACAACGGAGTATCAAAATTCTTTATTCTGTGCTCATTTTCAGGATAATTAAACTGGGTCAGAGAGTGAGAAGTATTTGGGTGGCTATTTTCAAAATGCATTAGCCTCTGCATTGTTGCAAGGAAGTCTTTTAATAATCTAACTACTTTACGTTTAGTAGTATGTGCAATAACCTTTTCTCCTCCTGTAATTACTCTCATTCTTTAATTGCCTGTCTCTACTGCTCCAAGTGTCAGATTTCCAATAGAAGTTGCTCTTGTTAAAGGAGCAATGAGAATAATCAGTAAGAGGGATTTTCCATGATGATGTGTGATGCACTAAAGAAAGGTAGGAAAAAGACGGGAGTTCCAGATGAGTGAACAATTGCTCTGAGCAAAGCATGTTTGTAGTCGCCTGAAGTGTGGATTTTTCAATTAAAAAAAAGCTCGTAGTATGCTAGTAATATTATAGTTCATACAGCAACAGTATTTTAATTTTTATTTACTTTTTCATTAGTTAGGTTCACTATCAAGATCAATAAAACCGATCTCTGCAAAAATTATTTTCTGCAGCACATTTTTTCTCTCCCTGCTTTACTTGTGTACCCAGAAATTGACTTATGGTTGTGTTTTGTTGTAAAAGCCCCTTTCTAAGTGGAGTTAGCTTTGATACATAAAGAATAAACATGAGATCTTAAACTTTTTAATCATATGGGAGCTTATGCTTCCCTTTACATTCTTGGTACCTGTTACTTCTGTGAGCTAACATTGCCAAATACGGAGTTAAAGAAAAAGATCTACTTGATACTATGAAATGGCTTAATTGCTCTTCATTAGACCTTAATTTTGTTGTTCAATGTACACCGAAAATTTTGTCCCTTGTGATCCTTCTCTTACCAAGATTAAAACCATAAAAATGTAATTTACTTCAGCCATAAGAATTCAGGATGTAGGTCTTTTTTTACGCTTGTGCAGGTGTGGTCCTTTTGACATCATTGGTGTTGTAGCAGATTAAAAGACAAATCTATGTGACATTTGGCATCATCAGAGGTCTCTGACATAAATATTCCATCCACAACGGCCTGATTGTGCCACCATTATTCACAGAACATACTACTACATTCAACAGGTAATCCCAATGACGTGGAAAAAAAGACCAGAAAAAAAAAACCAATAACAACAAAAAAAACCCCAGAAAAAAACAGCAGTGAACCTGAGAAGTCCCAATTAGGCTGTGCTGACTTTCACCATATTAGTTAATTAGGCACTTAATGATTCCTTTGCACCCAGATACAGTGCAAATATTAACAAGATGAAATTTGTTACATATTGTAGTGAAATGCATGATGGCTGGGATGATCTTTGTTTCTGACAACCAAAAGATGCAGTTATGGTGTGAGCCCATTGGCAGTTTGTTTTCTGCAGGCTTCAAATTGCATCACCCTGCAAAAGTGCTGAGAATACCTTGGAGCTTCCTGAGAGCAGAAAAATGTCAAGAAAGACTTTTGTGTCGTGTGGGGAAAAAAAAAAGAAGAACATTTCACATTGGTTAGAAAAAAAGTTTAATTTATAAAATGATGAGATAAAACTGGTACAGAAAACACAGGAAGAATAGCTCTGGTATGATTGAACATTGGTCAGCCAGGAGGGAAGGAGAATGGATTATAATGAGCATCCTATTACACCAAGACTCAAACAGGACTGTGTGAGAGAAATTTCTGTGAAGGACGACAGCAGGAACAGTTTGATGTCTAAATTTCCCCAGGGGATGTACAGACTGACAGAATGTGTTCATACTGCAGTTGAGGCTTTCAGAGAATTGATACTAGATCTAGCACTGAATCTCAAGATGTCAGCAAGTCCAAACGCCTGCATTAAGGCACCCCTTAATCTGCAGCTATATCTAGACCAACCCAACAGCTTTTTTTCTGACCTCTTAACACCACAAATGAGTTGAGGTTTGGGCTCTAGAAAGCCCAAAACAGTTTTGTTTTTTTTTTCTGTAACACTCAGCTCCCACCACATATAACGTCTTTAGGCCATGCCCGCAGTACAGTGAATATACCTTCTGACAGCATCTCCATCCAACACTGGGCTGTAGTCTCTCTGTATGTGCAGGACAAACAGTGCCTGTTGCAGGAGATGGATGTAGTGGGTGCATCTACATTATCTGCTCAGTGGACGGTGGGGTTCCTCTTTTTGGTATGTATTTGCTTTATGTCTATACATCAAGGCTTGAGATATGTCCCTGAGGACACCACTGTCATACTCAAAGCACTTTCCTCCATTTTGGATCCAAGGTTTCAGACACAGTAGGACAGCCCACAGAGTGAGTACCACTCTTGCTATGGGTGCAAGGCCCTTTTGCAAGTTTGTGTTCTTTGCATGGAAAGGACCTAGTACTAGCAACTGGTGGGAACTGCAATGCCAGCAAAGACATGAAGTGTACATATGGTCCTAGAACCGCCACAGATTGCAATGAACGAAACCCCACTTCTTCCCTGTTTGTACTACATCACGCAGTAATGTAGGTATACCTTGTGAGTCAGCTGCTGGTTAAATTATGGTTTCACGGCAAATAAAAATTTTATTTTAGATTTTCCAGTTTTTTATTTATTTGCATTACATCATTCATAATGCAGTAGTAGTTATAAGACACTAAAAAAGTAGCTGTTAAGGCAAGTATTACATGCACCACAGTGCCTTCCCCTTAGAATTCCAAAGAAGGAACTATTAGAGTAGGCTGTCATTTCCAGCGTCTACTGCATAAAGCCCTCTTGAGAGGGCTGAAAGAAAACAAGCATGGCACATAGCCATACCTTTCTTGGTGTGGAATTGAAACATAGTCCAGCCAACAATCTACCCACAGGATCATGGAGACATTCCTGGTTTAGTAGCTTAAACTCAGTATCGACTTACAACTGCTCCCCATTTCACTTTCCCTTCATGTTTTCTACGTTTCAGGTAGGAAAAAACAATGAGAGTGACACCAGCTGATGCTCTCTGGATAATCTCTGCAAGGCTTTAGAGACTGTCACACTACTAGTGTTGGACAGCTGCAGTAGCCCAATGTTGACAAGGCAGTAGCAGCTTGCTTGCTTTGCTAGATCTCTATTAATGCATGATTTTTTTCTTCAGGCTACAGCTTTCCTAAGCCTGCCAAATGTTTATAACATTTATAATTTAATTTTCTTTCTACCTTTAATGTAAGTAGATATATAAACTCAAAAAATCAAAAATACGTGCCTGTTTCTCTCCCCTCATGTTTTTTCACTCAATGGCTCTAACTGTAGGAGCTAAAGTAGACTTCATGAGAATTTATTACATATTTCATCCAAACAAAAAACACATGTAGAGGTTTTTCAACTCATTCTTAGACTTGCCTTTGATTTGATTTGAACCTGAAATGTGGGCAAGTACAGAAGTAGAACTTAGAATAGATATGTTTTTAATTCTGGAAATGTTAAGAATAATAACTTCATAAGAACGGTACATTAATTTCCAGGCAATTATAATTATTTTAAAACAAGCAAGTCTAGATAAAAGGAGGTCCTGTCAGAAGGGCCTGTCAGAATATACAGGATGAAATTTATCTCCATTAAGACACGTAGCATAGCAATAATTTACTAAAGGATCTAACCAACCTATACAAATTGGCTTCTTGACTAAGAGGATAAAAGAGGATCTAGCACTTCTCCACATGTGTGCCTCTATAGTTTCATTGCTTAACAAAATTGACGGTGGATCTTTTCAAGTCCTCAGATACCTATTCCAGGCCGCAACGTCTGAAAATCATTCTGTCACTAGAAAACTTAATAAAGGAGGTGGGAGAGGAAGGGAGATCAGGAAATAGGGAGCAAGAAACAAGAATAATATAAAAACATATTAGCAGAAACAAGTTGAAGAGAAACTTGAAGATGTAGGTCCAGATCCAATACAAGGAGAATAAGCTAAAAGCTTCAACGGCAGAATGGTGAAATAGGCTCTCAAATTCAAAACAGCAGTCCTGCAATTCCTTATTAATTTGCTAGCTTACCACCGGTACCAAGGCTCCATAGATATCTTCCTTTTTTTTTTAATGTGATGTGCCAAGATACTAGGATGAGGGTACTGGCAAGGACAAAGCTAAGTTTAGCTCCTGCTTTGCAACCAAATGCAAGAGTATTTCCCTGGTGAAGAGTTCAGGCCAAGTAGGGCCAGATCAGTCACATCTGTGGCTAGAATGGTAATATCTCACCAGTCAAAGTAACACTGAATGTGCAATTGTAGCATCTGGATTCTCTAAGGAGATGGCTAGAGGAGGTGGTGTGGTGACACCCTGGGAGTCCCATTTCTTTAGACTAGCTGTGTAATGGTAATCTTTGCCTAAAATACAGGGGATTACACGTTCCTGTTTCTCTAGATTGTATTCCTCTCTGTGTTTATCCTTTCCTTTTTTTCTGCAGACTTCTGAAATTCTCACCTGTTACTCAGCTGTGCCTAAAGATACAGCCAAAGCCTTTGTCTTACTGTGTATAAACACAACAGAAAGCCAATGCCCTCCATTCTCTGTTGGACCCTCAAGATGTTGCAATGCAAAATATAAGTTTAAGTAATACAATACCACAGTTAGAAATGCTTCACTCCCTGCAGAACCCATCTTTCAAATCCATTCCTTTAGCGAGGTTTAGGTTAAGTTAGAGCTGATATGAGGGATGGTACAGAACAGGAGGTTTGGGAAGACGTGGTCCTCTCAGGTTCATCTTTTCTTCCTATTTTCTGTGCTAGAATGGCTTTTACTCTTTAGATGCAGGTTTCTATACTGCAGTGTGATGCTTCAGCAAAAGATTGATAAGGGAACAAAATTCAAAGTTCAAAGTCTGCAGAATATGTGGGGTCCTGAATATAGCTGTTACTTTTGTTTATCACTGTCACTTTTGGCCTAAATGCAGGAACAGAAACAGGGTGTTTCCAAAATCAGAATATATCTGTGTGCTACTGAGCTGAAGCTGCTGAGACATTTCAGACTTAAAAGGTGGTTTTGAAGAGTTTTCTTTCACTGTAGAGTTCTAACTGACTTTATCTCCTTACTTCCAGAAATCCCACTGTGGCGGGGATCATCCACCGTGTCTGCAGTCTGGGAATCTGTATGCCTCAAAAAGCATAAGCACAAGAGATACTTGAGCTACTTTAAAGTAGCTGCCACGTCTTTACAACACAGTACAGCTCCCTGCAGAGGGTCCCAGGAGCAATATAGCTATGTTAGTGCAGTGCTGTGCTGCACTGCATGAATTTTCTTCCCGGTAAGTAGACGGGAAGATTATTTTAGGCTGAGTGCTTCCTTGACACAGCTATATTGTTTCCACTTGTGGGCTAAACTCATTCCAAGTGTAGTGCTTCACAAATCCTCCCTGAAATACAACTGTAGTCAATGTCTTCTGTTGGCACATTGGTGAGGTCCTTCATCCAAGAAACCTGGAGCCCTAGTTAAGTGTTAACCATCGTTAGGTGTCCCTGCAACAGCATCGTTAGTGCCTTGATCCAGTCTACTGACCCTGAATTAGAACAACTTAACTGACAGTAGTCTTCAGGGCCCCAAATGGCTATTAGTTACACAGTAGGCAGGAACACAAAGGTTCTGTGAAGATTAAGGTATGTGCCCTTTATCATCAGTAATTTTCTCATGCCAGCAACAGGAGTGAGGCTGATACGAGCTATCCCACATGAGCTCCATTCCAGAGCGGGGTCAGTGTCCTTTGCCTGGCTGTTCCCGTGAAAACGTGAGCTGTGTTTTTGACAGTCTTTTTTTATTGCTGGTTTGTTTTTTTTTTCTTGTAGGAGAATATCTTCTCAAATGTTCGGTAGGAAATTTCTAGTATAGAATGTCAAGAGCGCTGATTGCTGAAAAACAGCAGTTGTAAAATCCTGTAAAATGGTCTGGGTAATACATGGACTGTGAGGGGAGTGAGACATTTAAAAGAATTAAATGAAAGAAGGAAGCAGGTAAAGTGACTTAGCAAACTAATGCTTTTATCCGTAAGACCCTTCAGGCAATGTGATGCTGCCAGTTCTTCATAGGATGAAAGAGAAGAAAATCTTAAATCCTAAAATAGGAGTGACTCCACAATATAAAGTTTAAGTAGTAGAACACAAGCATTCAAATAAATCAGAAAAGCTATTTCAAAAGCTTCTCTTATTACAGAGGAAAAGAAAGCAACGATTTGCCCTAGAGTCTTAACAAGCTCAATGTGTATAAGTAGAGCAATTATCATTTACTTTCCATCTTCACTTGCCGTATAGGCACAAAGAATGTCACGCTATTATATGTGACTTTGTTGATAAACAATAGTGAATGCTTTAGACACACCCAGGCTTTCAATCTGCCATTGAACTTTTGACATTTGTACTGCCTCCGATTTGTTCAGTCTGGTGTTAACAAACATGGTTGGGATGACAACATAGTGTAGGCAAATCATAGGCTTCGGATCACATGCAAATGTTTTGTTTGCAAATAAACACACAGGCCTTCCAGTGAATAAAGGCCTGCGTCATTGAGTTTCCCTCCAGGAAGCTGGCAAGGCATTGACAGGGATATGGGAGCAAAGTCTCATTTGTTAACACTTGTATCTGTTGCTATTTACATTAGAGTAAAATAACCATAATGGGTTTAAGAATAGACCACTCCTAAGTAGTGCATAGTATTTGTACAAGAATAACAATCACTGTGTCATGATGTAGGACTCTGGGTTATATTTGAAAACTCACCTAAAACAACAGTGAAAAAGTTATGTGATTTTCTGTATGTTTTGGGTTGGGTTATCTGTAATTCAGTGCTCCCGTTACAATAGATGTATAATGGATGACAACTGGGGCCAAATACGATTTGGAAGTCTCCAAACTATCTAGCAGTTTCTGCACAGAGGGGATTCTTGTGCTGACGGCTTGCCAGAAGTGATTTAGGATTTGGGATGATGATATCTCCGGCCCTGGGACAGATTAATGGAACTTCATTTGATTTGATTTTGTTACCCACCCTAGGAGCTATTTAACAGCAGTATTTTTTTTTCTTTTGAGCCAGGCTGTAAATGCAGGCATTCCTTTCACCAAGCTATTTCACAGACCGATAAATCGAACTCCTCTTTCTATGAATTCTGACCAACTCCAGGCAATGACATGAATAATAGTGATTGTTTATTAAGACTTCATATTGTTGGTCTGGAATGATGTTTCAGTATCACAGGAGAGAAGACATCAATCCATTTTCCCTTAGACATTTTTAGTGGTAAGTAATTACAGGGCGAGGGACAAAGTTCCTAAGGAACAAGAAGGAAAACCTGATTTGAAGAGGAATGTTTTCAGAACTACACTCTTGGAACAGATTTCAATTTTAAGCTGATGTCAGGTTTTGCAGAAAAATCCTCATTTTATTGGGCTGATGAAGATTACTGGACAGGAATCCAGCCACTCACCATTTTGGCCACTGTCCATGTTTTTTCTTTCATGTAGCACACAATTACTGAATGCTAGCAACGAATATTTAAGGGATAGATATAGTATTCTGATCAGATTTATAATCACAGAGGCATTTGACTAAAGTTTTGCAGACATGATTTGGATTAGTATCCAAACGAACTCACCCAGAGTCATGGAAATCATGCTAGAGACCTCATGCAAACAATATTTCCTATGAATCTTACAGTATTTTCTGGATTAAGTCTGCTCTGGAAATATTACAACCAGAGGACCTTTTTTTTCTTTGTTTTTGTTCTCTTTTTTCTTTTTTTCTTGCAGGTTTATATTTCTTCCTCCATTTCCAACTGAATATGGTAATGTTAACAGAATAAGGTGAGCCAAAGGAATTTCTACCCTGACACTCATTGTAGTAAGGTAATAAGTCACCATGTTTGGAATTTGGTTTTACCATGAAGAAGCATAATTCAAAACACTGTGACTGTATTGAAAACTTACTCAACAGGCTTTTTCCCACAGTATTTGTTCCAGACGTTAACTTCCTCTTCCCTATAGCTGCTTTCATATCCCTTATACACAGGGTGGATCTCACCTGTTCCAGCAAGTCAACAACCTTCAGCATCCCCCTAATAGGCTGCAACTAGCTATCACAGGTTGAAATATGCAGCCAAACATTCCTGTGGTTTTTCACCTATCAGGCAAAGATTGGGCCTCACTGGAGGCCCAAATTAGGGCAGAATTCTGTGTGAATTTTTTACTTTATCAAGTCCTAACTCAGCAGTGTATAGAGTTACACAATTCTGAATGATTACTTTTTCCAGGTGAATCTAGCAGATGTTCTCTATTTTGGCACAAGCCCCAGACCGGCGGGGTAACTCCATGCCTCAGGTTCTGTGGGACAGCAGCACTTGGCTTTCTGGCACAGGCTGAAGCGGCTACTGTCACAAAAAGGAAATATCAACTCCCCAAACATCCACAGCTACAAGACTGACCCTTCCTAAACACAGATCAACTGTGCAGCTCTTCCAGATGCCCAGGGCTGGGTACCAACCCCTGTGAAGTCCCAATGTCATTCAGAGTTGAGATATGGGTATGCCCCATCCTCCTGTGTGCCCCAGATTTATTTAGAGATTTGGGAGTGTGGTCAGGAAGAAAACTCTAGTGCGTTCCAGTGGGTTGCCCTGGCCATTCCTGCAGGGATCCAAGTCATAGTTTAGACACGAGCACAGAGCCCAAAACCATAGCCTGGGTCATTAAAAGTTGTGGAGAACTAGCTAAGTCATAAGATTCTTTTCTCTAAGAAAAATCCTCTCTAGGACACCATTTAACTACGCCAGCATCGCATTATTACTGACTAAAAAGAGTTCTTGCTTCTAAATGTTGGAACCGGTTACAGTCAGCATAAAAGTACTTGGAATAGGTTCAGGTACATGCTGGAAACAAACAGCATCTCTTAGAGTTACTGCTGCAGCAGTATCATTTAATCACCTGCCTTTTCCATTGGCACCTAATAAATTTTTATACTCTCTCTAGCTATTTGTGGAAATACCCACAGACACAGTTCTTCTGTTTACAATTCATTATTCACTTAACTCAGGGGGCCAACCTCCCCAAAAGCAGAAGAACTGACTTGTAGAAGATGTGCCTGTATCCTTCACTGCAGCATTGCCTGGGGGCTGTGGTTTCCCTGCCAAACAAAACGAGCAGGGGTTACAATCCTCTGTGCCTTAACTCCTGAGGAGCCATGGAAATAGAGGGGACTTCTGCCCTCGGTTTCACACACAGCTCTCCCGTGCTCTTTGCCAGTTTGTCTCTTTAACAAGTAGTACTCTCATGGGACCCTGACTCTCATCTGGGTACAGAGTCAGGGAGAGAGAACAATATGATCAGTATTTGTAGAAATGGAGAAAGCCTTATTGTCGTGATTGATGCTTCATGAGCCTGAAGCACAGGAACTCAGCAGACAGCCACTGACAGTCTTATTGCATGCCCCTTACAATGGAGAGGGCTTATTGGAGAGTTTACAATGAATAGGAAGTCAGAAATCCTTTATCCTCATCTCATCTCTGCTCTTTTTTTTTTTTTCTTTTATTTTTAATCACAGTCTATTCAGGATGAAGGACTTTATCTGAGCCCAGGAAAGCAAATGGAAGCCTTTTGGCTAATTTTGATGAGCTATATTTTGGTTTGCAGGAGAGGTACAAGAACCATCCAACACTGTAGGGTTTTTTTCCTTAAAGTGAGTTCTTGAGGGTTTGGGGTTTTTTAGCAGCCCGCTAACATTGCTTATTAGAGCTCTGTTTTCAAAATACAAAGAAGTCTTTTCAGATCAGCCTGTTGGGTTTGGTTTTGCTGGCATTTCTGGTATTTTTTCTGCAATGCAACATCTTTCGAAGGAGAAAAAAAAACCAATAGGGATATATTCAGCTGAACACTTAGCCAAAGAGAAGTTTTTCTATGTGTGTTGTTATTTATCTGCTCAGCAGAGACTATTACAGGATAACATTTCCTTGGGCTTCAACCTTTCAAAGATTTTTCTAGACTGTTGAAGTTATGCCATGACATTCTGCAAATATTCAGCTAAGGTTTAGGAGGGAGATCTTACAAAAGAAATTATATTTCCATGTTTTGCATTTTAACCAAATATATTCCATTTTCACATCTTTAACAGTTTTTATAAAAAATTTCTTCCTTAAACTAATTTGAATACAACCTAAACCAAAAGAGCAGTGAGGAGATTTTGATGTAGTTAAAAGGTCTGAAAAAATTCCAACATCAAAACTCTATCTGAAATAATAATTTGCAGTAATAATGAATTTGTCAAGGTTTTTTGATTTTGATTTTGAATTGATCATGAACAGCATGTTCCTCAGATGTCTATGTCTCATACAATATTTATTAGATAGTTTCAAAGAATAATTCTTAGGCTTTAAATTGTGACAAAGTGCCTTTTTAGAAAAAAAAAATTGCTATTTTTATCTGAAGAGGTGCTTAGGTATTTTTCACTGCATGGTTAAAGCACATAGTATGCTCTTCTGGCCCCTCATTAGCAGAGGACATTTTACACTGAGAGACCAGATTCTGTTCCTTCTCTACATATTAAATGGCAATCGACAGCTTAATTAATGTTAGAAGGAGTCACTGTGGGTTTTTTCTAAGCACTTTTGCTGTGTTATCAAGTTACTGTTTACTCAATGGGTGGTATCTTGCCATGGTCTATTATGATTAATTTCATTGCTATTAGCAGGCATTTTTTTTTTCTGCCACAGAGAAAGCTGGTTTGTTCCTTTCCGTATACATAATTTTGTTTTAGGGGAAACCCTTCTCTAATCTAGAAGAGACAACCCTGCATTTGCAGTACGGGAAGGTACACACCCTTGGTTTGCAATATTATGGCACAAGGAACTTTAGTGAACTGCTCTAGCATTCACCTCCTCCAGGGCCGTAGCTGATATTACAGCACATGTGGAGGTTAGGAAGCATGTTTTTGGGGAAAAGAAACCCTTTACCCAAATGAACCACACTGGAGAGAGCCCTTGGGAGAATCACAATCCTTTCTGCTAATAATGTCCCTGTAGGAACGAATAAACTGGGTCATGGTTAACCAATGCACTTCTGAACTGCTCCATGTGCCCTTGCAAATGCCCCACATTATGTTTCCACTTCAAAAAACATTATGGCAGATAAGCATACCGTTTTCCCCAAATTGCACCAAACAAATGCAGCTCTTCATAAATGAACAGGGCTTATTTTTAACACGTAATATTTTAATTTAACACTGTCCCTGTTTAGGATGTAAATAAAGGACAGGAAGTTACAAGAAAAGTCACATTATTATTGGAGCTGGTAAATCATAGGAGAGAATGGGAAAGAAATAAAAATTATTTTTAGCTGAAAAGGTATTACATGAGGAATAGCACACATTTTAGTTATTCACAAAGTAATTATTATTAACTTAAAATAATAAGAGAAATTTTAAAAATATTTTTAAAAAATTCTTCCCAAATTCATCATTTGGCCAAATCTACTAGATATAGGAGCTTGGCTAACACTATTCTGAAGTCAATGGACAGTTTTTGTTATAATTTCTGACTGAAGGCCTACCGCAGGAGGCTCAAATATATTCAAAGAGATTTTGTATATACATTTTCTGTTTCTAGCTTTAATGCTTGTACACTCTTTTTTTTTTTTCTTCACATTGTTCACTGAAAAATAGTAAACCAACAATGAAATAAATTATGCTACATTTTCCACTGGATTGATAATAAATTTTATTGCAAAATTATGCCTTCTATTCTATTCTATTCTATTCTATTCTATTCTATTCTATTCTATTCTATTCTATTCTATTCTATTCTATTCTATTCTATTCTATATAGACAGTGTATAGAATTAATGACAGATGTTAACTCTACCCAATGACACCTCTCAATAACTTGTTCTTACCAGGATCACAGGCACCCTAACGTGATTACTGTTTTCATTGTTTTCCAGACAACTCTTCAGTGAATTTTTTTTGGAATTAAAGAGCACCTACAGGATTAAGAGTCAACTGTTAAGATCAGGTACAAGTCATATGCACCACTTAAATTCAAGTGCTCTCTAGAGGACTGCGTGTTCATGCTAACCTTCTGTGTAAGGATGAGACAATTTTTGCAAACTGTTGCTTGGTTTACTCTAGGTCTCAAAATAGCTGGTGTAAAGGAGTAGTCCAATGTCTGCAGAAAGCTCACCTCTATAATAATACATGTCAACAAGAAAGCACATGTGTATGCATACACACAAGGACAAGGGGGCTCAATTTCAGCTTGTCTGGGATATTTTCATACTCTGTAATAAAAGTTACAGTTTCAAAGGATTTCTGTGCTTTTTTGTTCTAACGGCAGATGGTTTGAGTGGAGCAGTCTATAAACGAATTGGTGGTGACCAACACCCGGCACCATTTATTTACTTTCTGTTTATAAACCTTAATGTTTGTTTTCCATGCATTCTGCTTCATGAAAATGATCACTAAGTACAAGAGTTCCTTTAAATCAGCAGTGACTGTGGTTTGGCTCTTCTTAACAATGTAAATTTATAGTTTGGTTGAAGACATTCCAGACTCCACTGTCTAGCTCTTTTCTCTCTTTTTCTTTTGTGTGTTTGTATATCTTCATAGAGCTGATGTTGATTTTGAGTGTTTGACTTCAAAAGCAGGACACAGTAAAAGAAAACGAGGAAGAAAAATCAGGGTTTATGTGGCTTCTTAAATTCAGCATACAAAAAAATGAGCAAAAAGCCGTCACACTATAAGGGAAGATTTTATTTGAGGCTTACCTTCTGGTCTCTGTATTATAGATTTAAACAACCATGTCTACAAAATGATAAAGGCAGAAAAGCATGGCATTTCTGAACATGCATTCAGCCCATCAAATTTCAATTCCAACCTCACTTGCTGACAGCACACTCTGACCTCTAAATCACTCTTCCTCTGTCTGTCTGAAATCACCCCTAAATCATCTTTGTCAGAGCAATAGGTGACCTAACAGTAAGGCAATGCTCCGTGGGATGGCTATACATGCTCTAGCGTAATTCTCAACAGCAAGAAGAGATGCTGCAATTTCGTAGTTGGTGTTTACAGCTTTGTTGATGAAGAGCAGACTGTGACTACTGGTGGAAGACAACCTAACCCCTGTCTAGGAAGACAGTGAATCAGAGACATTCAGTGAAGGAGTCAATGGTATTTGTGAAGATTAAGATGGATTTGTACGATCACTTTTCCCACTGCTGCTTTTTGTAGAAAATAAAAACAGTGATTTTTTAATGAGTATCACAGAGGAAGGGAAGAGAACTCAAGCTCTGAGAATGGGGTCATTACTACCTGTTTCAGTATCCAGCTTGTAGCTGCTGCTAGAGATATAACTGGTTTCCAGGGTGGTTGTGTGCTTTGTGACTGCCTTAGGAAAAGAGAAGTGTTCAAGGTAGCAGCTCTCAGATTCTCCAAAGCCAGCTGAGTTGTCATGAGAGCATTTCTGCCAGCAAACTAGAGGATTCCAGTTTGGAGAAGTCTTTCAGCCCAGAAAAGGATTTTTGCCCCAACTCACCATTCTACCCCAATCTCAGTGAATGTGAACCCCTATCCTTTCTATCCTGCACATGCTCTGCTTTTCAGGAGGCAGACACAAGCAGAAACAAATTGAACCCATTTTGTCATTCAGCTGGATGATGATTTTTCTACTTCAACTTCTTCATTAAAATTGAGAAAAAATATCTTGGTTTTAAACTACACTCTTTCTGTGAAAGGATAAACTGGGTGGTTATTTCATGGACAGCTGTAGGGAAATCTACATCATGTTTAGCACTGAAATATCTGCTGTAGATCTGAGTGTTTACGGGATGATGTCTCTGAGTTCAGACCAGACTGATGGCTCCATACACTTAAAAAGCAGTTAGCTAGTGTGTGCTCGTCCAGTAGCAAACGCGTGGGCTTGTGCTAGTCTTTAGCTTTTGGAGCTCTTGTCTCACCTGTAATTTTTTTACAAATGCCTCTTGCACCAAAACAAACAGTGATACTGGGCAGCAAAACATTGTAACCACAGTTGTCTAATTTGAATACCTCTGCAAACATACAGACATACAAGAGAGTAAACATAAGGTAATAAGAGCATCAGCTGACTTACAGTCACTGTTTACACGTATGGTCTTAGCCTCTGGCAAATGCAAGGTAGTACAAGTGATGTCAGCTCATTTTTTTCAGTACTTTAAATGAAGTCCCAAGATCCGCCTAGTCTTCTTAGAAGAAAACTTTGTGCGTGCCATCTGAAAGTTCTAGAGTGCACCTTGTTCTGTTGTTGGTACTCAAACACCAAGTTTTGTGTGCTTAGTATTTTGTGGCATCCCCATTGCGGAATCAAATACTTCAGCTGTTTATATCATGTGTGTGGTTAATTCATTACTTAAAAAGGGGAGTCATAAAATTCAGGACACTAATACAGCTGTCTAACCTACGGTGAAGGGAGCATTTTAATCCTCTAGCCACAAAGATGTCTCTAAGTCTGAGGTGCAGGGAAATGCCTCTCTCCACTCAACTTTCACGCATTTCTAATTTTTTTCCCCTGAGTTAGGAACCAAAGCCCGCCCTTTCTCACCATACTTGGTTAGACAAAGAAGAGGTTCACTCAGACTACGTCAAGATGAGCAACTCGGGCAGTGCAGTGGATCTGGATGGGGGAACAGCTGCTGCCGAAGCCCTCACAACTATGTTAAATGAGTTTCAGGGATTTACTTTGGCCTGGCTGCTGCCTAGCCCTGGGTGCTGAGTGCTCATTAGTGGCAGCAACATGATGGGTATGCCCCTGGGGCTCTGCATACAGTCTAGTTTCATCTAAAATAATTCAGATTGTGTACTTAGAGTTTCATGATGTGCACAAAAGTATGGTGAGGATTATTGAGGGGTTCACTTCAAGAGCACATCCCTGACCTCAAGCTAAGCTAAGACAGGGGTAACCTCAGTTTCCCAGTGATTAGAGTAGCTGGGTTTGAGACGCTTATACTGGGGTTTAGGTGAATATTTTACAAAGTCATACCACCTAGAATCCATTTTCTAGATTGTTAATTCATTGGAATTAAATTCACAGATGCAGATTTTCCAGTTTCTTCCCAGTGCACCAGAATTCCTTTTCCCCAAGTGTTTCTATGTAACTGACATTTGCTTAACAAATGAGCCTTTGACCCCCATGAATGTATGATTATCTTTTGATAAAAAAGGACATGCTACTCTGAAGTTCAGCTGAGGCGCAAGACTGTCCTTGTCGATAGTCATGTCTTGGAATTACATGTACATAGGTTTTGCATGGAAAACTTTTCTTTTTCATGTTTCTTCAGTTTTCATTGCATAAGACTGTGCCAGAGATTGCTACCTTGTGCGCACTCCCTAAGTTAGAACAAAATTACTGTTTACAGTTGCACAGAATATTTCATAAACCAGCCAGTGTGTATTTGTGAACACTAACTTTTCTGTCTCCAGTGGGGTTCAGAGGGACTGTGTTTTTGAACTGTTGTTACAAGCACCAGGGAAGCTCTGCAAGGATGCCTGTGTTGGACTATCTCCTGCTTTCATAGCAGAACCCATTTTTGCTCACATGAGAATCAGTGGCAGCTCAAAGGCACTTCAGCACTTATCGTATTGGTGCTTTAACTCCTAAAAGAGTAGATTGTAAATTACAAACCCCTACAAACTAAAACCCTCATCATCTGGCCTCTTTCTCTTCTTCTTTTCCCCCAAGCCTTTTAGGGGTCTCTTGCTGGAGCAGATGGACAGGACCAAAGTCTGGGAAAGCTCTTGGATGGATAGAAGCATGAAAACAACATTAGTCACCAGATTCACCTGTATCATCACTTACAAGAAAAGCTAGCCAAACCAACAACCAATGTAACCTGGAAGCACTTTATGTAAATCTGTGGAGGTGTGTTTGGGGTTTTTTCTTCCCTTAAAAGGTTGTCACTTTCAAACATCCCCAAACATAGGTTTTCTGTAAACAAAATACAACAATATTTTTTTCCAACATTTTGCAGCACCAGTTTTACCAGCTCTGCAATTCTCATTTACTTGAAAAGTCAGACACAATTTTAGTCCACCAGACATTTATTTTCATTTATTTTTCTGACTTTTTTTTTAGGAGGGAACAAAAGGAAGGGTGGGTACAAAGAATAACAGTTTTAGGGAAATGAAATGTTTAATAGTACAATATCTGCGCTTTTTAAAAAAAAAGTTTGTAATTTATTTTCCACTGTACTAATAAAGTGCTACAATAATTATATTAAAGTTGATCAGATTAAGCATGAAAACATTTATGTAACAGCATTTATTATTTTACTTGAGAAGATTTCTTCTATATTTATTGTTGTGGAACCTCTCTGTCAGGAAATGAGTAGCAAGGTCTGTCCCTGTGAATGCATGATCATGTGCACAAAGATTGAAACACCCTGATTTGGTTGTGTATGGATATATGCAATTTTAACTGAAACATTTAATTATCTGAGATGCTGGTCTTGGCTTCCTAGAGGGCTGGTTTGAGTGGAATTCTTCACTTACATGTACATGGGAGTTGCATGTATACATATGTAACTAAGGGAGGAGTTCTTGGCAATTTAGCACTCATCATGCTGTTTTACAGACTAACACTAGATATGCTAGACATAAGCATATGTTAAAAAATGTCAGTATGGAGTCCGAAGTGAAAATATGCAGCTCTTAATTTCTTGACAAATCTCTGCACAGTAGAGAAAGGAAAGTCAAGCTCCAACCATGATCCTGATACTCTGTGAATAAGAACACGTTAATTTATGGAAAGGGTAAAAAATGCACTCTTCATGGACTACTGTGGCAGCACGACACATGAAGGAATATGCTCAAAACTTGCCAATAGATCAGCTAGCAAGAGTGTGTTAATGGTGTTGTCTAGGAAAAGTAAGTATAGGCCTCAGCTTCAAATCCGAGGCCTGCTCATTGCGAAGGAAAGGGGGTATCTGACATTCGGTCTAAAATCTTTGCAGTTTATTTTTCCTAGGCTATTGGTTGAGATCCATCATTTGTCATGCTGAGAAAATGTAAATCATTTCTTTCCAAGTACTGGCTCCGTTCTGTCCCCTCCTTTCCACTGGCACGATGGAGGCTGTGCACAGACCGTCTGTGATACGCTGCCGCCTGTGATGTTAGTAGTTGGCACGCTCACTGCACTGTGGTGTGATGTCTTAAAAAGGTGTAAGTCTTTGTGTGCTCAATGAAATTAAGAAGCATTATAAAGGGAGTTATTATTTTACTCACCATGTAATTAACACATGAAGTCTGTGATAAGTTACTGTGAAGACTAATATTTTCCCTCCGAGACTTCAATGCCTATTCAGAAAAAAATGCATTTAAATGTGTCGTAATGAGAAATGGAAAAATAGTGGCTGAAGTGGCAGTGTTACAGGTACTACTTATCTAAGCGTTCCAGAGCACAGCTTGAGCAAGTGGAGATGGGAAGAGATTTTCCCCCTATGTATAGAAGTATTCCAATAAGCACATTTCAGGGATCACGTCTTTCCTTGAAGCATCTGGGATTTAATATTAGGAGGATATGGGATTAGAGAGAGCATCCAGACACAACATGTGGTGACTGGCAGTTAGAGTTTTCCATCAGATGTTCATACAGTATTGTAATATAGTCGGCTAGGTTCTATTAAAATTCATAGAGTATAAATGCCTTGCAAAACAAACACGGAAGGACAGGGAGATGGGCTTTCCACCAGGAAGAACTTTAAATACAAATGAGTTATAAACATTTCTGTTCTCTTCCCTCCTGTGTTTGGCCAGACGCAGTGACATATCTTTCTTTCCATCCCTGACAGGTTTCATTGCAATAAGTGCCAATAACAATTATGCTGAGTTTGGCTGAATGCAAGCCGTGACTTTTTTCCCTCAGCTCTTCAGACTTTAACAACACTATCAGTTCATAACAGACCACCTGTTTGTTTTGTAGTGCCTGCCAAAACACATAAGTGTTAATGAGGAAAGGAGATGCTACTTAATATGTGTGTATATTTATATAATTTGCATAAATGCATACACATTTAATGTACACATTTCTTTCCACTGAGGCAGATAGAAGATAAACAATTTGATTGCAAGGTGAAGGTGTTTTTTTTTCCCCTTTAGTCATGTTGCTGAATGTATTTAGCATCAGGGTGCAGTGTGGAGAGGGAGAATTGTTATAAACCCTTTCATGCAAAAATTGCAAAGGACTTCAGTCCTGATTTCAAACTCACATTATCATGATGTAGGCAGTGGACAACATGAAGTGATCCAGATTGTACATCCTGAAGTCAATGGAGGTGTATTATTTAACAGCAACTGTGTTATTTTCACCAGGTACCAATGCAAACAAGCATGCACATGCCATCTTCATGAAAAGAAAAAAGTAGACAACAGGTTCCTTTTCTCTCAAAACATTGTAAACAGTACAAAAATTTTCAGTCTTTCCAAATATCAGACAATGGTGTGCGCCGAGTGAGCCACGTCTCTTCCAACCATCAAATTTTCCTCTTTTCTCTAGCTTTGCCACATGACATTGCTCCTGCTGAAGATCTAGCCATATAAGTGTTTCATACCTGAATCAAAAGGCAGGCAAAGAGAACGAAGACCAAAATTTCCAAGTGCTTTTTTCCCAACACAAAGTACCAAGTGCTGGATTTTCAGAGGTTCTGAACAACTCCATCTCCCATCTGAATTTTTATTACAATTTAAAATTAAGACTACTGTTGATTGGAAGAAGTAAACAGAAAACAGAGGAAAATAATAGGAAAAAAGAATAAGACAGAGCATAACAGCAAAGAGGAGGTAATTTATTCTGTAGCATTAGTTAAAACTGACCAACATACCCCAACTGATTTCTTCCATTTGAAGTACAGACCCTCTGCTGTTTAAAAATCTCTTTCTATAGCTTAACAGTAAACACCAAAATTGTAAATTTTGGGAATTAGTGCCTGGTTTTAAAATTCATGTTCAAATTGATGTGTCAAAGGGGATCTGTAAGTCTCAGGCAACACCGAGAATCAAATCTACAGCAACGCTGTCTCTTCTGCAATAAAATCCCACATATTGTATTCCGAAAAATCTCTGTGGTTCAATGGATATGTTTTAATTAGATTTGGAAGAAACAACTGGGACACATTTATGGAAAGCGGCAAAATTCTGAAAAGACCGAGTGTCCTTGTCCAGGTCATCAGAGGGCAGGATGAGAACATCTGATCATCACAGCATCCAACGGCTATTCTGGTTTGTTCAATAAATTTTGTCACAGAGGAGAAACAGGCTTTTACTTTTTTAATTCAAGACTTCGATCCTGTGTGTCCTGAAGCTTCCCTGTACTTATTATTATTTGTATCCAGAAATTCGAAATTCTATTGTAAGCAGAGCTACGTATAGCCTCGAGCTGTTGGCATTTACCAGTCTTCAGACACTACATGATGACCATTTCATGCATTAATAACATGTACACCTTTAACGTATAGTTTAAAAGGAGGTGAGACACCAGGCCCTTCAGGATTTGCAGATGATTTTCTCCCCTTATTAAAATTCATTTATTTTATTGCTTGCTATTCTTCACCCTTTTAAAGAATTACATGCACTTGTAAAATAAGCTGGATTTTAAACCTAATTTTAACATTTCTGGAAGTAAATTGGCATCTTTTGCGCCGGAATAGAGTCCAAAAAGGATTATTAAGGAGTAGCTTTTCTGCAGCAGCTATTTCTGAATAACTCCATATTAGACTGAGTCTAAAAATAAGTTTGCAGAAAAGCCCAGAAATACCCAAAATACCTCACCTAAATATCTAAACACAAACAGATAAAGCCAGAGGCAAATAATGCAGGATGTTTATCCTGCAGAGAATGGAAGGACTACTCTGAGTGTTTCTATTCTGTACTGCAGTACGTAGTGCAGACACATTCCCATGATGATCTTGGACTACTTTTGTATTGTATGTCAGTGTCTCATCTTTAGAAAGAGGACTATTGTGATGATAAGGTTCATTAGTGAGTGAGAGGTGCTCAGATGGTATCGTGCTGAGGTAATAGAACATGGATTATGCCTATGTGGAAGCATTCATTCATGCAAAAGCAGGAATTAGGAATGATTTCATCTCCATCAGACTAGCCAGACAGAGAACTAGCACAAGGTATTTTTAAGGAGAAGCTGCATTCTGACACAGGTCAAATTTAGTAAAACTGCACAGATTAACGTAATATTCCTGGCTGTATTTTGAAAGCTAACTTGAATCTCTGTGCAGGACCAGTCTGACATGGATTAAGCAGATGAGCAAGGAGAAACACCTGGCACCAGCTCACTGAAAGGGTTATGAAAAAAACTGAATATGTTCTGCTGTAAATGCAAAGGCACCAGCAGCCTCTGGTCTCAGGGAAATGGCCTAAACTGGTAATGAATCACAGAAACTCCTTTCCTAATTCATACAATTGTAAAGGATAAGCAGTCCTCTGTAATGACTGAGACAGTTTTCAAAGAAACACTAGATTAAAAGTGAGTGCCAAAATAGAGACTAGGTTAAAAGTTATATGGACAATCTCAGTCTTGATTATAATAACCTAGGTAAAGGAAATGTTGAATTTGAAGAACTGTGTTGCTTTGTGTTGCTGGCAAGTAAGAAAATAGAATCAAAATCTAATGCTAATCATGTTAGAAAAGGTAAAGTACTACTGTTAATATTTCTTTAAAAAAATATTATGGTTGATTCTACGAAAGTGAAGCAAATTGATAAAATATAACAATGGAAATCAGACTACCCATGAAAATGTATTTCAGGAGCCATGCTTTACCCTTGGAGCTGTATACCATACTATTAAAGAAAGAGACTAAATTTCTGTAGAGTATAGGTGCCTTGGCAAACATCATTATAGAAGTGAGGTGTTTTGAAGAAACATTTGTTTGGGCCCCTAAACTATAATGATTCTGGCTGGAACACAGGGTGAATAGTGATGTTATTCCTTTCTGGCAAAAAGTAATAGTCTGTAAGTTTTAAAACAGCTTTCTAATTGCCATCAGTCTCTAAAATACATCCTGGGCTCTTAAGACAATGTTTCTAGAGATCTGAGATCCACTGACATGCTAGCTTCTATGTCAATTTACTAAGTACATACAGTGGTTCTCAAAAGATTGTTAACACATCTGTGTGCAGAAAAACAACATGATGGGTCTTTTATGAAAGCTGGAGAAGGTTGCTGGAGGTATGGTTACTGGCGGTGTAATACTTGCCTTTGTCTTGTATGTGGAAGTACGTGATAACAAAACCTGTGTCAGATTTCACATTGCGTTATATTCTCAGTCTGACTTCTGGAAAGTTACTGATTAATCTCTAAGCAGTATCTGTACCATGATTTTTTCCCATCAAGTAACAATGTGTTTTTGGTATGCAGGTCCATGGCTTATCCAGAATTTGGTTGACAGATATCTGTAAACTGTAGTTGACTAAAATGTCTGAAATGTGAATATCCTTAAAAATATGAAGGAAAAATTGTTGGTGAATTTTCTATAGGAATAATTATTAGGAAAGGAGTAAAAAGCAGAAAGACTTGCAAAGTAATAACCCACCACATCCTGTTTAAAACTCTAAATATTGCTTTTAGTTTTTTGAAGAGATATATATATATATATACACATATTTGCTTTTCTCAGAAACATGACAGTGGATTTCAAAATGTCACATACTGCACAGTATGTGTGTTACAGTAATACTGTTAACAGCACTGAGGTATCTCACTGGAAATTTATTGGACAAATTCCAAGACCATTAATTAATATTCACAAGGAGCCACATGGAGAGGACAAGGGGCAACAGGTACAAGTTGTACTGGGAGAGGTTTCATCTTGATATAAGAATAATTTTTTTTACAGTGAGAACACTGGAACAACCTCCCCAGGGATGTGGGGGAGTTCCTATCACTGGAGGTTTTCAAGGTGCAATTGGACAGGGTGATAGATAATCTCATCTAGCCTTCCTTCCCCACGAAAGGTTGGACCAGGTGATCTTTCAAGGTCTCTTCCAACTTGAGCTATTCTATGATTCCACGGTATACTGACTCCAATGAAATTGCTTGGAAAATGCTGAGGAATGCAAATACGGTGCCTGAGAGCTACTGCATCCAACTAAATGCGTAGAGCCAGAGAAGCCACGCTGGAACAATGAATCAGGCAGCCACAGCCCTGAAAACCTGTGTTTGGCATCCAGCCAGCAATGATGTGGCATGTATTTACATCCAGAGGGAGAGACAGAGAAAAAGAGAATAGGAAGAAAAAATTGACCTTTCTGAAGTGAGAGCACGCAAACATTCACTTTTACTCCTCTGTTGATTAAAATGAGGGGTCAATTAAGTTAATTAGTCAACAGACTTTACTTATCAAAAATTATGCAAACAACACAGCAAATTATATTAAAATAACTACCGGAACCTTTTGCTTATTTAAGAAAAAACAAAGAAAACAAAGTTTGGTTCCTCCCCTGCTAGGGCCTTAGTATATTTTGATGAAAGAAAACATTTTATGAGCAAAATTTTACAGGTAAAAGCAAATTATAGTAATTTATTTGTAAGTGAGGTGGGGGAATCAATAAGGTGGATAACATGGCTGTTGAAAAACTGTCGTTAAAACAGGTTTTGCCATGAATTAGTTAACACCAGCTATTCTGATCAAGAGCGCTTCTCTTGCAATACTTGACTGTTTCAAGCTGACTCTTCTTTCTAATGGGCAAACCCCAAGTCAGCCGCTGGAAACAATGAGGTTTGACATTACAGGGGTACGGAACTTGTGTCAAAATGCTTTTGGAGGGGTTTCTGCAAATGCAATAATGACATATTTTTCTTTCTTGTGATACAAGTAGTGTCTTCTATCCTCAGTCAGGTTTTTTCACAGTCCTACAAAGTTTGAAGGCAGTTTAAGGATCAGGGCACTAAGTTGCTAGGACCCCTGCTTGTTAATGCCTCATGCTAATTCACACCACCTCCTAGGCACAGTAGTAGGTTTTGGACAGCACACGGACTGGTCGCAACAGTTTGGAAGGTAACCAAGATTAGCCATTATCACCATGAACTGTGCTTTTGACACTGGCTGTAGGTATAGAGAACAGATTCTGACCCATAGTATTTACTAGTCCAGAAATAGTGTTAAGTCCCATCATTGTTAAAGGATTATATGTTTTCTTTATTTGTCAATCATCAGGAAAGCATCTGAACACTTAATGATTCAAGCCTCATGTTGGGTAGGATGAGGGTTGAGTGCTGCACACACAGTGTATAATTCCCGGCTTGTTGACATCTGTAGCAGGGAGACAGGGGACAAGACTGTTTCCCATACAAGTCTCTTCAGACTTCGTAATCTCATGCTGTTGTTCCTTGCGACTTTGCTGTGCAGACATGTTACCACATTTTGCCGATGCATTTCTGAGGCTTAAAGGGCATCATGGTCAAAATCACGCAGGAAGCCAGTGATGGAGCCAGGTCTCCTGTTCTTTTAATTTGTAGTCCAATGGTTTGGCTGTCCTTCCTTTCAGCCCACCTAATAAAAGGATGCTAGTCTTCCTCCTTGCTGCAGAATGACAGGGAAAGAGTTAGCTGAGATATGTTAAAGCACCATTTTTGCTGGCAATTGATGTTTTCCAGAAATGTGTGTATCATCCCTATATATCATTATAGTATATCAAAAATAAATCCTTTATATGCAGATGATGTTTAGTTGCCTGCCAGTCCACCTGTTGTCTACACATGGTGGAAAGAGTGCTAAACAGAACAGATGCCATTGGAAATATAAGTCTCTAAACATACGTATGTTACATGGGCTTTCATTAGAAGGTTGAGTTTAAAAACTGTGTCTTTTCTGGTATCGCTATATTGTATGTTTCAGCCTGGATCATGATGTCCTTGATTGCCTTTGTTCATAGCAAGATCTTTACAAGCTTCATCTGCCTGCTTAGTTGTGTAAAGTTGTCCAAGAAATCCTTCTCACTTTTTTTCTTGGGCTATGAGGACAGTAACTCTCAGACGCGCAGACTCTGCAAGGAGCACAGAGGGCAACACATCCCAGCTCTTAATCTCTTTGCAGTAATCATTAGGGCTAAATCTGCAGTAAGGAATAATAAATAAAGGGTTATATACTGCATTTTATGTGGACTATGGGAAGTAAAGCTGGCACCTTGTTTTAGGTACCTACACTAGGAGATTAGCATGCCTAGGCTTCTTTAAACACTCAGTAGACACCCTACTTAAGATCTCTCTGGTGGAATGTCTCCCTTTCTGCTGACCATTTGAGGAGATTTAAGCAACTAAGTGCCTAAATTCATCACAGGTCTTGTCATAAGTGGGGGCTTGCGCAGTGCTGTGTCACAACTAATAAAACTGCCACTTCTCAGAGACAACTAGCTCAGCAGTACAATCATCCTGCTTTCAAGTAGTTTCAGAATGGTTTGGATATCTACAATTAACATAAACATGATTTATGGATTTGAGAAAAATCAAATTCTGGGGCCACAAAGTTTTGCACTGAGGTGGTAACTGCATTCTTTTTCTCCTGTATTTTACATCAAAATAGCTATCTTGGGGGACATGATAAGGAAAAACAGCCTCTTTATAATCCCTTTATTGAGAACATAAAGTTCTCCTGATTTGTGATATGCTTTTGTAAGAGAAAAAAGCTTTGGCAAATGACATAAAGGAGTTGAGAGAGGCTGGCCAAAGTGAGGAGAAAAAGATTTGTTTTATGAGAAGCTGCTTGTGTGAGAAAAAAATGAACAGTTAGTTTACTTTGGGTTTATTTAATAATGATCTATCTGAGCTTACAATTAAAACAGAATATAATTATTACTATCTTTTCCAATGGCATCTGAAGGAAAAGAAATGAAGGTCACCTAATATTATAGTAGGCCCATGCTTAGTGTGTATGTATTTTTATTTGTTATTTCCACTTAGAAGCCCACTTGTCAGGTAATATTGAAACAAAGAATGAAAAGAAAACCTCTGCCCCACGGAATTTACAGTCTTGGTAAAGGTATTAAGGGGCAGAAGGAGACACATAATGTGGCAGTGTGGCCACAAATGTAAACAAAATATGTAATGTAAACAAAAATACAGTTCTGTTTTCCTTTATGATCTGAGGATATGAGCCCACTCCAAGCTTTTCCATTTCAAATGTTGTAATTCAGGTATCCAAAACCCAATGTTCCCCTAAAGGGAATCTTCAGACAGCAATTTATGCCTTATAGCTGGTAAGACAACACTCATATTCTAATCCATGTTATTAAAAATAAACTGTCCAGTGCCAATAGAGTAAATAATCTAAGGCTTCAGTAATATGTTTTATAGCTAAAATAAGTTTCAGTATGTTCAGCCACACAGTGGTATGTGAAAATGGATGACATAGCTACAATGCGCATAGAAGAATGTCAGGCCCATATAGGGACATTTTAAGTAATGAGTAATGAATTCTGTCAGAGTGAGCACAGGGAATTTTGATTAGAAAATGGTTTGTAATCACATCTACACAGAGGGGCAGGTTGGTACAGCTCCAAAACATGGTCATGAGAGCATAGGCTCTGACTCTGAAAACACACTGATGGATGGGACCTGATAAGATCCATTTAAGTCTATGGGAGCATTTTCAGTTTTTTGACCAGGATTTTTATGAGACCATTTTTATGAGACCATTTAGCAGTTTCATTAATTTCAGTAGGGCTACCCACATGCATGAAATCACATGCCTACGTGTTTCCAACATCACCTTTGTCTTAAAATGTACTTTTAAAATTTATTTTCATATTTGAAAGTTTCCTTGATGCAACTTTCTGAGGAACCTTGCGTATAAAAGCACCACTGTATCAGTCAGATAATGGTTTGGAGGATTTTTTAGCTTATTCAGTATCTTTAATATCATTGGAGTAATATGTTAATCAACTCTTACAGCTTAACTCTAACATTACCAGCATTCTAACTGGAATACAACAGTTTCTTTCAATACCATGCTACTGTATTAAGTAGTGGATAGAGCTTAGATTTGGTTTTGAGAAACCTTGAACAAGTAATTTTTCCATTTTGTACTTAAGTGTATCTACCCAACAGAGAGGGAAATCAAACCAAAACTCTGTAAAGCATGAGACCTATGATACAAAATGCTATGTAATTAAAGTAAAAATTTAATTATTTAGATATAGTTCTGTAGACTAACTTTTAATTATTGTTCTTGACACATTCACTTTCCAACAAGCAATCCTCTGTAGGCTACCAGGTACATGTATTTTTCATAAAACCTCTTTAAAAAGCCTTTTTTTATCCTCTACAGATAACAAGGAGAGGGGTTATTTTATGTGTTTGCTTTTAAGCAATCTAAGTCAGATAAGTCATTTGAATATTGATGCCATTTTTCAAGTAATTGTTCCTTGAAGTTCAGGACTATTTAACAGAATATTTCTCTCAGGAAAGCTCACTTGAATGACTGAACAAGCCTTCAAAAAGTTGTTCTTGTGACAAAAGAATGTGTGGCTTTATTTCTAAGCTGTATACTATTATTCACACTCTAAGGTAGAAGAAATAGCAATTTAGGACAGCTGTAGCTTCTTACAAGACACCCAAATGTCCTTTAAATTGACATTTGTCAAATTCAGTTAAAACCATAATGATTAAACAATCAGATAGTTATTCAAATCTCTGTTATATCAGTTAATTCTATTGGGCAAAACAGCCACTAAAAGATGCATCCAAAACTAGAATTAGAATTTTTGTTTGACATCCTGGAAGTTTTAGTCTGCCTTTTTCCTATTGATTACATACTGCTTGATTTGATTGTATAAAACTTGTTTGTTAAAAAATTTCTGACTCCTCACCAATACCGAAGTATGAGGACAAGTCCCAAGTAAACATTTCTGATATAGTTTAGAGGGTGAGGAAGGGAGCTACCTCACCTGACTTTAGACATCCAGGGTTCATTCATTTAGCCACAGAGACAGCAGTGGCCCTCTGAGATGTCCCAGGAATTGCAGCAAGTTCACTTGAGGCTTCCAGATAAGACGTGGGACACACAGGTCCCTCACACCCTTCTGGAGACTATAGTATGGGATTCAGCTCTCAGATTAAGGCACTTAAATGTATAAATCTACTTTATAGATATTATAGTGTCATTATAATCTAGGCTTTCTTTATAGCCAATAGAAATGTATGAAATTGATACAGTTATTGAAACCCAGATAACTATTCAGTTAATTCAAACATCAGTTGACCAAATATATGTTTACTATAGAGTACTTTGAATACCTCTACAGATGCCACTGCATCATCTAAACTCCATTGATTACAGATGAGTTTAGATATCATTACCAACACAGGGTTGTCTAGTTCTGAGATTCTCTTGGGTACCCTGTCTGGCCTACAGCTGCCACTACAGAAGACCATGAGCCACCTGTAGGTCCTTTGTCGTGACTATTAACAACATATGAATGTCTCACAAACCTTTGGGCATCTCAGTGTAGACTTCAGAGAGTACATTTAGTCAATGGAAGGAAACGCCAGCTTGCTTGCAGTCTCTGACATCACAGGCACGTAATAGTGGGTGTCTGAACATCCTTTCCTGAGATCTTATAGAACTCCTCCGAGTCTGGGGTGAGGAAAGGTAGGTGCTTAGCAGGGAATGGACAGTCAAAATTAATAGTAATTTTTAAACTATCTACACACACGTGGGCATCCAAATTTCTGCTCTCAGGGAAAAAAAAAGTCAGCAGTTTGGCATTTAGTAGGTCATAAACTTTAGACATCATGGGTGCTAGAATACTTAGACGTGGTTCCATTAGCAATGTTATGTCTGTATAAATTTTTAACATATTGTCTTTTTCTAACAGATATAATTATTGCAATGTTAGTGTCCAGTAATAACCATATAATTGCACTACTCCATCCATCTCATTGAAGCATAGTAGAAAGTAGTCTAGATTTATTAAGGCCAAACTGGCTTAGCATTACTATGGTGCACAGGATAATCGTGTATCATAGGCAGAATTTATGTCACTATACAAAGAAGCAGTGATACTTTGGGAAGAGTAGACACAAAAACTCTCAGTTACACATAATCCCACTTTTCCTCACTCAATTCTAATCCTTTCCACAGCAATAAGTTGCACACAAAAGTACAGAACCCGTCTGAATCTCCCTCTTTCCTGAAGTATAATCATGGCATGGGGGCTTTATCCTGGATAAGTTTATTTTTTAAATATATGAGACAGAACAAACTTTTCCATATGTGGGAGAAACCCTTGCTTTCCATTTGCCTGATCAACAACTGGAGAAACTAAAGTATAGATGTGCTCAGAAAATTCTTGATGAAGAGTCCTATTTGATTATTTAGCAACAGCGCAGATCATTGCATTGCCTTTATGTCAGCAAAAATGTAAATTAATTCACCAAAATAAAATGTGCTAGTTGAGCATTGGATAGTAGACTTTGTGCTGCTAAATTGCATCCCATAGCCTACGATTTATGCCATTAATTTATTGATGTCAAGCTGGACAAGATTGTAAGTTTTCTAGAAAATGTGTTTCCTTTTGCTAATGTTTCATATTTGTTCTTATGAGTAACCTGTTCTACCACCCAAAAAAAAAGAAAAACTCCCCATGTTTTCCCAGTACAGATGTATGCAAATGATTTCTGCTGAATGAATGTTCAGCCTTATTTTCTACAGTGTTTCACCTCAGTGCCAGTCAGCATGCAAATTTTGTTCTCAATGGGATTACTCAGAACTACGCTGGTGAGAGCTCTATTTGCTCATTAATTTAGGGCTCATTAGCCAAGACTAACTGGACAAGGATAAGAACAGATTATGGTCACTGTCCAATATGGCTTAATAGTTTGTTTATTATGTAAATATAATTGTATACTGATGTAATTTGATATTGTGCTACTGATATAACATAAAATTCAAAGTATCTGCTAGAAACATAACATAAAATTAACCCAGAAGTAGCTTAGCCTTCAATGTGGTGTACTTCTCCATTTTTGACAGTGGTAACGCATAATGCATAGTGTGCAGAGTATGTAATATATGTAAATCCTAGTCTGTATTTTGAAATAAGGTAGTTGTGCAGCCTTAATTGGAATATGTCTGTTTTGTTAATAAGAACATACTTCAAACCTTTTCATCAGTGAAAAAATATATCTACCAGTGCTCTGTGAACAGATTATGAAATTCTCAACACAGTCATACGGCATTATTTTTAGGTGTTTTCAGAAAATAGCTGGGCTGCTAATGATCAGTGAACAGGTGGTACAAGATCTTTAAAAAAAAATTTACTCTGTAGAGTCTAATGATTATTTACTTAGGTCATTTTATGTCATTTTGCCTACCCAATTGCATAACTTACCTGACTAAGCAGTGCAACAAGAACTAGCAAATTTAAGTGTTTATAGGAAATATAGGCTGCCGCGTTTGCTGTCATGAATACCCAAGCATTAGTATGTAAACAGTGAAGCTCTGTCTCCATGTGTCATTTCTGAACTCAGGCTAAATTTTGTGAAAAGCTAAATCAAACTTAACTTTCAAATGTTAGTGACGACCAATTCAGCTCTTTCTGTGTCCCACAGTTCCCTCAGTCACAGATGCAGATATTATTTTTAAAAATGGGGCAGAAATTTTATTCACATACTCAACTAACTTGAGCTGACCTCAAGCATATAATTACAAAGATAATTGGGATGAGGCTCATTATTGAGCAACAATATCTTCTTAAGGCACTCCTAAACGATTTCATTCCCTGTCCTTCCCCACTTTCTGTTGGTAGTTACTTGTTCCTGCTTGTGTATCCAAGCTTGTCACTCCCTGGGTTTTGTCAGCTCGGTTCCTCGGTAAAAAGGGAGGTGGAGACATTGCAATACGTCCTGGACAGAGGAAAAAACATGCTAAAAGGTTGCCCTTGAAAAGTAAGCACTGTGAAGAGAGTAAGACAACCACTGAGCGATGGGAGGGACATGCAAAAAAAAAAGTGGGGAAAGTCTTTTTCCAAGATAAAACCTACAAAGCATGGGTGGAAGTTTGCAAAGATTAAAGGCCTGATCAAAAACTTTCAGAAATCATTTGAAAAATTTGTGTTGTTTCTTCTGATTACTGGAAGAGCTCTGAGGAAGGCATGTCCCTGTTTCTGTATGACAGCGATTTAACATTGAAGAGTTTACCTTGATGTTCCCCCACACCTGTATGCCTGAGAGACATGTAGGAAATATTTTAACCAAGGCCTTCCACAAGCCCTATTTTTACTTCAAGCGTCCGATAACATTTCTCAGAACATGAAAATATGGTCATTTGTTGCCTTATTCAAACAAAACACTTCCTCAGAACCATAAAGAGGGGGTGAGGAAATGTCTCTTGACAAACATACTTGTATTAGTTCTTCGCAGGAACATTTACTCATTTGCTCTTAACAAATGAATGAAATAGTACTCCTTTCCTGAACAGGCATCTGTCTCTGCCTCATACCAGTGCAGTTGCATGATTTCAGTGGAAGCAGTCTGAACAATATTAAGGCTGTACACAGGGATTCCTTCCAGCAGTAGGTCCCTTAGCAGTTTTAAACTGTTTCCTGTGTGTGCCAGAAACACTGTGAGCAGGATAGGAGTGCAGAATACGATTTGAGACATTCTGGAAACAACAGAAAAGAAGATCTACATACATACAGCTGGTTTACAGAGTGTTTGGTAATATGAATTCTTGGGGGACAAAAACCATTCAAACTTTCCCTTCTGGAGTATTCCCAAGTGTGAGGAATTATAATATTACTATTGCTTTTAAACACACTCATAGGTACACGCCTCATATAACTGATGATGACTAATAATTACTACTTTGTGTGTGATTCGTCTTTTGCAACATACTGAAAAATCCCAAGCTAGTGCACAGTTTGAATGCTGAGAGCTATGAAGTGTTTGACTGGTAACGTCAAAGGAGCCTCAGTGCGTTTTGAATAATTCTGCAGAATTGTCTGGAATGCGAAAGCAAAACGTGCTTCCCTTAACGGCCTCAAGTGCCCTCTGGCAACCTCCTTGTTATCAGAGGGTAGTTTAATGGTGTTGAGATATCTCTGACGGACATCAATATCTTTCAAATAACGTTGAGATAATGTTGAATTACATTAAATTCTTTTGAAAGCTATTAAAACAAAACAACATAGTTTTGCTCTCTAAGTTATGTAACACACTATCGCTGCTATTCACAACTTCTCACACACGCTGCACACATCAGCCTTTTTATGTGATGCAAACTGGAGGAGAAACCAAACCTGGCTTGAATTTACAGATTTTTTATTTCCTCTGAACATGAAGTATTCAACTGAAAATGAAGAGGCATTGGCAGTAACTGGGGAAAATGGTACTTTGGTTATTTTTGATGCTGTAGTAGCACCTACAATGTGAATACAGAGAGAGCCACAAACATATTGCTATATGTTTTTCTGTTGTGACAGTAATTAAAGTCTAATTTGGAATACAGCTTTATTGTCAGAGGAATAAACGGATAACATTAGGAAGGGGCAACTGGTGCAATCCTCAGGCTGAAATTAGGGCGGGTTGTCTAAAGAGTCTTTCAGTGTTGAGTACAAACTGCTAGCTGCCACGTCCTGGTCTGCCTTACATCATGCAACCACCATTAGACAGAAGCAAAGAGGTTCAAAATTAAGTAAGAACCTACTTGTCAAAGCTTTCTCCATTTCCAGAGGATGACACAATTCAGTCTTTGGTTTGTTTTGTCATGGGTGGATTTTAATTGCTGCTGTAGTCACTTTTCTCAATATATAACTAATCACAGTGCCTCTAATGCTTTTATGATAGTCATCATAATTACTGGAGATATCTTCAGAAGAAGTCATTCACATTCCTCTGAGCTGGAAGCATTCCAGGGTTTGCATTGTTTTGCTATGAGAATAGCTATAAAAAGTGTTATCTGCTGGAAACGTTTCCTTCTCTGTTTGAACTTTAAAATTGTTATCTGATTAGCTTGCTGTAAATTGCAAAGGTAAATGCGATGCAATGTGCATAGCCCTCTGATCTTTAGTGGCCATTAGAATTGCAAATGCACGTGGTGTTGGCTCCTGCCCCTACAGCGCATCTGAAAAATGGCTACTTGCTATTCTGCTTTGCTGATACCCTACCCTGGTATGAAACCTGGCTGACTGACATATATGAGGAGAGGCTTATGTTGTCAGGCCTGTGGTTCACAAACAGCTGCCTTTCCATGAAAATTCATTACCGTTAAAAATAAACGGAGCAGTTTGTTTGTTGAATTTGCCTCACCGGTAGGAATCCTATCATCAGTTGATATTGCCTCATACTAAGCTTGTAAATATCTCTTAAAGAGCTTAGAAAGAGTGAATGATCTGGCTAAGGGATATGTAGCTGGCTTAGCTACATATTTCATGACCCAATTCTCAGTCTGGCCCTGACCTTTCACAGGAAGGTTTAAATGCCCTTCACATTCCAGCTGTTTCAGCTTACTAATTATTGCAAAGTGCTGACTTTTATTTTTCACTCACCTTTTATGCTTGCACACACAGAACCCATGTTGTGTTGTTGGTCTGAAGAGGGCTCACACAATGGCTGTCCATGGCTTTCTTACTTATGCCTGTTCAAGGGGAATTTTCCAGATGGGATCCTCAAGCACGTTACTGGGAAGGCTCTGCAAAATATCAGACAGTTTCGAAACATACTAACTTTTGGATAACTGAGTCCATGTTCTTCCAAGACCCTGTTTTTCCTTCAGATGGCAAGGAAGCACTGAAGAGAACACACCCCTACGGACCCCAACCAAGCAGCTTGAAGCAACTGCTTCATAAGTGCCTGTCACGTCCTTATTGCATCAAGACAGCAGACGTGCATCCAGCCTTTTCCTCTGTGCAGAAAAACTCCAACGGCAAATTAATTAATACTGCTATAGCTCATCTCATTCTTTCTCCTTTACTACCCCCAGCTTGTGTAAACTAAAAAGCCATAATCCTCTAAAGATTTTGCAGTCTTATGCAATGTGAGTGATTTGTATGTCACAAACAGAAGATTACAATAATCTGAGAGTGAACAAGCAGGAAAACATATTGACAAGTCATGTTGACATAGCTATTTATGTCAATACAAGTTGTGACACTGGGAACAGAAAAAAATGTTTAACAAGGGCAGAATTTACATTTAAAAGTGGTTCTGGGAAAATTTCTTTGACCAAAATACAAAATTATACATAAAAGGAAATAAAAAGGAAAAATACTATTAAAAGAAAAGCATTCAAGTGTTGAGAAAAGTGGAGGATTAAGATTGAAATCTTAATGCATTTCCTGGTACATTAAAGAACTGTTTTTAACAGTTTTCAATTACATGATCATATAAATTTTTCCCCTCGTGGGTACTCTGCCTCAATAAGAACAAAGAATAGATTGTTTTTTCTAAATGAGAAACTATTTCATATTTTGTTTTATTGTTCAGTGGGTGGCCCAATATCCTATTTCATGCACATTATTCAAACATTGCTGCAACAGCAGAATATTAATTTTCTCAAGAGTTTTCAGTCATATTTCTCACTGTTATATATGAATATTTCACAAATTGAGGAATTAATCTTGGAAATGTTTCAACAAAGGGAGGGGAATAATATTTTTATTGAATAAATTCATTGGATTGCATATCACAAGGTTAAATAAGGGTCAAACATTTTCACTAATTTAGGGCGCCTCATTGAACAGTCAAGGGTGTGTTTTTTTCAGATAAATTAGCATTATTTAACACTTAAAATGTCAACATACAGCTCAATGTAACTCAGGAGGGAACTGTTAATGCTCAGTACTTCTACAAATCTGTCACGGGGATATTACGGTTGGTACCTGAAAAATGGAAATTATCAAAATAGTCAATGACTGTTAGCGGCTTGTACAACATCAGATTTATTAGAGGCTTGGAGACCCCTGGATCCTCTTAATTTATTTGAAGACAGTCCCAGATCTTCCACTCATTTTGTGTTTTATCTAGCAAACAATGAACAAAGCAGTTTCTTCAGTAAACAAAGCTGCAGGTCCTTTCACCGCACACTCTTCAACCCTGATTCACCTCCATAGCCATCCTGAACATTGAATGAGGCCGAAAAATAATGACTGTGATATAATTGAAGACTGTCAACATGTGCATGCACACCAAAGAGTTTAATTCAGATTTCTCAGAAAAACTTAATTTTGGTGTTTCTTAATCTTAGTTTACAATCTTTTGAAATAGCGTAATTATACTTGGCTATGTTTTGAAATAGCTGTCTAATGTTGCAGGTTAGAAAAAAACACAGACATGTCAATCCCCAAAGCAGTTTCTATGTAACAAAAAATCCACTTGGTGACAAAATATTGATAGTCACTTTCATCCTTTGTATGTCTGAAATCACTGAATGTGCAAATCTGACTGACAGCATATGAACTAATCTCTGACAGCAACAGTAAGTGGTCATCCTCTGTAAGAATGTTGGCTGGAAACAGAAGGTTCATCAGAAACTGTCCTCTTGGCTTCCATTCCTTGACCCAGGCATTTTGAGTTTGACCCCTTTGTCCTATTCTCTCCAGTCTATTCTATTCTGAGAACAGTTTTCATTTCTTTCCTCGGTCTTACTATCCTTTCCAGTCACACAAACTCATTGAGTGTGAACTCTTCAATGAGGAAAAATACTAGGAGTTTTAAAATTCCAATTAGGCTACTAATATGTTAACTCAGAAAAACAGTATTTGGCATGTTTTCTATTTTCCCTTATATCATGTAGTCTCAGTCATATGGATTTGTATCTTTATTCACCTAGACTGCAAAAGGAGTTTTTAAAACTTTGTATGTTCCCTAGATTTCTTTTGTTTTCTCTAGAGTTAATGTTCCTCCCTTCACCCTGTTGCTGCCATATAGATAGCATTAACACTGTCGGGATGAGAAATCAGATTCCACTCCCATTGCATTTTTCTTGGCTTATTAATTGCATGTATGTGTTGAAGCATTCAATAGCAGCTTTTATCCTCTCCAGTTTACAAACTTCCTGCAAAGGATTTGAGAACACAAACATGAATATTGTCCATATAATTCTAGACCTTGTCCTACTCGTAATGGATACATCAGGTAGAATCCACTAAGCCTAGTATATGATATTTCAATAAATTATAGTAGAAATAATACTAATTTAAAATCAGTGGTTTTGAAAGCGCAAGAATGATTTAAGGTAACAACATTGCGTTTCTGGCCTCACTGAAGTTCATAGTTTAAAACAAAATCAGGTGTTTACAGACAACAAAAGCTCCATGGCCATTCAGATTCCATACTAGCACATTCTTTAGAAGAACTATATTTTTATTAATCAGAAAAGATGTCTTCAAAGGAAAAAGAATTCCCCCAAAGAACATGAGCATATTGTTAAATTGATATATAAATAATCTCCCCCCTTTTGCTTCCATCCCCTTTTCTCTACTTGCTGGATAGCACACACTTGTTCTATCTTGTCAGGTGAGGCTATTGAAAGAAGACTAAAGCTGAACTTCTAAGCCCACGATGGGACATCTGTTTTTTTTCTAGTTTCTTAAGTTCTTCCTCTGCTCTTTCATTATTTGTGAAGAAAACACAAGCAAGATCTGACACGTCAGAAAAAAAGGATGATATGACTCAAGACCTTGCTAATGCTGACCGAGCCAAATTTTGAACTTCCAGGAAGCTTGGAAAATTCCTGGAGCTTTATACGAGGGAGTTCCCCTGATTTTCAAAGGCTGTTCTTCCTTGTTATAAACAGCATCAGAAGTGAAAAGTTATGAAACTACTCTGGATAGTGTCTCAATATTTTCGATCACAGCAGAAGCAGGAAATTCCTCCAGACATCTCATCAAAGAGGAACAGATAAATATCAAGGCTCACTGCATCATTTGAAGTCCATCCAGTACTACTTTAAATTAAAGATTTTCTTCTATTACTTCCTAAAGCCAAACGATGACTGTAGAGAACACAGGGAATCAACTGCCTGAGGTCTAATCTCATCTTTGTTCATGTAATGTTGAGAAAGCTTTTCTGCAGGATAAAGGCAATATCTGCATCACAGAAGTATTGTTACCTAGCGGTGAATGCCTACAGCTGGCCTTCAGTTTCCCTGTCTTTTGCACCCACATTGGAAAACAAAGTACGGTATGATCTTTTGCTGCTTTACTATATAACTTAATGCTATTTCTAAAGCAGCAAAAGCCATCTCATTCCAGTGCTTTTCACCTGGATCAGATCTACAAAGATTAACTATGACACTGTGATTTATTTGATTTCCTGTATATTTTGATCTAGGAAATTCTGAACAGGATTAAGGATATACTAGCCATGATGAACCCACAATGCGTCGGACCAGTGATATGTATTTCTAAACACATACACTGATAGACTCTACAGACCAACTGAAATGAGTCCATTGAGCACAGGAGGTATCAGATCCTCTACTCTTGTACACTGAAGATCCAATGCATGATAGTTGCCAAGTCAATGTGTATGTGCAGCAGCTATTTATTGTGGATTTTCTTCTGGACAGACTTCTGCCTGACCAAAACCGTAGAAAAATTTTACTCTTCCCACCCAAACAAAATTTTGAGGTGGAGAAAGACAACATGTTTGGGGAAAAATGGATTAAATGGATTAAAGTCCTACCTGTGAGAACTTCCCCTGTAACCCTGCTATCGTCACTGTTACTAGTCAGGAGAGTGACAGCAATTTATACAGGAAGCTTTTCAGTTTAAACTACTTACAGTTATTTTGGTACTTACGGTGGCATAAAACAACAACTTAAAATATGGAGAGACAGCATGCCTCCGTGTTGTATCAAACCTAGAGGAATAGACAGGAAAATTCTAGGGGGATTTGGAGCCTTAAGAGAACACAGAAAATAGTGGCTGATGAGAGAATGCAGTTTCACTGCATGGTGTAGCTTTAAAATCGTAAATGTGTTTTATGTAGAGAGGAATGCAATGTATATATAGTCCCTGAATTCATCTTGATCTTCTGAATTAATTTGTGTCATTAGCAGAGAGGCAGACATACTCCTACAAAAGGGTGGTGATGTGGGACTGGGAATAGCTGCTGCATAACTGTGACTGTGCGGTGTTTTAACATCAATGCCATGAACTCTGAGCCAGATGTATTCAAGGCCTCGCCTGTGGCTTGATGACACATACCCTTTTCACAACAATCGGTGGATTTGTGGTAACAATCAAAAGGCATTTAAAATGCTTGGAATGTGGTTTAGAAACCCGCCTTGGCATCCCGCTTTTCATGTCTTAGCATAAATGCCTCAACTGTTTTTATTGTTCTGCAACTGCTCGTTTATTTTGAAAGAAAGAGCTTGGCCTGAAGTATTTGCATTCAACAATACTTGAAACAAGACGTTAAAGTCTTTTTTGATTATGCCGGTGAAATATTTCATATGAATAATGCCAACAGCTGGGTCAGACCTTTTGGTTTTGAGTAAGAGTTTATTTCAGGCTCACTAACTGAGAGGTTCTTTTTTTAGAGAGAGAGTTTCTGATAAATTGCCAGCTTGGAAATATATTACAGAACAGGAATGTCTTTTCGATTTATGTTGCAGTTGTACCACATTCTTTATGTATTTCTGATTTTTTTCCCTTATAACTCTATTTTAACAGTTCACATAATGAATTGCCCCACAACTGATGAAACAGCACGGAACTACTTTCAATAAAATCAAGAAAAGAACAATGTTGATGTGAAACACATTTAGGAACAAATTACTTCATTTTGGTGGAACAAGACAGAAATATGCTTATAGACTTATGGATAGACAAGGTATTATTCAGTAAATTTAAAAGAGATCGCTAGATCGATTGATCAATAGATCAATAGGTAAAAGGATGGAAAATCCTTCTGTTACTGAGTAGTCTGTCTAATTTCAAAATTCAAGTGTTACATTTTTTAGCATTGAAGAAGGAGCCAATAAGCTTTCTTTCCTCTGGGCTGCACTTTATTTGGCAATTAGTGATTAAGAATAATTTTCTGGATCTTAGTAAGACAGAAATAAATACAAGGACTGGTGAACCCTATCAGGATGAAAGACGAGCTTGCTTAACATCAGAGGGAAGGGAAGTTTGGTTAAGCAGCTAAACTTTACCAAAAACTTTAGTGGATAATTTTTCCTCTACCACAAAAAAAGTCAGTTTTCATGTCTGAATATTTGAATTCTCATATACCAAGTGGGATCATCAGCTTCTATGAAGTTATTAGCCAGTGAAACTCATCTGCTTTTAAATCAGAGGACCAGGGTTGAGACAACCACCATTACCGTTGATAATCACTCTGCATCGCTGAGATGTATTACCAATGCGGTTGGCTCTTGAGTAGCGGAGACAGTCAGCATGGGGACAGCCGTAGAAGTTCCTGCCACCTAGTGCCAACTCCGCCTCTCTTGCAGGGGAAAGTCTTGCTGCTCATGTAACAGCCATTTAACCTAGCATAATAAGGAAAATCAAAACAAATGCCACTCAGGTTACTATACCAGGCTTCGAAAAGCGAAGTTCAGCTCTTGCTCTCTGTTCAGTCAGTCTCCGTAGTAAAGGCAAGAGCTTCTGAGGGGAAGGTAAACAGCTGTGAGTGGGTACAATTGCAGCTGTTCCAGGAATCCTGTTTGTGGCTTTGACACCCCCCAGCATCCCCATCCCCAAATCTTCAGTAATTTTATTTCTTTAGTTGTTGTTATCAGAACAACTCAATGTAAAAGAATTATATGACACCAATCCATATGTTGGTTTTGGTTCCTCAGTAAAAACTTGTGTCAGAATTATTATTGTTACCATTACTATTACTAATCTGAGTGTCTTTTAATATACTAGCAAATGCTGAAAAAACAGAAAAAAAACTAATATTCCAGCAAGCAGCGAGAAATTGCACTTTGACTTGATATTAGGCAGAGAAGTACAACAGTACACTTGCTATAAAATCCTTGTTAGTCTTAAACTCTGATTAATAGCAACCTACATAATAGATCGTGCATAATAGGCTTCCCTTCCCGCCTCATCTTTGTTAAGTACAGACATGTTGTCTACTCCTACCGGAAATGACTCATTTAACAAGATCACTCTTGTTTACTGTCCCTTGCCAAGGAGCTAGTTAGGTTTCGGCTAATTACTTACGTTAATTTTATGTAGGTATTCTGGAATCATAACTTCATCATGCAGTGACTACAACTTGAAGTCTGTCAAGCTGCTGGAGACTAAGTTCAGATGTGGAGACACTTACCCCGATAGAAGATGCAAGCATATTTCTTGGTTCACTAGTCTACTGAATGCATTTAATTCTAAATGGATTTCGTTTAACAGAAATGTTTTCCATTTCTAGAAGCAGCTGTCATGGTATCAGTTCATAATACTCTTCAAAGTTACAAATATGTTTACAAATTTTGAATATTAGAATAAGAAGACAGATATGATGTACTTACTGATTAAAAGACTGAAAATTATGCACAGAAAATTTCATCTGCCATTTCAATGGCTGGTGAAATCAATGTGACAACATTGCAGAATTGACCCTGAAACATGTATTTCAGTGTTAACTTTATAAAGCCTAACATCTTGCTTAGAAAATTTTTAAAAGAAACCTGCTAAGCCCTCTCCCTTTTATAAGGAGATCGATGAATGATTAGTTAACTATTATGTTTCTCAATATAAAATCAAATGAATGTTGATTCTGAACGCTGTGAAATCCAACAACACAAAACACTGTCATGTGTAGTATTCTGTAAGGTATTTTCCACCCCCAGTATCATGTGAACTATCAAAAAGAGAGTACTTACAGCAAAAGGATGTGAAAGATTAAGACTTATTCAAGTGTGTGGGCACACTGTGATGGCCACATATTACTATATGCTGACTGTTCTGTGAAAAATGTTGTACCATACCCTTGTGTAGTTCAAGCAGAAAGATGCTACAACAGGTTTGTCACGCTAACATGACAGGGCAACACCTTGCAGTATTGTCTTTGCTGACTCACAAGCATTCACTTACCATTTTGCAATGTCTGGTATGTCCTACTATCATTTGATTTACAATGAGGAGATGAGGTTCACATGCTTTCTGCAGCCCCTGTAACTCCTAGTAAAAATATATGAGTGCCATAAAACCACCTAAAAGCCTCAGGTTTAGCCAGAGGGGGACTTACAAAGTCAAAAAACAGGGGTTGTCACTGTTTGCAAACCTGAACATGGAGCTCAGGCTCCTGGGTCTGTCTTCAACTGAAAAGACTGGACTGAGACATGAATTAACCAATTAAATTTCAGCTGGAGCTATTCTGGGCCACTAACCATCCCAGATAGACTAGGAGAATACAGACTTTGTGAGCTTCCGTCCGCCTGAGCTGAGAGAGTTGTACAATGTGCTTGAAGTACAGTGCAAAAAACACACTTGAAGTTTCTTTCTTTGGCTTTAGGGAAACAGGTTTCAGTGAACTAACATGGTAACTACATGTTTTAAAAGCTTCATGATTTGGTGCTAATCTTTGACAATTTTGCCTCTGACTGTTAAAAGCTGGGCAACACCCATATTGTAGTGAAGAATTCCTCTCCTATTCTTACTGATCAGATCATTCTTTAAAAACAGAAAATAAGATCTTATATGATCAGCTACTAGTTTCTCAGCCAGAAAGTGTTATCTCCTAGGAGAGAGGTTATAGTTTCTTAAAACGCCTCTCATCTGTGAATTACTCCGGATCCAGTGCAATGAAAATGCTGGTATCTGAAATCACTGGTAGTGGTGGGTTCATGGAAGCACAGCTATATGAAAAAAATCTTATTTCTATTGTGGAGGTAGCTTAGTCATTGTAGATACATAAAATTAAGCTGGGGTTGAAGTATTTCTTGGCAGTATGGTGGGGCCCACAGAATGTTTAAATGCTAATTTGCATTGAGAACTGAGTGTAGGTATTCTACCCAGTCAAAGCCTGTATTAAATATTGGGACTTTAGTTTTCCCAGTTCTGTGCTGCTAAACTTTTTTGGGTTTTTCTTTTTCAGAATTTTACATAACATGAAAATGACAGATAATTCATAATTCTAGTTCTGCATAATGAATATTGCTTTTAAGAGCTAATGGTAGAGGAATTAATTAATTCTTTGCACGAACTTCAGGAAGTGATTTTGTTTACTGCTAGAATATGAAGGAATCAATGTTAAATTAAATGCCAAAACTCTTTATTAGGAAATCCTAAAATGTATCATTTCGAGTCCATAGCCTCCAGGAAAATAAACCAGGATTGTAATGCTATGGTGGTATTGCTTGAATTGTGCTGATACCTTCAGCTCTTCACATGTCTTGTTTTCTTGATTTTTAGTATTTCTGAAGTCTAAGAATTCATAGATTTTTGATGAGGGCTTTTTTATTATTCTCATTTGCCTATATACTCTTCAGAGTACAACTTTGGCTTTTTGGTTTAAGCTAATATTGGATAATTAAAGACTGCCTAAAAGTAGATGTATGTTATGGGTAAGTATTCATTTTACTAATAAAACCCTAAATCAGTTTCAGTCTATGGTATGTTTTGCTTTATCAGCTCTTTTTCATGACTGCCATTCAACTGGGAAATGTCTCAGGCTTGTGGCCTGGATCATGTTCTTAGGGCACAGTGTGAAAGGCAAGGTCTAATACAAGTATCACGGCTCCTTTTCAACTGTTCTCTTGAAGCTTAAGAAGAATAATAGCAGGAGTGTGATCTAACTCCAGTTCCACTCTCACACTTCCTCTCTTTGTACCAAGTTCTAAATAAAAAATAAAATTAGCAAGACCTCTGATTCAGCTAGAAACATAAGCTTGAAAATTGGTGTCAATAATAAATATTGTTTCAGTCCTAAATTCCTTTTCTCTTTTCTAATTTCACCTCCTGCTTAAATACTTTGAGATTCTAGAATTTACTAAAAGTAAACATGTTGAAATAGTTGAAGATCTGGTAGTAAGATGACAAAATTCATATTTTGTTGATCCAAAAGGAAGATGGAAGCAAGTACTCACACAATATTACCTCCTAACGCAATTAATGAGCAACAGTGGCAAATAGTATTTTCCTCCTTCCCAACGGGTGTAAGTGTGTAGTTTCATTTACTCAAATTACATGTTTCTTTAAAAAAAATAAATAAAATGTAGTGTAGATGCCAACATAACATTACAGCTTTTAAAATTGGAATCACATCTGTTCTGGTATATTTGAAGAAATAGAAAAATCAGCGAAGTGGTATTCCTTCATGTAAATCTGAAAAAGCACATTTATTTTCATTTCTGCTAGTGAACATACAGAGACAGCTTTTAAAATCTAATTCTGATAATATAAAGCAAGGTCTAGAGACGGAAGTGGGGGAAAATAGATTTAAATTTGCAACAACTGGATGCACGTTTCTTCCCCTAGTGCCACAATATATAATTACATTCGAAGAAAGATTAGTTTCAAATTCTCAAATTTCAAGGAGTCTGTCATCAATGTCTTTATTGTCAGCCCTACCTTCCTACTTTAATTCCACAGATATTTATCAAATTTCATGTATTTTCATTGGATACAAGCACTTGAAATATTTGCTATGACTACCAGAATATTTCTTACAGCTTCAGCAATATATTTCAACTTTCTCTAACCAGGTTTTTTTCTTAATAAAATATAACAACATCAGGTTCAACTGTCAATTAATACTTCAGTGAAGAAACCCCATAGACAGCTTAAAGCATTTTTTCAGAAGATACTGTGAAGAAACTTTACCAGAAAGAGAAAGAAAACCATTGATCCAACTCATCAAAGTGGATTATTTGTTTTTTGTGGGGAGTTTGCTTTTACCTGAAATCAGAGAGGTTATTGGTAGAAACCAATACAGTAGTAAATTGGAAACTATCTATGTACTTATTTGTGTCAACACAAGAGATTGGGGACTAAAGCATGCTGCTGTTCTGAGCAGAGATTTCTAATTAATCAGAGGAACTCTGATGCATTGGTAAGGGATTTTCCACCTTGGAAGGAGTAGGAGAAACAAACATATCCATGTAGTCAAACACAGATATTTCAGGAATGGTTTCGTTTCAGCTAGCTTGTGCCAAAGCACATATCTGTTTCTGTCAGAATATTGCCCAATTCCCCCTTTTTCCCTAAGTAGCTGTTGAGGAATTGGAGTCCCCAAGACTAGTCCCATTCTCCTGCATGTCCTGGGAACTCCACATTAGAAGATTTGAAAGATCAGGCAACTTGGTAGGGACATGGAATTTACAAATACTGAAAGCTATTGATTCTAGGTCTCCTTTTCCCTGTGTACAACTAGGAGCCTGACAGTCCTACAAATCATATCTTGATATCTATTTCTCATTGTTGATGCTTTCTAATGTATGAAATGTCTTAGAATCAAAGCATTCTTTAAATGTTTGAGTTTCCAAAAGAATGGAAACTCGGTTTTGAAAACCATTTGAAAATGTACCATTCATACGTTACAAACATCTAGTACTCCATAATATCGAGTAGCATTTAGAAAGTTTTAGTCAAAATCAAGGTGCATCCATGGAAAGTGTTAGGTATACCACATTTCCTCCACCACCTGGAAGTCATTCTTAACTGTACTTATTTAATTAATATCTTAAAAGATAGAATTTCATACACTTTTCATATAATACCATTTAACAGTCTGATGCAAAGACCTTTGAAACTAATGATTAAAAGAAGGTAATCAAGAACCTTTAGGGTACTATAATTTTCAGTTGCTTAGAATACAAATAGCTGTGGTAAGTGCATGTTAGTTTTAGCAAATACTTATGCTTTAATGTCTTTTCCTTGTTTATTAGTATTTCTCCAGTCTTCCAAACGTATTACAGACATAGTTGAATAACGTATATTAATTCTATAATCTGAAGATGAAGGCAAGATAGAGATAACTCTTTAAATCCCAAATTATATAAATAAATAAACATATACTTTGCAGAAACTTTAGTGACATTTCTAGGTTTCCTCCCTCTTCTTCTGTAAATTATTCGTTTTACATTTCTTGTGGGCTTTTTACTAGCTATTTATATCCATTTGTTCCTAGAAGATTTTTTAAATTCAAGATTTTGTCATTTTTGTCATTTTTGTGTACTTTGTCTAATTCGCTGTGCAAAAGTGCATCATGTGGTGAATGAGGAGATCAAGGTTAAGTATAAGTTCAATTTCCTACAAAATGTCATTGACCAGATATCCTAGACCAGGATCCAGCTTTTGTCAGTCCTTAGCAGATTTATTTGAGAGATGCATGAGACCAGAGATGCTAAAAAGTTAAATAACTACAACTGTAATAGATATTATAATATATATGACGGATGACAAAAAAAAAATACAAGCAAGATTATTCTCAGGATCTCACATAACCTTTTTTTTTCTTTTTTTTTTTTCCTTGATATTCCTTCCTCCTTTATTGTCCTGGCATATTCTATCCTTGCTTCCAAAACTTCTTCAGTAAACTCTTCATGGGTAATTTCTGTTCTCTTCAATTCATTTTTCCCAGATGCAAGAGTAATCTGGAAGGTCAGCTCCATATTTTTCTATTATTGCTTTTGGTACGTTGTGTAGGTATATAGAGAATAAATGTATTCTACCTAAATCCTCAAAGAAGTGCATGAAAATTGACTGAATGGACCAAAGTGATTCTTTTGCTATTCAGAGTATCCACTGTACCTAGAGACATCGCAAGATTGAATTGCTGGCCTGGGTAATAATGATAAATCTCTATGAATATCTCAGCATGAAAATCTCCATGAACACTCCTTGCTAGTTCATGTAGATAGCTGAGTCAATGAAAGCCATTAAGGGCTATTATGTCAGTATCTGCTGCAAGGTTTTTTTAGTCTATAGCTCAATGTCTCTTGAGCCCATTAGGCCTCTTAAACCCAAAGAGCAGTTATACACACACATTAACTCTTTGTATTGAAATCCTTATGACTTTTTGATGATAGGAAGTTATAGAGCATGAAAAGTAGAACTCTTTCATAACTTTAATGAAACAACAGATTTTCTCAAAATACCCAAAAGGCAAGAATTCACATCATGAACTAATGGTCTGTAACATCTGATTTGGAAAACATAAATGTTTCTTTGGTTGTAAGGCTGCCTAAAGCTTCTGAAACTCAACTACTCTTTTGAAAAAGTTGAACTGTCTTGAAGGAGCTTTGCTGATATGATTGACATTGAGCGTTCTTTAGTCTAGCTGGATAATGGATTCGAGAGCAATTTTTCATTCTACAAAAAGACACTACCTGAGAATTTCTCAAAAACAACATCAGGGATGTAAGAAAAATAAATAATAGAGAGAAGTGTTAAGTGCATGTTGGCAGTTGTAGTTTGTAATTATATATCCCCTCTGCTTTCATTTACATGAGTATATGGAAGACCATCATTCATTATTGATATCTTCGTATTGCCAGATACATCAAATTTCTGTTTAGGAACTAAATTCACTTACCACTGAACTGGTTAATTTAGTTACTAAACAAAAATGTTATGTTTTTTCACATATGTGGAGCAAAGAGAAGAGGTCTCATCCTAAGGTTAATAACCTTGCAAATTTAAAGTTAGGATGTGTACATTTTGCTTTATTTTATTCTATGAGGAAAATCTTAATAAGTTTAACCGAACAACTGTTAGTGCCACAAACTAAAATTTTACTTCATTTATGATTAAAAGTCAAACCTGTTATTTGTGTTTGCTTGTAGACACTGATTTTCATTACAGTTTTGGCTATACATACAAAAATTATAAAAGTGTAAAGAACTGATGAGGAGATGGACTGAGGTTGCTTTCTAGGAACACTGTGATTCAAAAATGACATTTTCATAACCTAATTCTTTGCACTTTCCATAAGGGTAGTCTTTAACTTAAAAAAATAATAGATATAAACCACATATATACACGCAATATGCATATAGAAAATATATATACACACACACATATAATATAAGAAGGATATAAAAATGCCAGAATGTGTCCAAAGGACAGCAACAAAGTTGGTGAAAGGACTAGAGGGCAAGACTTACGAGGTGCAACTGAGTATACTAGGTTTGTTCAGCTTGGAGAAGAAGAAAATGTGGGTTGACCTAATTTCTGCCTGCAACTTCCTTTTGAGGGGCAGCAGAAAAGGAGGTGCTGATCTCCTCTCTCTGGTGTCTGTTGATAGGATGTCAGGGAAAGGCTTAAAAAGCTGCATCAGGGGAATTTCAGATTAGATATTAGGAAAAAGTTATTTACTGAGAGTGTGGTCAAGCACTGGAACAAGAACCTCAGAAGAGTGGTCATAGCCCCAAACCTGTCACTGTTCAGGAAGAGTTTGGATAACATTCTTAGTTATATGATTTAACTTTTAGGTTGCCTTGTGTGGCAACAGGAATTGGAGCGAATGATCCTCTTGAGTCTCTTGCAAATCAGGATATTCTATGCTTCTGTGAATAACTTTTAAGCTTTCTAGTGTTAAACTGGCCAAAATCAGGGAAGAAAAATGAATTGTGGTTTGGGTTTCTTTTTATCTCACTCTCAGTATGGATAGCAAAAGAAGGTGTCAGAAGTAAATTTTCGTTTTTTACGTTCTTCAGAAAGAGTATTGGCTAAAGGAAATAGGAAACAGGTGATATGGAGTTATTGAGGGGATGTTACCCTTTATTCATTTGTTTGTTTAATTTATGATGCCTAACAATTTATTTTTTTTTTATTTCAAGGTGTACATTTCAGCTATGAAAGTGAGAGAAGATCAAAGTTATTTGCATTTTACAATATAACTTGATAGGCAAAATAATTAGGTATAACTGAGTAGTTTGAAATATGAAAAAAAAGGTAAATCAATTTAACAAGTGGCTTAAAAGAAATGTGAGAATGGCAAAAAATTCTTTATGGAAAAAGAAATTTTACAGAAAAAGAAAGAAGCAACCTGTGCAAATTACAAAAAAAAAAAAGGTATGAACGATAATGACTGCATCATTATGAAACTGTGGGCAATAAAGTTTTAGTTTTATATAACTGTATTGCAGAACTTAGAGAAGGCAAAAAAGCATGGCACTGTAATCAAATTATGTTATAGCACTTTTAGGTTTATGGTTTTAATAAGTATATCTACAGTATGCCCAAAAAAAAGAAAGTCATAAATGACCGTATATCTTTGATGATGCACTAGAGGAACAGACTGTATAGACATATTGAAGAACGGCAATAACAAGCTAGAGGAACAGGCCTAGAAAAGACCACCACTGGAACAGATATATAACACTTAATCCTTTTTAAAAGGAGAAAAATTAATGACACCATATAGGAAGTTAAGTGTGTGTGTAACTCTGTAAATAAAATAAGAAATACCTTCGTGTTTGATTAATGATACTAATATCCTGTTATCAAAGGAATAGAAGACCAGGATGATAGCAGAATTTCACGTTCAAGGAAATATCAAGAGACATATGCACACACCACAAATCTTACAAGCTACAAAAAATTTATGTGTGCTGGATAATATTTAATTGTGCTGACCAGAACAGTTTTAGAACTTATGAAGAAATGTTGAGATTGTATTGTAGAATATCCTTGGTAATCTCAGCAGTGATGGATCATTCTGGACAGAAACCAAGTTGTAAAAAGTGCCAATGACTATTATCTCTTCAAACAAGGCAAAAGAGAACAGCCAGAGTACACACACTTTAAACTCTTTAAAGTCAGATGCAGTCTCAGTCATAACAATTTTTATTATTTACAGTGGAATCAAAATGTTGCAGTTAATAGTTCATTAAAATATTCTTCATCAAAAAAAGAACAAAGACGATGGCTTTATGAGGCTATGATGGAAGATTAGAACAGAGAAGGTCTAGTAAATGTTTACTAGAAGCATAAACCTTGTTCGTCGGGAAAGGAGTCTCTTGGGTGGGGAAAGATCACAGTGAAAAGCCTCTTAAATTACAAGCAGAACTTTTTTTTTTTTTAACTTACCTTTCTTTTCAGGAAAAAATATGGTCTGAAGAGAAGATATGAATTTCCCACAAATCAGAAGTACAGAAATATTTGAAGAAACGTTGTGAGAATCACCTGTATGGCCCACCTAAAAGGGAAATAAAAGCAGGAGGCCTAGAAAGTGGGAAATCTTGCAGTATCTTCCTTTCATTTAATGAAAGATTTGATTAGATATTCTAAAGGATGAAAGAGAACATAAAACCAGTCAGACGCAGAAAGTTGTCCCATGTAAAGAAAAGTATTTCTATGATTTCCTCTGATTTCCCTACTATAAGTTCATTGTCTAGATTGGAATATTTTAATAAATACTTTTGAAATGGACTTTAATTCCGTAAGCACTTTGTTTTATTAAAAGCAACTTTGTATGGCATGACTTCTGCTTTAAAAAAAGGAATATCCTGGAATCAAAAGACGATATTTCTTTCTCTTAAGAATGAGGAGGTCTCTGAAAGAATTCTTTAAATTCCTAATGCTATGAATCCCACAACATTATAAAAATAGTTTTATTTCTGAAAAACAAGCTGTGAAGTAAAGGTCTATGCGGAAAGAAAATAGATTCTTACGCTGAACATGCTGAGGGGCTAAGACAGTCCTCCTCTACATTGCTCTGGTTAGGCTGATTCTCAAAATCAGCGTCTGAATTCTGAAAATTTCAGTGGGCACAAGCGTTAGGACAGAGGTCTCCTGTTTATGGCTGCAGGAAAAATGTCCAATCTTCTGACAATATTCACCACCGCAGGAAGCAGAAAAAATACATTTAGGTGCTGATCCAGGTTAAACAAAGTGTGATGTTTCCAACAGGACACTGCTTCCTCAGTGCAGTGGAAGATGACAGAAACACAGGAACCACTGAACTACCATTTATTTAATGTGTTTTCATTAGAGGAAATGTTCTACAAATGTACTAAAAACATGAGAATGGCTAGCATAAGGAGGAGAGCAGTAAAGATTAAGATGTCAGATGTGATCTTTGGATATATAAACTGCAGAATCTCAGGTGAACCGGTGTTTCCTCTGTGTTTGCCCAGTGTGCAATTCTGCTGAAGTTTTATCTCCAGTGGCTGGAGGAGGATCACAGATGAGTTCAGGCTAAGAGGGAAGACTACATATTTAACAGAACAATTAGCTGTGTGAATAACTTATCCAGACTTCATTAGATTCACTGATGGTTCTAAGGTCATGTGGTTTACTTGTTCAATATGCAATCTGGTTCAAATTAAAATTACTTCAGAAATCTCTGTGTTAGCCTGTGTTAAAGAGGGGAGTGAAATAAAGGTTGCAATGATGCCTAACCATTCATGAATTTGTTTTGTTCCTGGAAGTGGGACAAATCTAAAGGTGAAAAGAAAATCTCTGAGGTAATTTCTGCCTATTGCACCATCTCTTACTAACAAAGGCTAGGTGATGTTCTTTTTTCAAATGTAGGTTTCTCTTCTTCGAAAGTAAATTCCCCTTACACATTGCACTTTCTCCCCTGATAGCAGTATGTAACAGAACAAATAATTGCCTTGTTTCTCATATAAACTTTGCTCTTCCTGATCTTTTTGGATTCTACATAAATTTATCTGGACCTATCAAAGCTTTATCTGAGTGGATTATTTGATAAAATTGAATTAAAAGTATAACTTCATCAAAACTTAACTATGATTAATTCCCCCGCAAATTCAAACTCACACTAAGGAAGAGTGTTTCTCCTCAGCACTTCAGACGTTCATTTGTTGGATAGACTGGTGTTTTGGTATTTAATTTTTAGTGAAATCTTCTTGATTTCATGAAATTCTAATTCCTGAATAAGTTACAGAGTCCGAGTGTTTTCTATGTTCTTTGAGTCAGGCAGATTTAGCTGGCACTTTATATTAGGCATTATTTACTTTACAGCCAAACATTTTCCTGAAATCACAGATTGCTTTACATATTATTTTAAGCAACTGTTCAGGTTAGATAAAAATAACAAGGCATCATCACCATATAAGGTTATGTTCTGTTCTTCCAAGTTGGATCTCTATGATGAATTAATTGGGTCCTACCCTCTTTGCAAAATGTTCTGTGGTCGGTGCCAACAGCAAAAGAGACAATGGACATGCCTCGTTCCTCTCTGCAATTCGAACAAGACTGATTTAACCACATTGATTTAGGCAGCTGTTTTTAGCCTTAAATAAAGACAAACAACCCATTCAAATACCTGGGTGGGAGCAGGAAAGGAAGTATCTGTATGGGATGGGATTTTAAATAGGAAGTTCTGGCCTGTCCTATTACAGGTGTGTTTAAATTCAGCGAAAGCAGTAGAAATTTAATTATTTTTGATCTGGCACCATGAACAATTCTTGTGAGTATTACTTACAAAGTGTTTTGTCCTTTACAAATCTATTTTGAACTGTGTTTATGTGAAGGGAAAATGAGGAATTTAATTGGGCTGCTAGTGTCTTTCCAATTTTTTTTCTTATGGTTCACAAGTGATTTGGCCTGTAAAATCATCATAAGATCAGGTCTTTGCAGAAAAGGAGAGTATAAGAGAATTATAGGTCCATTCAAGGGACCTCCTTAAAGATCCAACAAAATTCACAGGAGATATCCACAGGTCCTGGATATTTACCTTTGTTTCAAACTTGCTATTGGTGCTTAGATTTCTTTGTCTGTTATTATTTCTTTATCTAAAAAACAGCCTGGGAATAGCCTGTCATGTCTAGAGATTTTTTTTTAATATCTTCAGAGCATGGAATATCTGAAGTACTGAAGTGTTTTGAGGTAAGTGTGAAAAGTAAGGCTTCTTATTTGCCTGACGAGCTTATTGCACTTAATTGGTGGGATAATACGGCCTATTTGACTTTCCCTAGCTTAAAAGTCACTCTTTTATTACTGCTATCTTTTTAATGAAATATCTGCTTTGCATGCATACTACATTTTGGCGTTTCAACTCTCACCAGCTTGCTCAGTCTCTCCCTAATATGGCTAATTCATGAGATGCTCTTTGATAAATCTTTTTGTTTACATTTTATGTATCTCCCTTTACCTTTTTTTATCACCTATTCTGTTTTGATATTTATCTGAGTTCTTCTCTATTCTTTGTCATCAAATAGGAGACTGTGTTTATTGACTTTATGTAGTGATTTCTCTGTATATTGACTTTGAGCAAGATCCAGATTTCTTGTTTGACATATTTAAGTTAATTCCCCAAACCCTAGATATTAGGCCCTAGGTCTCTAAAGGGGAATTCCAGACAGCTTAAGTCAAGTGCCTCAATTTGTCCCTATTTTGTTTTTTTGTTGTTGTTTGTTTGTTCTTCTGTGGTTGTGATTGTTGGTTTGTTTGGGTTGTTTTTTTTTTTGGTGGGGGGTACACAGGGAAGGTTCTCTTTTTCACTCTTCTGAATTTCAGTCCTTTTTTATTGATATTTACCAGTAAGAAATGGATACAATTGAATTTGTCTCAAAAGATAATTCTTTTCCTCAAATTGTTGTAAAATTTTCAAGATATACTTCTATAAACATTTTAGGTTTGCTTTGGTTTTTGTTTTCATTGGGAGAAAACAGTGAAGTGGCAATTATTATTATTAATAAATAAGCAATCCACAAAACTTCTTCACCATTTGTGAATGGCAAATGCAGAGCTGGGTAGAGATCCCAAACTAGTCCCCCTGACCCCAGTTTATTAACTGTATGGATCACCAGACTAGTTGAGCTTTACCATTCAAGGTATCCAAGAAGACCTAACTAGCCTTTGCATTGGCGCCTGGTAAACACCACCCATAGAAGAAATGAAGTTCCTCACTGACTCTGAATGAAAGATTAGAGTGAAATGGGCCCTGGTTCAGGAAAGTATTTCTGCCTTTCAAAATTAAAGCTCTGAAGTAAATGGGATTAAAGTTCATGTTTAAATTCTTTCTTGGAAGAAATGAAAGAGAACAAGGTATACAAATGAAAAGGGAAAAAGGAATCTAATTTCTCATTCTACTAAGCAAACGATTACATACTGTACATGAATTAAGATGATTTGCTAAATTAGGACCGGATATGCCACACAAGACTTTGTCAGATTTGAAAAAGAATTACTCAGACAGAGTGGAAATATAAAATTAGCTTATGCCACATTAATTTAGTCAATGATTTTTTCTGTCTCCCATGAGTGTTGTGAGACAATAATTATCTCATTCTCAAGTAGCTGGACATACAGTAATTTAAAATATCTGATTTAACTATCTTTGTTTCTTTGTTAATCATTTTAAATTATAGCCATTAATTAATTTGAATATATCAGATGTGAATCGAAAGCAGTAGTTTGGAGCAGTATTTTCTGTGTAATGTACAGTATGTTGTAATTAAAGCTAGATGAGCTCTTTTAAAAAAAAATAATTCCCTTAATTTGTCATATATGAGCACATGGTGAGCTTAATTAATGTCAGTAGGGTAAAATCAAGCGTTTTAAAGTGCTAATTTAGGATAACAGAATATGAGCTGCTGCAATTCTGAAATGCTCATTCATTTCTAATTGTGTGGTTTGTTTCTGAAACATTTCATTGTTTTCGGCACAGAAGAATTGAACTTGTAGGAGGAAGTGGTGAATAACACTCTAAGATGCACTTTCTAGTTGTCTGAAAGCATAAGGCCCTTAAAGATCTGAGATAGAAATATTATAAATTATGTTTAGTAGATTATAATCGGCTCTCTGTTATCTGGGGAAATAGAGAACAATTTGTGCAATTAGTGCAAATATCGCTACAACAGGGTCCTGCCAGGCTCCAAGCAGGGCACCAGCCCTTGCTGCAGCACCGTGCTAATAAGATTTCCCTGGAGTGGCTGGGCGATCCAGAAGGTTTCTGGCAAATCCACTTCAAGGACAAATAGTTTTTTGAACTCTGTCTTCATTCCTCGGGTATCTCTGTCTGAGCTCCAGCATTTCTGGAAACATGAAGGGCCTTCTTTTGTGTGTGGAGCCAAGTTCTAGTAGTCAAATTAGCTTTATTTGACTGAAGTTGTTTAATAATATATTAACAAACGTAAGCTGGCTTCCCCAGGACAAACTACACTCTCTCATTGTATTAATGTAATTATCTGTCTGCCAATAGAGTAATACACTTATTGATAAAAAGTCCTGGTGTTCAAGGGTGAGCTGCATGTTTTACTGCATGGTTTCCTCAGATGTCCCACAAAGAACCCTCATTTTTAAACAACTTTAATTTTGTTCACAGAAAGAATCTTCTGTATGAAGGGAGAAAAGTAGCCAGGAGTTGGATGCTGCAAGCTAACTGCAGATCATTGCAGCCACTACCTTCAAAAGTGTGTAAGTTTGTACAATAAACGTAAAGAGCTGGCTCATTGGCTGAACACTGCTTATGATACTCTGCTCTGCCAAACAGTTAGTGGTTTCTCATGGCGTTGTTTAGGGCCCAAATTGTCAAGAGTCCTAGATTACAGGAGTTAAGCACATGACTCAGGACAGGCCTTTCTTAAATGGATAACCTGAACAGAATGCACTTTCTCTAAGCAGATCTTTCAGAACAGTTTCTAAAACCAGGGTCTGGTTTACTCTGTTTTGACACTGTGACTTTTTCTTAAAATTTTCCCGGAGCTCAGTAAATTCCTTTGGCTGAAACATTCTGACTTTTCACTGTTGTGTTACATATTGGATAGCTGAGCTTTCCACTTCATTTGTAATTACATTTCAGTAGCGCTGTGTACATTTAGCTGTAAAACTGTCTAGAAGCTCTTGAGTGAATAGTGCTATATAATAGAAATAATATTATTATCATTATTTCTGGAAAATCACTGTAATCCTCACTTAAAACATTTCAGCCAGATCAGTGACCTTTTGATGCACAAAACTGACAAGGTGATTTGCAAAAAGCGAAGTGTTTCCGTGACTGACAGTTGCTCTGTTATTCCCCTGTAATGAGAGGCCTCTGTGCTAAATAATCTCATTTAAATTAATTTCTAGGATGAAGATTTTTGCACCCCAGAAGAACAGCAAAGAAAATGATGCATTGCATTGAGAATCTTGTTATCTTCTGGATATTTAGCCTTGTTCAAGATGGGAGAAAAGATTGTTATAATAGAACCAAAGAAGGATAAGGCTTTCTAGCCCTTCTTTTCTTGCAGGAGATTCTCTTCCTAAATTGTGCTAAAAGTCAATATTTTAGTACAGTGTCTATCAGGACAATTAACACCATCCTTCCTGGATGTGGTGGATTAATACAGTCTTGGCCCTCTTCACAACTGTGTGGGATCAATAAAGATTTCTATGACAAGGTAACTATGTTATTCTTTAAAATGTCTGGGTTTATTTGAAAACATGATACTAGGAATACAAAGGAAAGTAAATTTAATGGGAAAAACACAGACAGAATAAGAAATGAAACACTACTTCTGGGCATGACAGTTCTCTATCTCCTCTCTTCCATCAAGCCAGAAATGCTATATTTGGTCTCTGTAACCTGTTATTGTAATTTTTCCAGCTAAACAGAAACAGAGGCATCATAAATTCCCCCATAAGCAGTTCTTGTGGTAGTTCAACCTAGTTTTACAGATCAAAACATTTTTATTAAGATCAGGGAAAAACATTCCTGTTTAAGTATTCAACTGACCTAAATCTCCCAAACTTTTGAAGTTCCTCCAGCTTACAAAAAATACAACAATTGTTTAGAATACAACAACAGAATTCAAAGATGCCCATTGTATTTCAGATGTAATTGCTTTCCAGACATTAACAAAGATCTTTTCAGAAACTGAGAATAAGACAAATAAGAAATTATTTGTAGGTTTTTCTATTTCCTTAACACAAATTTTATAGAAAGCAAAATGAAATATTTAAGGTTCATGTACTCATCCTTTGTGGAAAAATCATGGTATAAATTAACAGTTTGGCTTGGTGATAGAAACACGGTGACTCTGTTACAAATGGGATTTTCCTTAGCTTTGCCTAAGAGTAATCTGAGGGACAGATTTAGCAATATGTATTTAGAGAAATTTTGGGGCGTTTTAATCCCTGAAAAATTGTGGTGTGGATATTTATTTTACTAGCCCATTTTTGATATCTCTTATACTCTTGAATTAACAATTTAAGGTAAACCAGGCTAGATCTCTGTTTACAATGTGAAGGCTGAAATGTTTTGATTGAGTCCACGTTCAGTGGAGCACTTATTTCTTGTATTGTTGATCTTTATTAGTGTTTATATCTGCTTACTTCAACATATCATCCTAAGACCATTGTAATCAATACAAATGCTTCCAAGTGTCTTTAATGAGGGGGGGATTTGTGCTGTCGTAGCAGAGCCTGGACAACCGTGAGAGAGTGAGGTGGAGCCTACTTATGTGCCAAATCAATTCCAACATTAATTACCCAGAAACACCTTCTGATGACAACAGGGCTTAGTGCTCAAATAGCTCAAAAGGGAAAAAAGAGCCACAAAGCTACTATTTTTCTACACTCATCTCAGTTAGAATAAATAAATATTATTTTTTTAAAATTAAACATTGTTTCTCCTTTCAACATAAACTATTTTGTTATTCAGAATTTGGGGTACCTGTAGCCCAAAACCACTGACATCATTAAAAAATATGTATGCCCCCCAAATCACTGCCTTTGGACAAGAGCCAAAGGTTCAATTTAAATCTAATTTCTGTATTTACTGTCATACAACATGTTGATTTGATTTTGAAAGTTTAAAAATATATTGGACTTGGTCATCGCTACATACTACCTTGCATAGAACCACTAGAGTAAAAACTATATTAACTGACTATGCCATAATTCTCCATGAACATGAGAAAAAAGCTATCACAGTGACCAAATGGGCTGAAGTGGTACATGAAGGCTGCTACAAAATTAGTCTTTTTTTCTTGGTTATTTTTAGATCACATCTTCATTCATTCCACCTCCAAAATGAAAAGCTTCAGCTAATACAATCCCAAGACATGAGTCATCATGGCAGCAAAAAATATCTAAGATCAATATCAGAAATGTGTTAAACGCATCATGAAAATGTCTCAATTTGGGAAAAAATGTATTAAATGACAGGCCAGCTAGTTTGCTCTTGGAACACAGTCCTGTGGAGTTGCACCTTGTTGCTAACCAAGAAAAAGCTATAAGAAGAAAGATTTGAAAGATTTTACTGTTAATTATCAGCCAAACTCCTTTGACAGAAAGAGATCTGGAAAAGAAAGGAGAAAAGGACATTTACAGAGCTGTGGGGCAATAAACTAGTAACATTATCATTTTATGAAAAAATGTATGCTTCAGTAGATTCTCCCTTTTGGTGTAATATAACTGAGTGCTTTAAAGAACACTCAGTGACATTAATATAAGACTGACCAAAAGTTATCATAAAAGAGAAATATCATTTTAACTCTTGAAGGGTTTTACACAGTGGGTTTCATTACCTGAGAAGTTGAATTTTGTAATAATTTTTTAAAAAGATGGTTTTCAGCTGAAAATCAACATTTTCTTAGGGGGGAGGATATTAAAAAAAACCAACAGTACCTAATTTCTGTATTATCTGTTACCAGTACCTCACTGGGAATATCTTCTCATTTCGTCTTTCCTTTCAGCCAGTCCTACCAAAGAGGTTCATTTCTGAAGAGGCACAGTAGCCATGTGGCTGCTTGGCCTCACCTCTCAAGAAAGGCAGATTATCATGCAGTAAAAAAAATAGAGCATGAAAAGAAGGATAGTATAAGGGATTCAATTTAAACTTTCACCCAGCAGTGAAAGTGGCTTGACACTTGACTGAAAACATGAAACATCCTTCTAGAGCGAGGTTTCTATCATTTCTGTAAAATGTATTTTCTAATTTATCTTGGAGGATATTAGCAGCTACTCATTTCAGTGACAATTTTAACAAACAGTAGAATCATGGACTATTTAGGCTGTAATTTACCCCTGGAGATAATCTAGTCCTACTCCCTACTCAAAACCAACTAGATCAGTTTGGTCATGATCTTGTCTACGCAAGATCTGACTGTCTTCAAAGCTGGAGACTTCACAGCTTCTCTGGACAAGCTGTTCCTATGTTTCACCACCATGACACTGACATTAATTACAATTTTTAATGTTGCAATAGCTCTTACAGAAATATGTCACCTGAACAACTCTTTACATGTGCATGCACATGTTTCTATGCATGTCTGTTGAATTTATGTTTATGAACCGTAATGATCTGCTTTTTCCTATAACTATTATTTATTAAAAAATGAACAATTTCCTGCTGACAAAATCAGTATGTTTCATTTATGAAAAAATTGGGCTGAAAGTAAGAAAACAGCACACCGTTATGCTTTATAGCAAATGTGCAGTTGTGTTTTCTGCTCTTTTTGCTGGCAGTGCACAAAATGGGATTTTCAGCACTGTTCTAGTTTCATTCTTAGCTCTGTAGACACGTGGCAAATCTGTGATTTTTCAAATAGCCTGAGGCTTAAAATAGATTAACACTTTACCAATGCTTCTATTTCCTAGAAAGTTTATTTTCTTTGTAACTGGGTTTGAAGGCAGTGAAAGGCTCAAGGGCTTGCGACAACACCTACAGTATATCAGAAGAGATACTCTGTTTGTCATAAGTGTGAGAATTACACCATCATTCCAAACACACTTTATTTCAATGTATGATAGCAAATATTATAATGTCAACAGTGTATTAGAATATTACCAATACTGAATTTAAAATGTTACCAATACTGAATTTAATTCATTTTGCATGAACTGAATGCTCTCCACTCCACCTTGATAAATCTTCATAATGAGTTTAAAACACTGAAAAGCAATAACTGAAATCACTCATTTTGTTGCTACTGGCTCTATCTTTGTTTCTAACTTTGACAACTGCCAGAGCTGTCGGTTCGGATCTAACTTGCATAATGTTAAATGACTGGCTATGAAACTGAGACACACCACGGAAAAGTGAGAAACTGCCCTGTTTTTGACCTGGGAAATAGGGTAAGAAAAAGAATTTTTAGTAAGATTTAGGAGGGGTGCTTGATATTATTCCAGTTTATAGAGGTCTGAGACGACCGTGTAACCATGTTTTATATATATTTATATTTTTTTTTATATATATATATACACACACACATACACATGGCGGGGGGGTTGGAACTAGATGACCTTTAAGGTCCCTTCCAACCTGAACCATTCTATGTTCTGTTCTATGGTTGTCGAAACATTAATTCACAGTGGTGAAGCCATGGGTTCAAAGCACTCAGCCTGACAGGTTCAAACCCCACATCTCATAACTGCACCATAATATAGCATTGTAACAGGTAGAGAAAGTATTTCCTGTTCTTCCTGTGAAGTCAGACTAATATGAAGAGAATAATTACAGATTCTGTAGACCAGAAGGAGAGCACCAAAGACAGCCTGATTGTCTAGCTGAACTTTCACCTTAGTGAAAAGCATTCTGAATTCCCAGATCTTCTTCCCAAACTGTTGCTGTACTTCATCTGATGAACAATTACCACAAAATGCATAATGCTTCAAAGAAAAACTAAGAACCTCTGATAGCTACTAAGTACCCTGAGCCTTCCCATTAAGACAGAGCTGTGCAATGCAATTTCAAATCCTTCCCTGAACAAGAACGCTTTTATTCGGTATACAGTCAAGAAAACAAAATCTGTCAAGGGCTATAAACCACACAGATATATGACTTACAAAGTTTCTGAACCATGAAGTCTTCTAGGACAATATCACTGTACGCTTGACCTCTTATTACATTCTTTACTAACCTTTCATTGTTGGGCACTGTCACAACTTCATGTGATATGTACACTCACCTTTGCTATGGATTTTAATCAGTGGATTGTTAGACAAAAGACACACCTCTGTCTCCAGGTGTTTTTTTTCCCCCTGAAAATAAAATCTTCCTTAGGTTCCCCTGTATGTCATGTGTAAGGAGCCAGAGTTCCTAATTTGTGATTGCGGATTTCAGTAAATGACAGTGAACTACCAGGTTTAGAACTGGAAAAATAAAGTAATACAAAACAAAACAGCCCCTGAACCCCAAACCAACCAAACAAAGAGGTCTTTTGTTGAAAAGGATCTATCCTTGGGAAAAAGAACGAAAACCTGTACGAAGAGAGTTCATCAGTAACTAGGCTAAGAAGTACTAATGGAACAGTCTACAAAACCATTACTTCAGACTTATATCTGATTCCGGAGAAGCAAAGCGGTTCCAATCTTTTTACAGAGCTAGACCTAAAAATAACCAGTCCAAAATTGTATAGGAAGCATTTGGGCTGCCATTAGTGCGTAATTCATGCTCAACCCACAGTTCTGTTCCCTGATGTACTTCAACACAAACTAGGGAAAACAGAGGAAGAGGCAGAAAGTTCAGAGCATTAGCAACCCATTAGTAGTCATCCAAAGTGTTTCTGGCCAGTTTCTTGGACAGTTGGTAGCCAAGCTACACCAGACTGCTAGACACCAAAATACCTTGATAAATGATCACTGTGAATTCATTTCCTATATGTGTGTTCTTGCATATCTTGGTGCACATGAAGAATAACTGACTTGTTCTGGATGCACCACACCTACTATGTGAGCATGGTGTAGGGGACCATACTTATCCCAGAAATCAGGTCTACTTTTGATATGAACGCATGCAGAAGATCCAACTAATCCAGAACTCACAGGCATGCTTAAAATTCACGGTAAATTTGTGCCAGTCATTCAAGGTGGGTCCAAAACCTGCTCAAAATTTTGGATCAGTTCGGTACCTCTACATTAGCAGCTGATAAAGTCCAAGGAGGGAAGGACCAGGATCTGTTATGACTCTAGAATCATATCTCTGCATTCTTTGTTGACCGTCAATGAAGTTCACACTAGTTGTACCTAAGCACATACCACATGTCTATGCCTAGCCAATGGAAAGCACATTTCTATACAGATATCCTTGCCTTCACAAACAGAAATCAGCTCATGCATAGAGAGCAAACTGGCGGAGAAACGTGGATAAGATGTGTTTTTCTTCTGAGAAAAGTGTCTTGTGTCCACTCTGTAAACAGGGCACTCTAGGTGGTAATTTCAACCTTACTTCTACCAGGAGGGAACCTTCAGTGGGAGCACCAAGAAGCTTTCCAGTGCATGAAGTTTTTAATGAAGATATATTCATTATTTATACAACGCATATTTATAAATTTTTTTTTACAAATTAGCCATTTGTAACTGTATTTCCTAGGCTGAAATATAGGAACAATGCACACACATTGCAGAACAAAATTAATTATTTAATTTAAATTTATTTCATTTTTATTTTTTGCATTTTCATGCCTTTCAGTTTCTTTTATTTTTGTTTGTCTCTTTCATAGGTGAAAAGTAAAAATAGTTCTCCCTTTGTTTTTACGATTTTTTACAGTTTTTACCTTCTATTATTTTCAAAAAGTAGAAAGTATAAAGTGCAAAAAGTGAAGATGACAAATGCCCACTTTTCATATGTTTTAAATATTTTTAACTGATAACCATTAAGAATTCAATATTTGATTCTTTCATAAACTGTGATACACAATATTGTCACAGCTATAGTTGATATAAAAGTACATATGGTGGCTCCATGCTTATGGTTGGCAAACTTCATTTTAGTGGCACCTAGACTTTGTGTTTTAAAATTATTTGAAAATAAAACATTTATTGTATCTATAAAGATGTGGTATGTTTTAAACACAATCTCATAACCTTCTGCCTAAATAAAATCTTTAGCAATGCTAAGTTTACTCTTTTCTTTTCCTTCTTTTATGTATGTATTGAAATATTTAAGAGATTCTCTAGGTCAGTACTTCTGCCTCTTACCTCAGCTGAACTACATTAGTTACATCTCAGTAGTCAATACTAGCATAGCAGACCTAGCTTTCACTGCTACTTCTCTCCTGTGACCCTTAGTTAGCACTGAAGTTAATCTGCTAAAAACCAGTGATAAGTTTTCCAGGTTTCTATGCCAATTTATTTGATGAAGTCATCACAGAATTATCCTACTTAAGTTGATTTAATTTATTCTGAAGTCTGGAGTCTACTACTGGGCTAGACCACAGGAAATAGGTGAAACGCAATGTTAAAGTATGTTGGTTCATACACAAAGAAACCAGATGTCCTTTCTTTGCATTTCTTGATCCCAGTAGTCCAAACAGAGCCTATGTATGTCCATTTAGGAAAGCACAGTACAAAAGCACATCAGAGTTCTGACAGACCTGAATGATATCCTATGTCTGTAACATTTTTGTGGTGGATTTCCATGTTTCAGTCCCTTCACCTTTTTGTTTGCTGGAAACATTGCAGGTATGAATGGGGTAACCTCTAGCTTATGCTGCCAGTGAACAAAAAGTGAGCATCTGCACGTAGCCCTCTACTACAAAATGGAGCCTCAGTAACTCATCTCATTACTTGCAGAACCAAACCTTAAATTTGGTTAGGCCATTTAGGCTAAGCAATTTTTTTGAGTTCTGTAGGAGAACATGTTAACATGCACAAGAACTTAGTGTTGCCATGCTAGTGATTAATATCATGTTCTTTCACTTCCTTGTAATCAGAACCAAATTTGTGTTTTTAAACTGTTGTGGATATAGAGACATTGTGCTGATGTCAACGATACATAAATTTATACATTTCCTGTGTTATGTACACTTCATGAAATCAAGTCCTCAGCCATCCCACAAAAACTCTGAGCATGCGATTGAATCAGAATATATGAGTCTGTGGTACAAACTTTTCTCCCAGCTCCATAAAATGCATAATTTCTTTTACTTGCAGTATGGTATTTAGGAACCAGATAATGGCTGGACATTCAAATATACTTTTTAGAATAACTGGAGAATGCAGTACATAATGTATTCTGATAATTATATATGGGTTCAATAACATGCAGGCTGAGCTGCTCTCATTCCAAAAATGGTGCCGTAGTGTAATTCAGAAAGAAAATAGAAATATCTAACACTATGGTTGAATGACAAAACTGAACTGAAACAATGACTTGGCTAAGTCTTTCTTTCCCTAGAAAACCACTAAAAATCTGTGACTGAGTTCAGCTTCTTTAGGCAAAATGTTCAGTCCATAGCACAGTACATACAGTCTATATCCTGTGCTTTAAAATAATAATGGGAACATCTGCTAGCCTGCTGCAGGGACAATAATTCATCCTTTTTCAGCATGAAAACTTGTGCCTGACATCTTGAAATTTAAACTGGAACTGAAGACATATACCAATGGGAATGTCAATTACCATTGTCATTATCACCACAAGACAATTTGATTCAAATGTTTAAGGAAATAAAGCTGAAGGAAAACATTTAGTTTAGCCGGTGGGAAAAATAAAAAAAAAAAAATCCAACAAACCCCCAACTAATGAATGGTCTTTTCTGTAAAAAGGTAGAATAGGGACCCAGCAAAGGAATTGAATGTCCTTTATGTTGGGTATGTGAATTGACATCACTTGCAGAAATTAATCCCTATGAAGTAAAATTAAAATCATGTGAAAAACTGTTGTCCACAAGTGCAAGGCAAAAACTTTTAGGTCTTAGGAAAAATATGACTCTGAATTCATTGTCACTGAATATGGACAAGTTTCTCATAGTTTCCAGGATGAACTGGTTTCAAATATACTGTGTACTCAGAATAGTTGATTTTAGGACAGGCCTTCTTCATGGTGGCTGATCCCAGGTTTTCCAGACTGAGGTCTCCTTGTCTCCGGTAGCTTCCCTCTGGCTTTGGAGAATGAGAAACAGAAAATAATCTTCTTTGAGAAAGAGGCCTGAAACAAAACAAAACAAAAGGTAGAATGAAACAGAGAGCTTGATGGTACCAGAAATGGGAAAAAGGAACAAAGTTAGTAGACAAAGTAGCTTAGATTGTGAATGCTAACAGTGGCACACAATTGAGTACATGTGTGTGTGGTGGGGTGAATGCCTGAAATTGAACTTCTGAACCACAAAGTAGAACTCTGCTACCTGCTGGGCGCAACTAGTACCAGCTGGTTGTAAATTTTGATAATACCTGGACTAAAGAGAAGTGGTACATTCTGAATCTTACAATTAATATAAAGACATCAGATGGATCCACCAATTAAAAAGCGGATCAAGTGTTGTGTTCCTGTGAATACATTATTTAGGTGGGAAAACTAAGTTCCTGAATGAAGAGCTGGAGGCCAAAAAGGAGGGTTCCTGAGAAGAAAGAAAAAGGGGGCCTGGAAAGGAAAAGGTGATGATCCTGACTGGAGCAAGCATCCTGCAAGTCAGGGAGGATTCTGGAAATCTGAGAGCTGAGGCAATGCTGGGAAATGCCCAGGGACCTTGGCAGGTAGCGCCTGGGACAGGTAGCTGCAAGCAGCTGCACAGCGTGAACTGGCATGGCTTTCTGCCCAAACTTCCGGGGTCAGCAGGGACCTCCTGGCAAAGCAATGGAGACCTAGTGAGCATAGTGCTGCAAGAGAGCAAGTGAGATAATCAAACAGAGTAAAAGTGTTCATTTCCATGGTTCTTAAATAAATCCCAGTACCCGCCTCCACTGTGGCTTGTCATTTACTCTGTCTCACCCTTGACAGCTGGGCAAGGTGGCTTGAACTGGAAACTCAAAGAGACACCACAAAAAGGATAAGAGCTTTTGCTGTTGGCTAATTCTAAAGTGGCAGAGATTTATTCCAATGCACAGATGCAAATGTGATGAGGAGTCAGGAAAATTTAAGATTTCTCCCCTTTTAGCCGTATATGAAAGGTATGGTAAAGGAATATCATGAGGGTTATAAAATTGAGGAGATAGATGTCAACACATCAGAATTAAGATTGCTGATGCAATCTGAATTTACCCTCCCTGCTGTGAGTATACATTATGCTAAATGTTCATGACATGGCTTAGTGTTTTTTTCACACAGGTATTTGAATCACCATGCACCACAGAGGCAATGGAAGCTGTTAACCCTGAAAGTCCTACAGAGGTTAGGCAGAGGGCAAACGATGGCATAAGGGATTGCTAGGCAAGAAAATCAGTCCTGTATTTATGGGAGCTGAATGCTGCCCCAGGGAAATGCATATCCTATCATAGTCAAAAGCTGGTGTGCGATGCTTTTAAAATCACTTAAACCAAACTTAGGTCACTCATTTGGTGTCCTTCATTTTCTGGTTGCTAACCAGATTTCCTGCAATCTACTCATCTGACTACTTCAGTTATAGCAGAATTTAGTGAGAGATATATTTGAACTAGATAGAGCTAACATACAAAGCTAAATTTAGTCTACAAATAAAGAATTCACAGTTGTCTGAAGCTGGCCATGCAATAGAAAAGTCAGAGCTGAATCCCTTCAAATATCAAATTTCCATCTCTGATGGGAATGACATCATCCCTGGTATCACAGGGTGCTGAGAAGGCTTCTGTGATGTATCCCTACATGATAGTGAAATCAGAAAAGAAAAGTCTGTGAGGAAATGAATAGTTCTCAATAGGAATCTGGATTGTTAGTGTCTAGTAAATAACAAATGGGACCACACATGCTGAACAATGAAACAAAAACAAAGTATTGAGCAGCTGCTCATTAAGTAAGCATCATCCACTCTGTATTGTGAATGAAACAGAGGTCCCCTGGAAAATCATTTAATTGAAATTGCATTGTAATTCATACAAATCAGAAGCCTTCACAAAAGACCGCTGAATTGATAGTACCCAGGTAACCCTCTTCCAGCATTTCCTAGCCTTCAGATGCATGATTTTGCTGCTTTAATAAAGTTACGTAACACTGGACTTTTTTGTGTGTTTCTCATGAGTTTCCATGTATTTGTCTATTATGTGTAAACAACAGTTGATAGATTAATAGGTTGTTAAATACAGAGAAATACCCATCTGATGTCTTTAACAGATGTCTTTTCTGCCAGTCTGATTTTCTACAAAAGCTGAGCTCACTTCTCCCTTTCTTGTTCTGTACCTTTTAACAACTGACGTCTACTTCACGGAAAATAAAAAGCGAAGGCTGGTATCTGGGGATAAGTGTATTTGTGATCTCTTTTTCATCTGTACCATAAAACTGACGTAACAAGAGAGAACGAAGCAAAGGATGTCTGCTGTAGTTTCATCGTATTCCTGCTGAATACAGTGAAAGCATATTGCTTTATGCACATATTTTTCACATCTTAAATTTTACATCATGTACTTCAACTGTATGTAGCAGTGTTGATCAGATTTCTTATAAAATGTCTGTGTAATAACCTACTTACTTCACTTTCAACAGATTATTTTTTTTAAAAAAAACAGACTATGACACATGGCATTCATTATCATTATAAAACAAGGTTTTGAATACATTATAAGTCTTTTCATGTCATTGTTCTTGTATTTTGCCTCTTTGGAATATAGCCATGTTGACTGTATGTGGGACTTATATCAACTCATCGTTCTAACACGGGTGTTGCTGAATTTATTCTGCATCTTGTTGTGCCAAGACATAGTGTTACAAGATTTTAAATATCTTACTTTTGATCATGTGGTTAGTACCAAGGTAAACTTATGGAAGAAAAATAAAACAAAACAGATTTTTCTGTCTTAAGTTAAACCCTTTACTCAACTAAGGTTGATATAATTACATCTACACCTACAGACTTGTACTTAAATGGTTAAATGCATTTGTTTTAATTAAAAAAGAAATAAAAAAGAGAAAAATAAAAAAGCTTTGCCTGACATAACCTCTTACTTTGCTCTCTTGTCATTTCCATTTACTCCCAACAGCTTTGTTAGTTTATATAAAGTAGATGTAAAAACTCCCCAAACTAAACATATCCTTGCCCTCCTGTGAGTTGATTTTAAGCTGTGCCTGATGTCACGGCAGGTCAGTATTAGGGTTTTATTTGAGTGTATGTGATTAAAATGCTTTGTGATTCAACCTTTCAAAAATTTCTAAACATACATACTTGACATAAGTAAAGAGATGCAGCCTGAAACAGGGAAGAAGTCAAGCAAGGATAGAATGAAATTCTGATAATCAAGGAATCCTCATTTAAAGAAAATGGCATTCTTCAGTCACTTTCTAAGGCTTGTTTGGTTTGTTGAGTGTCAGGGCAGGTCAATTGGTATAACCCAAACATTAAGATTTTCTTCTTTCAGTTTGAGCGATGGTTTGTAAGCCTTACCCATGCTTTATAGAGGACCGTATCAAACTTGGTAGGTCATTATTCAGCTGAAACTGGGCAGGTCAGGCTTTGTATATTTGCTACTCCATCATATTTGATGAAGTTCATCTGAGAAGGTTCTGCCCATCTGCTTGAGTGAATGTCATGAGCTAAACTAAATGCTCAGGTCCTAAGGGGTTGTGTTTGGCTTTCAAGTCCTCTGTTTCATTCTTCAACTACGTTTGCTAAGATAGAAGCCACCACAGTTACCTGAACTGACCTGCAACTTAGGTATACTCTGTTGGATCCAGAATGAGCTTCTAAGCATAATGACAAACCAGAAGCCTTTCAAATATAATTTGCCATAAGCATAAGTGTTAATGTGGAGAGCAATAATCGAAACATAAAAGAACATGTAGATACTTGGCAATTACAGGAAAGTGAAATACCTTATATATAGGAGTTGTATCTTAATGGCAGCATAACTCCGTTTGTTGTAATGCTATTGATGTTTGAAAGACTTTTTGGTTTTCCAGCTGACGTTTTCTACCTGTCTCTTCAACACTAGTCATCTGAGGATAAGAAAATACCTTCACATGTTGGAGGCCTTAACCTCTTCCCTCTGTGGAATCCTTTATAAAGATTAAACAAAATGACAATACTAGCCTTTATCCACTAAAAAAAAAAAAAATACAGTGGACTTCATTAAAAGGAGGAACAGAGCTGTTCCATCACAGAAACAGCCTAGTGAGTTATGGTCATTGTTCCCTTTCTCCACTCTACAGTTTTAGGGAAGAGGAACAATTTGATGCATTTTAGGTGAGGGCACCCATTCTAGCCAATGAACATAGAATGACAGAGGAAATTAATTCAAAGTTTTCTATTCACTGCCCTCTTGCTGTTTGGAGTTTCTCCTGGGGAGAACTGTCCCCCAGCTCAGACCACAACTCCACATCGATTGCAGGGATCCAGTCACAGTCACTGACTACTTTGCTACTCCACAGACTTGTAGTCCTTTGTTCAAGCAAGCTCAAGACATTAATATTCATTTCTTGAATAAATATCTTTATCAGGCAGGCACCTTTCAAGTATTGTCAACATTATTACTAACAGGATTTAGTTCTCAAAAGCAATTATTATTTTGCCCACTTTACAGAGAAGGAAATAATGACAGACAAGGTTCCTGGAAGAATCTGTGTAGGAGGAAAATTGGGATATCCCTCCCAGAATGACATTCAAAGATTAGTTTTGTCATCAGGTTCTTCCCCGGATGCATATCCTCATTCCCATCAGGTATTTTTGCAGCCCAAAGAACAGTGGATTGCAGGTCAGCAGTCACATCTCCACAGGTGATCCTTCCTATAGTGACATTATTTCTGTCATAGCTTATTAGTTGCTTCACTTTTAATTATAGACTAACTCAAGAATGACAAAATCTCGGTCAAAGTATCTAGCAGATATATTTCCTTCTGATTACCGAAGAGGAAGAAGGAGCTTCCATTGACTTTGGACAAGGAACTGAAGTTGTCAGGCCCTGATCAACTTGATCAAAACCAATTCTTTCCCATAAACCACTTCCTTCCTCTCAGATAGAATTATTTCTATTAAGTGTCATAGGTTCAGGGGGTTGTAACATATGTTTAGTATATGAAAAAAATTTCTGCGCCACATTTTAACATATTAACAACTAATCTGTGTCATCCTCCCTTCCTTTTTTTAAACTAGATGCAAAATGGTATCTGTCACGAAAACATTATTTAGTGAACAATAATTCTCTTTCCCACATCCAGTATATTTTGTTCGCTTGGGCAAAGTCTTCTATAGCAAGTCTGAGATATGAGAAAGCCTTACAGCATCATAACAAACACTTGAGAATCAGAGCAGAGCATGTAAATCTAAACTGAATGTGCCATTCACAAATTCATACACACTTGTTATGTGCTATAACCTGTCTGCAGGCTTCCTCCACCCTAGCCATCACGAGCATACCTCCAGGGTAAGACATTTGTCAAACATAGTCCTGAAGTCCATACTGGGGCTTTAAAGGTTTGTACAAAAATGAATATTTTGAATCTCAGAAGGGCTTAATATTTATGATGGTTCTTTCTCCTTCAACATTAGAAGACAGAACCTTTTGTCTGAAATATGAGTTCCTCATTCAATTTTGTGTATGTCAGGAAAAAAAAAACTGGAAAAAAGCCCACAATCTCCATCCAAGTCACATTTTCACCATAGAAATAATATTGAGGACTACATCTTGCATTTTTTAGTTAGAAATCTCCAAGTATTTATGACGGAGATAAGAACTGAGGAAAACACGTGCTCCATCTAGAAGAGAAGCTGGTGTTACCACTTCAAGGGATGTGGAAATGTGATCCATGCAGGCCAGTGCTAATATAGCATCTCTCCATATGTGTCACCTGCTAAATCTCTGCTAGCACAGATTTCGCTTCAGTTTTGTTGCGAGTGAATGCAGTCTTAAGTGCAAGGTAACTCTTCATGGTATCTTCTAGTTTCTCCTAATCCTTTGTAGCACACAGTAGCTTTCTAATTCTATTACCAGGTTTTGGAACTGGCACATTGCTCAGGATTTTCTTCCGCTTGATCACACCAGCACTTCCCCATGTAAACAAAGCACACAGTGGGTGATGATTATGATGGCTGATGAAAATAAGTAAACAGATTGGAGAACATTAAAGTTTTATGCATCCCTGCCATCTGCTTTCCCTTCACACTGTACATATTACTATACATATTGTACACAATTGATTTTGTTTCCATTTCAGTAGCAACAGGCACTGTGGCACACCGTCAGTGGCTTGAATAACTCACACAAATGACTGCCATGACTGCTCTAGATAGCTGCATGTCTGATATTCTGTTTGTTTCTCATATGATTCTGGCATTAAACTCATCACAATTCTTCTGAATAAAGACTTTGAGAGGAAAATGGGACCAGAAGAGCGATCACCTTTTCCAACACCAAGAACAACTCATTTCTGTTCAAACTAGACCCATGCGTGTAAGGACTTACTCCATTTACTGGTGTAAAGTTATTAGCAGGAGAATCGGAGCCATAAAATGTTATCTTTTTACCCTTGTTTTTGCATGATTTCTAACTCTTTGAAGTTACACTTACAACAGATTAATATAGATTTTCTACATAGTTTAGCAAATGAATGGCATACATAAGCTAGATAGTGATATTATTATGTTGAATAGTATCTTGTACATAAAACCATCATAATGAAAGCATTACCCTGCCTGAGGAAACAGGCATTAGTTAGTCTGAATAAGAGAATCGCAATGGGACCCCTTATTAAGGGTGCCAGAGAACAAAAAGAAACCTTCTCTGATATTCAGACCTCTTTCATAATATCTGTGAATGCTGCATTTCATTCAATCAAGAAAAATAAAATAAAATAAAAAATCCAAGCATGTAAACTGGAAGAGCAAGGAAATTACTAGTCTGACCAATTTACAGGTAGACTAGGTACCAAGATGGTAAATGGCAAAAAGGCCCCTGAATTTCAGGATCTGAACTGAAGTGCAAATACAGTCTACAAATATGATTTTCTTTTTTCACACTGATTTTGCAGCAGGTAATTCCAGTGATTTCAGTGGAAGGACTCTGTAAATCACAGAGAGGAAGAATAGCCATGCATTCAGGCAATTGACTAACACTGAAATAACATGAGTTTTCTTAGAAGCTGTTTTTCAGGGAATTTCCTAAATGAATTTAATCAGTCTACCACAACCTTCTCTACACCTACAGTGATAATACCATTTTCTCAGATGGTATTGTGAATACAGTCCAACTTCTGTTTGTAATGTTACCAGTATGTAATTAATAACATAAAGAAAATGCATCCTTCAGTGTTGACCTTATCATGAGACAGAACTAGGAACTCAGCACCTATCACCATAGCTAATTAAAGCTCTTTTAGTCTTCTCCCATAATTGGTCTTGGTAGGGTGTGCACATGGAGCACCATTAATTGTCAAGAGCATAAAATTACCCTTTCCTTTGAGAGCAATTTCATATTAACAACCTTCTTTTCAGTTTAAGAACATAAAATTCCTTCAAGAGTTAAACATAAATTATAATAAGAGTGTAAAAGATGAAAATATGTGATTTTCCTTTAACAGCAAGAAGTATCAGTCCCAGATCTTGGTTAGGAAGAGCAACAATCTCACAAATTAGTTTTTCCCATGATCATATAAACGTTACAACGTGAACCCTTTAATCTGCTGGATGAATACCTCACAAATCTGCATAACTACATTTAAAGGCAAAAAATACAATTACGCTTGTTTGTGAACTCTGGAATGTTAAGAAATAAGTTAATAAATGAATGCTGGTTTTATAAGTTGTGATATGAATTTGTCTTGTAACATATTTGCAGATTCTTAATCGGAATTATCTACCCCACGTGCGGAATTAATCAGGTTAATAATTTTAACAAGAATTTATTAACTAGACATTTATAAGGTCTCATTTGTAATCTACTTGAAAGAAAATTACCCCAATCATAGCTTATCTTTTATGAGCCATCAGGTCACTTTCATGCATGAATTAAAACTAATATTTTTTTAGAACATTATTCTACTACACTTTCTCAATACAGATTATTTCTACACTGACAAGCTATCCATTCAGCTTCAGTTTATGGGCCTCTTGAAGATCTGAATAGCAATCATTCCAAAAGATTGTGACAAAGCTCACAGTCATCTTTCGTTTAAAATATGGCTGAGATTTTGGGTTTTGGAAGGATCTGAACTGCATATGTGGTCCTATCCCAAAACTACAAGGTAAGACACAGAATTTTGCTTTAGAGTCAAGACAGTGGATTGTAAAATGTGCAGAACCATTATAAACTAAGATTTTAATATATTTATTCTTTTTTAGTAAGTCTAACATCATAGTGGGACTACCACTAAGTGGGACTACCACTAAGAATACTGCTATTAGAACAATCTGTTTAACAGGTAACATATCATCATAAATATACTGCAGAAACAGCAAAGCTTTATTTCTGTTGGTTATATACTCAAAGGTACAGGTCTTTTAACAAAGTTTTTGAACCTTTTTGAAAAACGGGCAAGACTTCCGGGGCCTGCAATTATTGGCTTGGCTTTGCATACGTGTATTTCTCCTGCAGTTTCCAGGACTATTCTTCATTAAAAAAAAAAAAAAAAATCACAATAATTCCACGTTTAGTATTTAAAATATTTGTTTGAAAATTTACTGGAGTATAAAATATCTTGTATTACAAAACAGGACAAGTGACAATGAAGAAAATTACTAAAGTCACATAATTGTTATAATTTAGTACCTCTGCATTTTTCACTGTAGTTTTTATTGTGACAGAAAGGAAAAAATAAAAATATCCACTTGATCAGAGGCCTAGAAGTGTAGTAGTAAATATCCGCTCCAAAACATCAAATAGATTATCTCACGGGAAGGAAGGAATGTATCAGTGACCATAGTAAACATGTGAGGTCTCACGGTCAGTGGGAACGGAAACGTCTTTAATATTTGTTATAGTACAGCTTACTGCACTATTTAATGTTGCTCTTAGGGAGTCAAGGTTATTGTTCTGGGCTTCTAAATGATGGACGCATAATCTCTGGAGCACAAATAGTGAAAATGCAACATTTACAGTCAGCTTTGGGTACTATACTGGTTATAACCCTCAAGTTATAAAGACTGCACTTGCTTATAAAAAAGACAAAAACCTCATCCTACTGAATGTCATCATAAGTGAGAGGAGATATTTTGAAATTAGGAATTTTTTTTGTTAATATTTAACATTTATGCTTTGATTTGAGTAACATCTTGTTTTCATTTTCACGGGTGACCTGCCTTTGGTTGCTGAATGCGCAATCAGTTGGTGAAATGAACTAAGCCTTAGCAAGCTAAACCTCCTAAAGACAGAAAGTGACACCACTGACTTGAAAGCAGCAGTAAAATGGGATCTGTGGCATGATCCATGCAGTTGTTGATAGGGGTAAAGGAAGAAAACATAGACTACTCCATGGAAGATGCCAGTAGGGGAGAATTAATTGGACAGACATGGTGCACAAACATGACCCTTGCTCACAGGTCCACTGAGACACAAGGAAGAGGAGGATGGGTTCAAGATTACAGTCCTTCCATTATCCTTGCAAGGGGCACCTCCTGTACCCCGAGGGAGGAACATCTAACGCCTGCGTGCATTTACCTAACTACATACAGAAATCTGCGAAAATAGCTGTTACATGGTTGAAAAGCAGCTACCCACTATGTAATGGTAATGCCCCACTTTCTGGAGAGAGAACAATACTTCATGTCCCTGAGACTCATTAGTTGCGCTGAGCCTTTAACACAGGCTGTGTCCACAGTGAATGTTCATGTCAAAATAAATTCCGTATGTCCCATCCTGCACACAGCATTCTCCCTAAAATGCTGCTCAGTGTAAGGCAAGTGAGGCAGAATCAGGCCCTAAGTGAATAGCTGAAAACAAACTAGTTCAAGATAGCCCACAGCACCTAAAATACTGGCCATCTTTTCTATTTTGCAGAAACTTATGATTCTGCTCATCTTTTTTTAAAATGTAAAGAATCCACAAACTTTGTAGTTGCTTCTTTCTCTTTCTTTCTATGCACCTTTCTTGTGGGCAGAGAGAGAGGTGACCAAGACGATGGTTGAGTCCATAAAAGTTTGATTGTATCTTTACAGATGTCTCATCTAAATTTCACTTCAGATTCACCGCACTGTATTTGGTTTTGGATATACACAAACCGATTCTGCATTTCTGCACACTGCTCCAAGGAGAAAGGATCAAGCAGTTCTTGACTTGGCAGGGGCGGGAGAGTCCAGAGGGTTTGGCATGCAGAAGAGGAATGCTTGCCTGATGTTACCAGTGGTGCAATAGCTTTATTGCTGCTCTAACATAGGCACAACAAACAGTAACTGAGAAACGCTAGAGCGCTGAGTGACCTGGTCCCAGCCACAAACAGCTTTGCTGTCTGTACTACAGATGATTAACTGTCCTATTTTTACTCAATCCTGTTTGCTAACTCACTAAGCCACAGACAGTTAAGAGAAATTTTTTTTTTTTTTTTTCCTTTTTAAGCTACTGACTATGAGCTCATCATTTAGTGGCAGTTGGACGCAGGAACGTACAAATGAATATATATTGACCCTGGATTTAACTGACCTATTTATTCAGACCTCGTAGCTTTATGAAACTGCTTGCAACATGAGACTTGAAATAACCTTGAGTAACTCAAACAGCAACAACAACAACAACATTCTGCTGTCACCAAAGGGTGAGAAGCAAAACTTTTTAGCAAACCAGGAAGACAGTATAGGTAAAAGCCTAGCATACTTCACTAAAGCAGATTTATTATCTTCTTGCAATCTCTAAACACTACAAATGAACAAAGCTGTGCCAGTTCTCAGAATCATACACTATAATTTGAAATTCAGCTTGTCTGCTTCAATTACATTTTTAAAAATTAAAGGACAACAGAGACAAAAAACATTTTATCATACAGTAAAAGTGCTTTTGGGCTAGATCTTCTCTCAGTCTTTGCCTGATTTACCTGAATTAGTTTTGCCCTCCATATTTTCCATTTAACAAATGCTGTGGTCAAGACAGTATTTGCATCCTTGTACTCTCAAATTAATAGAGTACTTCTTCTGATATTGATAAATCCCCCTAAAAATTTTTGTTGCAGAGACTAATTCATAGGAAATAGTGCCCAGGACAATTCCCCATGAGATAAGGCCTTGAATTGTCACTTTCTGGTCTGGTTTTTTTACCACTCATATAGGCTGTTAGAGAAATACATACAGAAGGCTGCAGTCTTACTACCTTTGCTTCGCAAAAATGAATTCGCTTGTTATTTTTCCTGCAACACTGTCCCTGCGTTCCTAGTCCCACACTTGTGCACACATCACCAGTACAAAGTTTTATCCAGAGCATCCAAATGGTCGTTCACTATCTACAATCTCTGAACAGCATTTTGGCTCGGGAAATAGAATACAAAAAGGTAAGTGGCTTGCCCAGGACTAAGAAATAAATCAGTGTGAAGAGCGGAGATCAGTGCTTTTCAAAGTCAGTTCTAATACAGTAAGGAGATTTCAGTATAACTTTCAGACTTTCTTCCTCTTCTTCTTCACTTTCTCTCACCCTGCCATTTTAACAATTTGGCTTCTAATCTAAGGGATTTTCTTCCTTCAGGTTTCTTCTGTAAGACTGTTGGAAAAGGCCATCCGTCTCTAAAAAATTAACCAGTGGAAAATCTGAGACAAAACTGCATTTTACATTTAGCTAAAGCATAATTTTTTATTTTTATTATTTATAACTGAAAAAAACCAAACAATAGTTTTCTTTTATGCTTTTGCATAGCACTGAAAAGTACTGAACTTTTAATTTAAAATCATATTAACTGGTAAATTTTCTAAAACATAAAATATATACAGGAATAGTTGAAAGTTTGATACTCAGATATTTCACATCAGTAGTTCACAGGAACTAGAACTTAAGTGTTGCGTGTCCTTGTGAACACCTCTGCAGTTAGGTTTTTGTGGGATTTCCCTCCTGCACTTTTTCTTTTTTGGGGTGGGGAGAGAGTTCTGGAACCCAAAATCAGATTTACAGACTACTGAAACGATTCATCCGGTATGAAGTGGAGGTTTTTCAAGAAATATTAAATTCTGCTTTAAAAAAACCCCAGTTATTTCAATAAAATCAGGAAAGTCAAATCATCAATGATGACACTTCTCCTCCTCCTTTCTCCACTAGAACTCAGACAATCAGCAATAACCGTTCTTGGTACTGAGAGTCTTCTGAGGAGAGGCTTTATCTTGACATTTGCATTTCTTTATTCCTGTAGCATTTTGAAGGTCATAACTCATTGAAAAAGCAAACAAACATTCATGCTGTTGTCTCAAAACAGTCCCAACAGTGCACACTCCTTAACCTTCCCACTCTTCTGTACTTTCAGCTGAAGCTCTTCTGATGTTATGACAAATGAGTAATCTGATATACCTGTCAGTTGTCATTATACCTTCTCTCCTTTGGTATGTGAATTTATCTGTATTTTCATTCTCTAAATTCAGACGGAGTGTGCTCCAGGAATAAGCTACTGGTCAACTGGAATAAAAATGACAATAATCTATGTTCCTATACCTGAGCAAAACTATAGAGTAGAAGGTAGCCTTGAACTGAAGTCAACTTCATAAGAAACAGCCCCAGGTGATCCTTCTTGCCTCATATACAAGTTTACCTCATGCTCACCTCATACTCTCACTCTGGTCCTGTTCTCATAATCCTGGAACTTATGAAAATACAAACTAAACCAAGATTTAAGGTTATTTATAGATATCCTATTTGCAGACTACACAAGGACACTAATCCAAGTTACCTAAGAGTCTGCCCTAGCCTTCTCATGACAAAAACAAAAACAAAAAGCCTGAGAATGCTTTCTCCTCTAATTCAACTGAAATGTAAGTAGCTATTATGTTTTTAATTTTTAACATGATCATAAGTTACATTTACAACACCTTCAGCGTAAATTTGTGAATTTTGAAGAGAATATTCCTAGTTATTAGTGTTGTTGGTAGTAAAATCTATAAATGGATAAAGAGTATTTCTTAAAGTGTACCAGGGTCATGTGTAAGAAACCTTGAAGTAAGTAATTAATCTAATCAATGTTCTCATACAGATGATTGTAGTCAGGTGACTAGAAGTCATCCTGTTCCAGCAGCCCTGTAAAGAAGCATCCCATGCACTAAATAAAAACAACTACTAAAATTGGGTCACTGATTCACTTCCTACTATTTGTATACTGTAATACACTATTTCTGCTCAGGTCAAAGTAGCAGAAACAGTATTGGTCAGAGTCAGACGCTGACTCAATAGGTTGCCTCTTTGGTGGAGCTCATCCCCTTGCTGTGCCTTGAACTGTTCCTTCTGGGAGGCTGCGGTGCTTCCAGCCTGGACTTTGCACTCTATGGTGGAGCTCCCATTGTCATTCCTCACCTAGTATATTGGTTTCATTTTTTGTGGCTACAAGCCACAACACACTGTGCAACCAGGAAGAACATATGGCCCTTTGAACACCAATTGTGCCATAGCTGCTCCCTTCATCCTGCTCTGATCCCCGCAGCCTGCCTCATCTGGCACATCTGACAAAACCTTCAGATGCTAAAGGTTCAGCTTTGCAAAGATCTATTTATTGGGTGTTTAAATGTGACTTAGAGCCCAGCAATCTCATGTCTTATGTTGTTTTTCCTTTTCTGCCTGTCAGATGCTCAGGCTTCTAAGCTTATAGGCAGCTTCTTTTAAGAACCTCTGTGTATCTGACCAAACTAATCTGGGAATCTTTTGCCCATATATTCCATTCTTCAGGATCTTAATCTTATTAGATCTAGTTAATTATTTAACTATTTCAACATATATACATATATGTACAGTGGAAGCATTTTACATACATATATAATTTTGTTTTTAATGAAGCTATGAAATTTTGAATCCAAAAAAGCCTTTAACGATAAGTGTTTTTTCCTTACAAAAAAGTGTTTGTTAACATTCGTAAAGCTGGTATCTCATTCTAATACTCTACTAACAACTCCAAAGTAGAGCAAGTGAATTATAATCGTGTCATTTTCTAATGACAAATCTACCATTTACACGTACTGTATCATTTGTACATTTATTTCGTGCCTTTTGTTTCCTAAATGCTTTTAAAATTTTACTATGATGAACAAGTATTTTCTATAACATATTTTTAAATCTAAAGTAAGGTTTTTAAATCTTCTGCTGTCCTTGCTGCATTTTTTTTCTCTCTCTCTCTTTTTTTTTTTTTTTTTTTTAAATGGAGACACTTCTGGGAAGTACTCAATGGCTTAAAGATTCTCTGAAGCCATGGTTTAGAAGAGTTAGAGAATACTGGAATATATCAGTAGCAGACAAAGAGGTAAAAGGTCATTCTAGATTTCAAGGAAGCCAGCAAAATTTTTTTCGTGTGATTTTAGTGGAGGTTGAATGTAGCTGTTAAAGTGAAAAATAGTGAAATATCATTACAATCTTCAAAGGAGTGAAGCTGTCACAGAAAACAGCTCCCAGGCCACCAAATTTCTTCGTACTTAAAATACCCTACCAGTGTATTTCCAGTAAACTGAACAACCCTACGACCCCTCTTCATGTATTCTACTCAAATTACTAAATTTTCTAAACTGAAGGCATCACTATTTTTTACTGGAGAGTAGCAGAACTCACCTATGGAAAGCATATCTGTTTTATACCTTCCATATATGACATTTCAGTAGTTTAAAATTCCAGCTTCCCCAGTAGAAGATGACAAGGGTGAAATATGTTCGTGAAAGATGACCTCTAAGTATTTATTTAGCCTGTATATGAAAATATGGTTCCCCAACATCTCTGCGTTGTTTGTTAGGATACGATTAAACCTGAGATCAATATACAGATCCCATCTTTTCCTCCCTTTTAGAAAATGGCTGATTAGTAAAAGCAAAACTAAAAAGCTACAGTTTGACACTAATCCAAATATCTGCAATTTAGTATGCTTTCCTGAATAAAATGCTTATTTCTTTTTCACATAAAATAAAGCACTGTCTGTAACAACTAGTTACCCAATGTATCTTTTAAAGTGCTGCATATAACGAAGTAGATGGAACAATAAAACAGAAATGTGTTGAGGAAGACAATTTCAAAGAGGTGTCTCAAACATACTAATATTACCGGATTGCCATTCAAAATTAAATAAAACAACAAAAAGCTTCCATGTAGAACAGGTAGAACATGGGACCAATTTTGAAGTCAGAAGTAAGTGGGAAGAAAGATGAAGAGGCAAGAAGAGTTAAGAGTGTAGTCCTGTGTCACTTCCTTTCATGATGTAAAAACTAATCCTAGCAAAGTCCAAAGAGTATCAAGCTGTACTTACGCTTAAAAAACCTCACATAAACTTTTCAGATCTGGCCCCAGCCTTAGGAAGTTTAACTTGCAGGAACTGTTCCACTGACATCAATACAATATTTACATGACAATTGGTGATTTCTTCATTCTGTACCATATCAAAAATTTAAAGAACAGTTCTTTGAAAATATAACTGAAATGTTTGCAAATAAATTATGGTTAAGAGTAGCTCATTTTCTAATTTAACATAAACTGACACATTATATGCAAACTCTTTAATTCCATCTAATGATCTTTGTTCTCTGACATGGTGCTTGTTTTCATTCCTCTATCGTGCTATTTAAGGACACAAATGACGTACTACAGCATGTCACCAAGCTTTCTGAAAATTTACTGATATTGATGGATTAAAACTAAACCAGAAGAAGCTTAAAAAGTAAATAGATTGTGGTGATGACAATCTGTAAACTAATTAAAGTTTAACTATACCACTCAATTACAAGACTGAAATAGTAGGGTGGGTAAAACACATACTTTATTTTTGGATCGATACACTGACTATTTCAGCATTATAATCAACAAATTTGTGAACATTATTCCTAACTGAGCTTTCAATATGCATAATTCATAAGAAATAGGGCGTGTAATTCATAGGAACTAGGGCAAATATATTGAGTGTCGAAACTGCTGCCTTCCCTGGATGCTCTCCACTGGTTTGAAAATCCTATGCTCGGAGAAGAGCTTCCCCTATGGTAGTTTTCTCAGTAGGTGGCTTAATTAAACTTCAACGCAGAGTACTGACTTGTTGGGTTCAGACTGCATGCTCGGCTTTTCCCAGAAGCTGTGGTAATTCCTGAAATGTCGCAACAGATTGTTTCAAGCAGGTCATAACAACGTAACTTGTCAGTTTCTCTAAAGCTCCAGCTGCTGCGCACAACTTTCTGCCCACCCCGAAGACAGACAATTGTGTTTCAGCTATTGTGATAGCAGTGACGTATTCCTTGCCCAGCCTTGAGAACCTCTGGATACAATGTTGGTTATTTACACGTGGTGGAAGAATATTTTCCATAATAGCTTTAAGTAAGGGCATAAAAAGTTTAGTTCAATGTGAACTTCAGGTTTTTAAGACTGTCTTGCACACTATCATGCTGAAATTCCCACCTGACTGAACTGGTGGACATCTTGTTATTTGTTTCAATGGCTTCAAACTGATGTGTGTGTAAAAACAGTTCATTAAATTTTTCATCTAAGATCTAGGGTCAACATTAAATTTTGATATCATATTCATGAACTGTTCAGAAAACACCGAAACTCTGCTTTGGAGGCAAGATGCAAAAATTGTCGAGAAATGAATCCCAAAGCAACAGCAAAAATAAAAAAAAATAGGTGCTATGTTGTACGTATTTCACTCTCACAGGTTGCTTCTGATAACAGATTTTTTCTTCATCAAATGACCAGTTGTAAACTGTTTGAGTTCAAGATAACTTGAAAGTTAGATTCCCAGCGCGTGTATTGCTGATTACAGCAAGAATCCCATATGCTTTCTAATGTGTATACAAAAGAACTTTGTAGTCTTTTAAGGTCAGATATACTGTGTCTTGGAGGTGCAGGAAAGAAGGAGAGCAGAACCTCTGAAAACTTCATATTGAAATTCAAACATAAGTATGTAAGTATTTTATTCCCACAATTTGAACAGAAAGATATATTTGAAACACAGAACTATCAGAAGTAATTACCTGTTAGTGTATAATTTCTCTCACATTGTATAAGCACCTTTAGTTGCATTTGACATGTGAGTAGTTTGAATCAAATGAATTCAGAATATTAGGTCAATATTGTATACAGAGACCAAAGTAAGGGACAAAATGCCTATACTAAAATCAATGCAGGCTTGATTTAAAATTGCTGGAAACCATGCTTTGGAAAAGCTGTGAATAAGGTTTTCTAACAATCAATTAATTAATATCCCAGGGTGTGACTTTCCTCCATCTCTGCAGTAAGATTATGGCACAAGATTTGCACACCTTTCTTTCAGCCATGCAAGGCATCCTTCCTGTGTCCTTTGTCCATAAGCAGCTCAAGAGCCCTTCTGTGGTTACTCCTGAGAAGGCATTCAAGCAACAAGAAATTATCACACATCCCTGGTTTTAATTGCTTTATAGTCACAGTTGTTCATAACTTCACTTTAACGTTTTTGCTATTGACTTGGGCTGCCTGTAACCACTTTATTCTGTTTTACACAAATGCACAAAAGTACATAGTTATCGCAAAGTCCTTGTAATTACCTGTTATCAGATGCTTTGCATAGCACAAAATTTGCCTCTTGAACTTTCCCAAGTAAGAAGGAAAAGAAACTACACAAAATTAGATTTCATTTTTCTGATTACCCATGCCACCTTTCCAGTCCACAGTTACAATGAAGCCATAAATGATAAATTAATTTGATCGAAAAAAATATCTATTTCAAAGAGAAAGATAAAAGTTGTGAGCTCCTCCAATTTCATTTCCATTCTTTTATATGTAAGCAGAAAAGTAAATATGCCCAAAAATCAAGTTAAAACATCCTGCATTTATACTTGTCAAAACCTTGGCTAGCTTTGCAGACAATATTCTGCAACCACAGTAAGCAGTGAGACCTTCCAGTCTAAAGCTGCTTATTTACTTCAGTATCTTCCTTGGTTAGTTTTCTCAGCCAACAGAAACAAGTCTTCTGAACTGGGCAGTTGAGAGTGAGTCTATTTTAAGTCACCTGAGTCACTCTCCGGCAGACCCTATGTTTCTACAAAGACGTTAAAAGAAATAAAGGGAGACTATGGGTACACCTAAACAGCTAAACGGAACAAGGTCAGGAACTGATAGCTGGTTCAGAGACTAAGCTGTCAGGGCTGCTTACATCCACACTAAATAATGGTTGGCCCTGGGCCTTTGCTGGGCAGAAAATGATCCCTTGGAGGCCAGTTATTACCATCATTGATGGCTATAACTACAATAGTTATAACTGTACAATAATGGTTGTTTTGTATTTTTCTCACTTTAGTAAGCCTGCAATACTAAGAAGGCTATATTGAAGCCTATCAGAGTGGTGCTAATGTGGATTCCTACAGGAAGGGTTTTTACTCTGTCACCTGGGATAGTGGGTCTAAACCATAGGAGGTGTGAACTAAGAATTAAACAATGGAGACAATTACGGATCTTTGCCTTGAGTCTTTACTTTCTCCCTATTTTGTTTTCTACAGTAGACATAGCCACCTGGCCAGTTGATCTGACTGAATAAAGTGTCTGAAGTTGAGCATTACGAATGCTCCCCATATCTTTCTGTTATTCTTTTTAATGTTTAATGATTAAATACTCTGCTCTGTCTTTGGTGAGAAATTGGTACCAGTTATCAACATTTCTAAACTGTCCAAAACATCCAAACAAGATAGATGTGCTACATATAGTGGATAGATATTTCATCTGTATTAATAATTCATCATAGAAAGGTCCGAAAATCCAGTAGCAAAAATGTCCCCCTTGGAAAATTATAGTTAACAACAATCCAGCACAAAATTTCAATGGTATTCGATGTGCTGCAGTTGTGCACAAGAACCTATACCAAGGTAAACCTACCTTGCAAAAAGTTACACTGTACTGAAAGGTACAAGCACAACCACAGTAGCCAAGCAGTTACGAGGTACCTGGTGACATTCTCTGTAAAATTTCCATATTGTTTGCTACATTTGCCCTTTATTATTTCTGTTCCCTGGAATGAATTTATTCCAGGTGTTCCTCTAAATACCTACCTGTTGCATTCTCACCAATGATCTAATTTTAACAAAATTGAAAAAAACCTTAAACCTGTTCAAGCTTAAAAAAAAAATAAATTCATACATTCAACCACTGCTGAGAAGGTGAGTTTCCATTTCTTTAGTAAGGGAGTAAAAGGCAAGAACTAAAGGTCTTCTAGTGAATTGTGCCATCCTGTAAGGGAAAAAGACAGTGATAGAAGATAAGCTGATGCTTATTCATCCAGAGTCTGAGATTTACTGCAGGGTCCAAGACGATTTACCTCAACAACATCCCATTTTCCACATGGCTTAAAGAAGTGTAGGGAACTCCTACCTTTCCATCGCAACAGAGCACCTCTTCAACTCTGCAGGCCAGTGGCAGAAGTGCTAGAGAAAGTTCTGCAGTCATAAGAAATATGGTCTCCCTGCCCACTGCCCAGAAGACCACACTATCAACATGTCAAGCAGGCAAGGAGGTATTAACATACAATCCAATAGTAAAGTACAATCAGATATGCTTATTCAATGCATATCTGTGAATTTGCATTGTAAACTTCTCTTATTATCCTTCTTACTGAATTTTCAGACAATTACAATAATAGGTAGAGAGTACTTGCTTCCCTGGATTCTGGCTTGTATGAAATTTGATGCTGATGTTAGGTTTGAAATGAAAAAAATCATCCTGTGTATGAGGATATTATTATCACTTGTCAAAATGTGGTCAAAGTTGAAAATACATTTGATATGCAATTTTGTTAATAAGAAGAACTTTGCTACCAGTCTCAGATATTGTATCTGGGTACCAAAATATTGACTCATCTTAGCTGCCACAGCAACACTTGCTCGGAAAGAGAAGGTCTCAGATAGCCAAGGCACAAACTGTGGCATGCTTTGTTGATGAGAATGAGTAGGCAAGAGGCCAACATACTTCCTAGAAAACGGATACCTTTTATTTCCGCTAATCTTGTTTGACAGAAACTCAGCCACATTTTGTAAAAGCCTCACAAGGATATTCTGGATATAGAAGAACTAGAACTATTTTAGGAAACCAGAGTTATAAACGCTGCTGTAATATGAGGAGTCCAGCCTTTAAAAGAAATCATAACGAAGGCACAGCTCAGTGCAAAGAAAGACCATCTCAGACCTAACTACCGCCCAACGTAGTTGCAAACCACAGATGGGGGGCAGCACAAGGCTTTTCCTTCTGGTAACATGCTCTCTCAAAAGCATTGGGTCACATTACTGGAGCCAAACGCGAACTTTCACACTCTTCTGAATCCCCACTGGCAAGAACTGCTCACTATTCTCCAAATTACGCTGGAGAGTTGTGATGATATTGAGCAAAACCAGGAACAAAATGTCTAAGGATACCTGACCTGACTGTAGATGGCATTCCCAATAACAAAGTTAAGAAATAATATGAGAGTTGTCAGTGGTTGCTGCCAGATGCTCTGCTCTCTCAATAAGCATTAGAGATACTGGGCCTGTTAGCTCACTTTTACACTGACATGGTTTTCTGTTACTCAGCTTGTCTCTGAAGGAAGAAGAGAACAAATTTTTTCTGGAAAATATACTGTGTGGTCTGGACAAACCAGGGAGAAGCTACTGGAGAGTCAAAACCTGGACTACATTTTATAGCCTTTTATTTCATTTTTAATCTCTTTTTTTTTTTTTTTTCAGAAACTTAAAGGACTTCAACTCGTGGGGACATTTGTGCCAGGGTTTTATCTTTCATGAATAAGACCAAATCTTAGGCGATGGCGAAATCTGGATGTTGTGTGGAAGAAAGGTTACATAACCACCTGCTAGCACAAAAAAATGTCTGTTTCTGTTTTAGCAATCCATCCTCCCCCTCAGTCCCAGGAAGGAAAGGGAAGTGTATCCAGTGATTTTGCTGTTTTACCAAAGTGCAGCTGTTTCCTTTTAGAAATTTCAAGCTAGGTTTAGTTAACTAAAAGGGAGAGGGCATTAAATAGGCCACTTCCTGGACAGTAGACTAAATTAAAGGCTAGAACAACAGAGGCAGATATTAGTGTCTGAGACTGGTACTTAAAAGCAATAAAACAAGGAAGTCTGGGTTGACATTCCATCATAATAACATGAGGAAAATCGGATGAAGCGCAGGGTGGTTGCCATAGTCAAGACATAAGACAGTCTAGGACTCTGCTATGAAATATGACAATAAAGGACAAAAGCTCACATTTCTAAGGACTTGCACATGCCATATATATACTTAAGGGCGGTTGAGTTTGTTTGCTGTGTTCATGGTGTTGGAATACAGCTTTACACAAAGTGAGACACAGTCTAAACAATTTATTAACACACACTTAACAACGAATACAATAAAATTGTTGAGTTCATTCAAAACATATTTAGATTGTTAAATCTCTGTTTCTCTCAACTTATGCAGAAAGCACGTCTGGTTAGTCAAAATGCAAGAAAGATAAATGCTTTGAAAGTTAATTTTGACAGTGATCAGCATAGCAAAATCAATCTGTGTATCTCATTTAGAAATCTTGTCATGATGGTTAATATTTCTTACTAAAAGCATGCATCTTTGTTATTGACATTGTGAGCTACTAACAATTTTTACACATATATATACGTAAAGTGAATACATATGTAACTCTGTGTGTGTGTATATATGAATATATATAAAGTGCACGGGGAGAAAAAAAAGGAAACAACATGACTTTTCCTCCTCAGTCCTGCGAGACGCTGCAGTTTGTGCAAGGCTGCCACCTGTTTAAAGACTTCAAGAGACTTTAGCTACCGTCATAATTTTACTGGTCCATCATCTTACTGTACTATTTTCTTTGAAGCGGTGAATTCTTATGGAAATATTGATTAATATCTCATCATTAAGCTGTTTCTTAAAAATATAAGCAAAAGAAACAAACACAACAACTACTGCACTTAATTTCTTGAGTTTTCTGTTTGAAATATAAATGGTATTCTCAGGAAAAGAGAAAACAGAGTGAGTCAGCTGTTGTTCTGGTTCAGGCCTCCAGTTCTCCAGAATTTTTGCTTGCCAAGTACGATGGAAACTAAACTGAGTCCTTTAGTTATTTTCCTTGGAACTGTACTTGGACTTGAAAACAGTCCCAGAAGTAAAAAGAGAGAGTAGTCCAAGAGATGTTTATAACAAAAGAAAAAGAGATCGGTATGAAATAGCAATGGTGCAAGTTTCATTACTTTTATTTAAATTTTATTCTTATTTTATTGGTTTTTTTCTTTCTATTATTGTACATGCATCACCAAGAGAACATTCTGGTAGAAAATCTACATGTTAACAGACCAACTGGATAAATAACTCTAATAAATAGGTATCTATTTCCCAAAATAAACATGGAACGCGAAATCATCCAAAGCTTTCTCTGTAATGAATGTGATTGAATGGTTCTTTATAACATTTATTACATTAGATAGGCAAATGAAAGAAAAAATAATTCTGCAATATTAAATGAAAAAATAGCAAAACAAGCAAAAAGCTGAAATAAATCACACGTTTTGTTAAATCCCAAAAGACTGCTAAGAAGTTAAAATTACAAGCTATAAGCATGGGGTTTTTTTCACCCTGAGAAAATTGACAATGCTTCAAAGTCTTCTACAATCATCTTAGAAAAGAGAATTTACAAGAGCAAATGCAATATATACTTTCATTTAATGCCAACATGTTTTTTAAAAGACAAGTTCAAAGTACAAGTGATCAACTTGAAATGTTAAGAGAAGAACACAGATTTTAGAACAATGATGTTATGGTGCATATAATGACAGTGAATAAAATAATATTTTTTTATTCTTACGGTGATATGTACGTTTCAGCAAAGTACAAATAGAATAATCTCAACTGGGAACCATTTCACGTGAGCAAACAGTTTTAGGGATCACTATACTTCAAATAGAAGAGGTTGTTTATTCAAGGGTAAGCTTATCCAAGGGTACTGCAAAACTGTGTCTGTTAAAATGACCATTAGACTTCCCGTACTGGCAAATGTGAATCGTATTTATATTTTTGTCTGATTTTTTACATTCCAAAAATTAAATAAGCATGACATTTCCTCTAGTTTCATACTTCCTAGCCATTAAACATTACTGTTTTCTTGTATGCATTGTGTCAGAAGTAGTTCTTGAGAAGGCATTGAAATCAGGAAAGGATAATGGCCTCTGGGCCACTCCATGGTCAACATTTCATAAATAGAATTTTCTGGAAGAAACATGCAATCAACAGTCAAAAGTGACATTACCAAGAGAGGGGATCAATGTCTTCACTGGTGCTGCATTAAAGGTCAATTTGACAATGGCTGTTTTTCAAGGTAGAGGCAGTTTAGTTCTTGATTTGGTCTATCCAGATTGGAGGGGCTCTCGGAAAGCACCAGAGCTTTACTGGTGCATGCCTTGTCTTCTTCTGAAGGCAACCTGAACATACAAAACCATGAGGTCTGGCAAAATACATGGACAGGGATGAAGGCAGCATAGGCAAAGGTCATATGACAACAGCTTAGCATTTAGTTATCTGGAATAACAAAAAGTTTTAGGGAGATTTGTTATTTATGATCCAATCAATAATATGAAGAACAGAAACAGAGAAGTAAGGCCGAAAGAGTGTTTTACAGGCAACGATTACCTCCAGCAGTGCAGAAACTCCCTTATTTTCTCCTTTATTCTGTGGGGAATGCACACTCAAAAAAATCCACTGGTTGGAGAGATTTTGATCATTTATGTTTTCATTTATCTATTAAAAATGTTTTTTCTAAGACTGCATCATATATAAGACTGGAAAGTGATGGTAATATTAAAAAAAAGAAACCCAAACAAGACAATCTCAGATCAGGGAAATACCTCAGCTTTGCGGTGGAGGAATCTATGAATATTTCTCACCCACCCCCACCCCCCTCACAATAATTTTACAGTTTAAAAGACCCAAATCTTCTCAAAATTCAAAGTTTTTGAGCAAATCATATGGCCCCGGTTAGCCTCAGATTTTTTATATATAACGTATTTACGTAACTGTGTAAATTCAGATGTTTAAAGAAATAGATTTATTCATTGAAAGTTTGAAAAATTAAAAAACAAATCTTAATTCAACATAAAATAAAAATCAGAAAGCAAAATAAATCAAGTATCAACAAGTTAAGGTTTGCTCTTCTCTTTCAAGAAAAATTGAGGAACACTGTAAAAAAAAAATCACAACACAAAAAAATGGGGGTTAGGTTTTGAAATGTCCTCACAAAATATGTATGCTATATCACAATTTTTAAGTTTTAAAGGGACAATTTCTAAAAAAGGTGGCATGAAGAATGCTTCACATGAAATAGCAAAGCTTGAAACCATCACAGCGTCATTTATACTCTGTGATGATGATTATACATTTTAAATTATTTTGTGATCCTTGCCCAGAAGGCTGAGAAGAAACACGAGATTGTTTATTTTTCTTGCAGGATTGGTGGGTAGTGTTTTCTGTTTTCACTTTTTTCTTCTGACAGTGGAGGAAAATTTGCAAGTGAGTGACATCTTTTGCAGAGAAGGATGCATATTTCTAGAAGGTCTTCCACCTCCTAAGAATCTCTTAGGCAGCTATATTTGCTTTTTGAAAGTCACTGTCTCTGTTTCTTTTAACAGTGAGAAGAGTTAGAGGAAAAGCCTAATTTTTAGGGTTCTAATTTGAAAAAAAGATGAATCCTGCCCAAAGTGGAAGATTCTAGCTCAGCTGTTAGGTTGTTCCCTACTGCAATTAACATAGGAGCAGGAGGTCCCAGATGTGCTCAGGCTACGCCTGTGGAGTGTCCTAAGAAGCAAAAGTGTTGTAAATACAGATACGTAGAAAATAAAAGGGATTCTACCAGATGTGCTGTTTCTTTGTTCTGAGAGTTTATCATGCCCAAAGGGATGATATGGCTTCAGGAGACATTTAGAGTCCATGGCATGTTGGAGATGCTAAAAAAAGCAGACCCACACTAAGAAACAGCCCAGTGTGGGACTAGACACTGTAGGGCCAACTGAACCAGAGCAATGGGCTCCTCTTGCCACGGAGCTGCAATTCTGCCAGTCCAGGTGATCCCTGGCAGAGCTGCCTACGTTTGTGAGTAGGTTCAATTGCCAGTTTATCCACCGCTCTTCACCTTGACTTTGAGAATGATTCCTCCTACAATGAGCCAAAATAGCATAAATTTAGATGTGGCGGGGGACTGGTGCAAATACATCAGCAATTGTAGAACATCAGCTGACATGGCCCTTCCAACTCTGCACTTAATTACATCTCTAAGGACTGGAATTTAGGCCAGGGGAGAAGAAGGGATTTTCTGTTTTCTATGGAAAAGATGGGGCTTTGTGGTACCTGATGTACTTTTTTTCCCTAGTATTGTTAGTACAGTGTTATGTATTCTTAATTCTTTAAACCAGAGGACAGTATTTTTTTCTAGTTATTTTAGCTATAAATAAAAAAAATACACAAAATGCAAAATTTCACAACTTTCCCTTTCTTACAAGTTGACAATAAAACCCTGCCCACTACAGGTTGCAGCAGTCATCTATTCACACAAACCTATTGATTCTCATATGAAGGAGTTTTTAAAAGACCTATTGGTTCAGTGGTTAAGCATATAGTAGGGATGGATTTTTATTGTCTGATGACTTCATCTACCAAGTTTTCATTTCAAGGAAGAAAAATTTATGGTCAATGAAAAACAAAAGAAAAGTTCAATTCCTACCCCTTTCTTCATGTGGAATAAGGAATTTGTCTATCTCATGGCTGTTGGGCTGAAATTACGTACTCTGATGCTATTCAAAGTTAACAATAACATTTGTCAAAATAATAATAATAATATGGTTAATAAATAATAGTTATTTTGTAAATCCATTGCAAGAAACTTCAACTAGCTACCTATGAAAGTGTTGCCATGGGTACCCTGCCTCAGTGTCTCTACTGAGCCTTTGCTAAGTATAATACTAAGATCAGGTGGAGGGTGCGAAAGAAGAAATAACCTTAAATATTAAGCTAGTCAGTTTGGAATCCTTTTTCTAAATATACTAGGTTTATTGAGCAAGATATAGCTAGTTTATTTGCTGAAAACGATGACTTCCCCAGGCATTGCTAGGTTTTCTATATGCATGATGTTTTTCCCAGCCATTTCTATCTGTGCTCGTATTTGTCATAGAATGTTTGATGCTGTTGAAACGCAACATTACTGAGGGTAGAACCGAGAATTTAATCAGGAGGATGTGACACTTAGGGCAGAATTTTTGCATGGATATTAAGCAAAGCATGTTTTCATCCTCTGCTTTTCATTCATGCCTTTGCCATGGCAATCATCGAATGCTGCTTTTTTTAATACTCTCCTAGGTGAAACTCTAGCTGTCCCCCTTTGTAACAGCAAACCTGTCGAATTCACAGTTAATTGTCTCAGAGATCCCCTTTCATCCACCTGTGATCAGTTAGCAGATCAAAAAAGTCAGACACCACTTAAAGACCAGAGGGTCCTAAATCAGTCTTAAGCTGCTGCTTTTAATGGTTTGTTTTGACGGCAGGGTGGGAGCACGTGGTTCCCGTGTTATGTCTGGCTGCCCTGGAAGTAGGTCACGGCAAGCGCCCCACGGGAGGCACGGCCGCCACTTTCATCTCCTGCCCGCGCCGGCCTGGGCTCGCTTGCAATTCCATTAGCAGCCCAGCTCCCTGCAAATTAAAACCACAAGGAAAAAATATGCAAGGCACGAACAGTCCTGAGAGCTCAACATATTTAGGCTACTGAGAAGGAAAATGAGCATCTGCAGGAGGAAACGGGCCCTAAATGTGGACTGGTAGTAAAAAATTACATTTGTCTTTAATTTTACTGTTTTTCGGATTATTTTGGGACTGCGGTTTTCTTCAGATACACGTTTTCAATTTCAGATTTTTTTTTACTACATATCTATTATTTGCATTGAACAATGGCAAGAAAACTTAAAACAAATATAGTTTCCCTTCTGCAAAACATTATTTTTAGTAAATGAAGTTTGCTGCCAAAAATACATTTTTCATGTGCAAAGTACATGAGGAGAAATGACAGCAAAACCCCCACATTTGTCTCCTTTCAGTGCTGCAAATATTGAATAGTATTAAGTTTTTCAACATGTTAAGCATGTCACACAGAATGGTATAAAACTGTACAGTAGGAAGTTCTTTTATTGTAGTCTCTGATCTTGATTCAAAGGCAGTTCAAAGAGCTACTAAACTACAAAGGCAATTGTTTATGTCCTCTAATTAAAAAGGATAAAACTCAACATTTGAGATAAACTTTCAAGTAGGATATATTCTTTAGGAAAAAAATTAAAACGAACAAAATAAAACAATCCTCTTCTATAAACATTTTTTAAAAGTCTTTAAGCAGTTGAGTAATGAAGAAAATATTTTAAAGATGATAAAAAGCATAGGTCATGTTGTTGTTACAGCATACTTGTAGTACAAGGACTTGTTTTAAAATTCCATTTTTATGAGAGACGTTTCTAGTGCTGGTATGAACTTGACCTGTACCGAAACCTAACACAAGGAAGTATTTAGTCCTAATTCAAGTGGAATTTCCTTATTTAAAAACTGTTGTATGATCAGCTCATTACTATCAAAAATTATATTGTTTTCTTTACTGTTCATGCAACCTTGCTAGACTTTAATGAGTCAGTTCGTGGTGTAAGGGAGCGGGAGAAGTCAGCAGGAGAATGATACTTTGGGTCTACATTACTTGGTCATGAATATGGACTCAGTCAATACTTGATGGTCTATTAAGAAACCCACAACAACTATTGGAGGTGTTACTCCTCACAGGCAATGCTTAAAAAGAAAGAGCAACATTTGCAGAATCTATCACAGAATCTACCAATCTTAAAGACGATCTCTTGGGCACAGATCTGGGATACTACTGTAAAAAATATTTTGCTCAGTTAGAACATACAGAATTAGTGTAATAGGAGGAAAGCGTAAGTCGAGGTGCACGCCTAAACATACTGATACTGCGTTAGTGTTACATCAGAAGGATCTGATCCAAATTTCACTGACCTGAGTAGGAACTCTCTACAGCACTGTCTGTTTTGGACTCTAGTTTGTCATGGAATAATTTTTAGCAAACATAGCTTAAGAAATTACTTTCATCCTGCGATTTTGAACTCCCTCTTTTAACTTGGATTTGGTCTTTCTAAAACATTACTGAGCTAAAGTGGGTTTAAGCTGCTAAAGTTCACACAGGCATTTAAGAATTGGTAGGATTATGATTTCTAGATAGACTGAAAGTAAGATATTTGATTCAAGCTAAAGCTTTATGTTTAAAAAAAAAATATAGCTGCCATTCTTAATGGAACAGATGCAGTATTATATATTTTCCTTACGGTCTGATGATTTTCTGTCATTAGGGAGATCTTTAGCACTCTCTTCAGCAATGAGCCAAATTCAGGTGGCAGGGAAATTACAGCTTTTCTCCAGAGGAGATAGTCTTTATTCTATTGTTTGTCTTCCTAATTGTGTGTGCTTTTTCTGTGCTTCATATGTTGTTAATTGCTTTTCTGAGCCATGTGTTGTCAAATGACTGATTAAAACAGTAAATTTTTTCACCTTTAACTTCTGCCTATAAAAAATGATACATTTTTTATAGGCAAACGAGGGGCTAAATTTGTTGCTCTCTCTGATCTACATAGTAGGTTTTTAAGTCTTTACTTTGATTTCAGTAAGAAATTTGTGCATAATGGAAGAGAATCTCTCTAGAATCTCTCTAATGAAGAAAATCTCTTCAGTGCCGGCCGAAAAGAAGGCTTGAGTCTAGATGTTGGCTACGCCAGTTTGTGTGTTTCAGACAAAAGACATAATTCTCTTCCCATAATTCTGTTTAATTCCAGCACCCCAAACCAACACTCATTAAGTTGGAGAAGAAATAGACTGATGCGTATGTAATAGTTTACTCCTAGGCCATTAACAGTTTGTCTGCTGATGTGATCCATATTTATTAAATGTATCTTCCTAACATGTCACAGGGACTATGGTATATGGACCAAAAAAATCTGGGAGATGCAAACACGGTATGTGTTTGTCATCTAACGCTGAACTTGTGTATTTGTTCATTGTTCTGCATATTTAAAGCATGTTCTTTCTTCTTTCCTTATACAACTTTGTCTCATTCCTACATGCACACAGAAGACTTGGAAACAGATCTTAATTTTGTCCGTTTCTGCTAGTCTTTGAGGCACAGCGACGTTGTCGAGTCATCCCAGTGAAGTTATGCACTAACCTTAGGCTAACACTGGAGGAAGCAATTCACTCAACCAACTCACAGAAACCAGCAAGAAGCTCAAGTTTTTTGTGGTGGCCCAAGCAAAGCAGGCAAGCTGCATTGCCCCCGATATATCAAAGGGTTGTAATTATCTTCCGAAAGCTCAATTACTTTCCTGTTTTCCCGTTGCCTGGGGGAGGTACAACACTGACTATGAATTTCATAGTCCCTGCCTTTCTGTTTATGTTTGACAACACTGTTGAGGTGATGCACAAGAAGAGTAGTACCATTTCTTTTAAATATCTGCTGGAATGCAACTTCCTCCAGCCAAGCTAACAAAAGAAAGGCTCCTCCCCAAATTTTAGCCAGCTCTACATTTCATAGAATCACAGAATCACAGAATGGTTCAGGTTGGAAGGCACCATAAAGATAATCTCATTCCAACCCCCCTGCCATGGGCAGGGACACCTCCCATTAGACCAGGCTGCTCAAAGCCCCATCCAGCCTGGCCTTGAACACTTCCAGGGATGGGGCATCTGCAGCTTCCCTGGGCAACCTGTTCCAGTGCCTCCCCACCCTTACAGTAAAGAATTTCTTTCTAATATCCAATCTAAATTTATACTTTTTCAGTTTGAGGCCGTTACCGTGTGTCTTATTACACTCCCTGATAAAGAGTCCCTCCCCATCCTTCCTGTAGCCCCCCTTTAGGTACTGGAAGGCCACTGTAAGGTCTCCTCGGAGCCTTCTCTTCTCCAGGCTGAACAAAGCCAACTCTCTCAGCCTGTCCTCATAGCATAGGTGCTCCAGCCCTCTGATCATCTTCATGGCCCTCCACTAGACCAGTTCCAACAGGTCCATGTGCTTCTTGTGTTGAGGACTCCAGAGCTGGATGCAGTAGTCCAGGTGGGGGTCTCAGCAGATGTCTCACCAGTGTGCCTGATGTGTACATTTGTGTACACATCAGGCCCACTACAAAAACAGACGGGAGAGCACCTATGGGGTGCCTTTAACAAGCATGCTGTATGCAATAAGGCCAAGTTTTTAATCAATTACTGTTGTAAATAAAGCCAGTTTTAGATAAGATTATATTGCCACTTTGACAGCATTAGCACTATGCTATTCTCTACTAATGCTACTTGTGAATGTCAAATGGGAACCCACTGAATAATAACAAAAAAGAAATAATTATCACATCTCTGTCTCTTGTCTTATATACTTTTTTATATTTTGGGGGTTAGTCTTAGAATAGTCATAGAATCATATAATAGTTTGGGTTGGATGGGACCTTTAAACATCATCTGGTCCAGCCTCCACTGGGGGTTTCTCAGAGCCCCGTCCAGCTTGACCTAGAAAAATTCCAGGGATGGGGCATCTACCACCTCTCTGGGCAACCTGTGCCAGTGTTTCACCACCCTCATTGTAAAAACTTTATTCCTTATATCTAGTCTCAATCTACCCTCTTTTAGTTTAAAACCATTACCCCTTGTCCTATTGCAACAGACCCTGATAAAATGTTTGTCCCCATCTTTCCTGTAGGTCCCTTTTAAGTACTGAAAGGCTGCAATAAGGTCTCCCCAGAGCCTTCTCTTCTCCAGGCTGAACAACCCCAACTCTCTCAGCCTGTCCTCCTAAAAGAGGAGCTCCAGCCCTCTGATCATTTTTGTGACCCTCCTCTGGACCTCCTCCAACAGGTCCATGTCCCTCCTTTCCTGAGGGCTCCAGAGCTGGACGCAGTACTCCAGGTAGGGTCACATGAGAGCAGAGTAGAGGGGCAGAATCACCTCCCTCGACCTGCTGGCCATGCGTCTGTTGATGCAGTCCCGGATATGGTTGGCTTTCTGAGCTGTGAGTGCACACTGTTGTCTCATGTTCAGCTTTTCATCCACCAGTACCCCCAAGTCCTTCTCGTCAGGGCTGCTCTCAATTCCTTCATCCCCCAGCCTGTATTGATACCAGGGGTTTCCTTGACACACGTGCAGGACCCTGTGCACTCATGAGGTTCACACAGCCCCATTTCGTGAGATAGTCTAGGTCCTTCATGAAGGCATCAGCTCCCTCAGCTGTGTCAACCACACGACTTAGCCTGGTGTCATCTGCAAACTTGATGAGGGTGCACTTGATCCCACTGTGTCATTGATGAAGATATTGAACAGTACTGGTCCCAATACGGACCACTGAGGTACACCAGTTGATACCGATCTCCATCTGAACATTGACCCGTTGACCACTACCATCTGGATGCGACCATCCAACCAATTCCTCATCCAACAGTCTACCCATCAAATCCATCTCACTCCAATTTAGAGGGAAGGATGTTGTGGGGGACTGTGTCAAAGGCCTTAAATAAGTCTATTTCTTGCATGTAAGACATGATGGCAGACTTAAGATTTAACAGATGAGACTCATAAGACCGTACTTATTTTTGAAATCATGTTCATAGACCAATCCTTTGAAATATGTCAAAAAAACCAACCATGTAACTAGAATTTAGAGCATGGATTTCCCATTTACATAAAATAAAAACAAAAACAATATTCATGAAGCACATACATACTTTATGTGTATTCCCAAAATAAAAATATGAGAGCAATACAGCTGACAGTTTTATTTGTATTGTGGTGAATTTTTAATACAAGATACCTCAGATATGTCTTTTAAAAACCAATAAGATAATACCAGTGGGGTTTTTTTTTCAGTCTAATCATGCTTTGCTTAAAAAAAAAAAAAAACAAACCCCAAACAGATGATTTCTTTTATCTGAACATCAAATAATACTTTCTACTTTCTAGGATTACATTACTGTAGTAATGTCAAGTAGGGGAGTCTTTGTTAATTAAAATGATGTTTGGATCGTATTTTAAGACATTGAGGTCATCTCGTCCACAATTTTGCAAACTTGCACATTTTTGTCTTTATTTCTGCGAATAATACAATTATCATCAATTTAAAAATGTTTCTAATAGTACCATTTCATCCTCACTGTAGGATCGTTTCCATTTGCTTTAAAGAAACAGTAACTTTCTGTCTCAGTTCCAGTCCAGATTTTGGTGCTTGAGCTCTTCTGCCTTTGCAGGGATCAGGTATCTCTTATGTAGTTGGTGTTAGACTAAACACATTAACATTTCTGATGTCCACTGATGTTGTGGTATCAAAGAACCAAAACTTACTGAAGTATAGCACTGAAAACCAACATCAGTCTAACCCAAATCCTGGGGACTATGTCTATTCATACTTAATTTACTCAGACAGCTGCAAAGCATAAAACTGTGGTGTCTCACATAGTATGGTCTGTAATGTTGATAGAAGAAAGGTTTTTCTAGCACACAGTTAAGCCCCTTCATCTAAGAATAAAATGTTCACTACAGCTAAAACTCTACAGATTTTATTCTCAGTCATAACTGTTTATTTTTTCTGCCCTTGTTTTACCTTAACCTTTTCTCTGTGATCACCTTGTACTTTTTCTGAGGTGATTATAATGTGCCAAAAAGTAAACCTACTGTACAGTACCTTGGCTAAAAGTCAGCATTTTGAGCCAAGAATTTTTCAGTTCCAAGCTGTAAGAGAGTCATCAGAGCGTCTCGTCCTTGGCTTCCTTAAAAGTTTCAGAGGTGATTTATATTGGGTTTGACTCTTCTGGAGATGACTGCAGGCTGATAGACTTCCAGAGCTCAGGACTATAGTTCTGCTGTTGCGGGACATCATAATACAAGAATGGCTTCTGTTGCTGGAGCATTTCCCCATAAATGCATTAGCTACACTATTAAATAACCCTATTCAGAATAAGCGGAAAAACCAATACCTTTCATCAAGACCTTCTGATTAGGCCAGTTACAGACAATTAATCACTGAAATCCTGCATTACCTCTGAAATACTCTACTCCAGTTGTTATAAGTGCTTTATGTGACTTTACTTAGGTTATTTCTGTTGTATAAAATAAGAAAACAAGGAGTCAAGAGATTAGATACTTTTTATAAAATTACATATAATTATTGCAGACATAACAGACTGTGTCCCAGGGGTCTGGAGGCTGCAATAGGTGCACTTTTCACAAAGGTGTTTGGTTTTTTTTTTGAAATTGTAAATGTCTAACAAAGCAAATCCAGCCTGTGATCAATCAAGAAACTCTGGGAGATAAAAGGCATAAAACATTCCTAACTGTAATGGCCGCTAAGAGTAGAAGTTAACTCTAGAATTCTGCCAAGAACAGACATTTCATCATTTCAAATGTAGCTTCACTCTAAGTAACAGGAAATGCTGAAACTATGAAACTCTACAAAGTAATTTCATTATCTCCTACCTTTACTTCAATATCTATCCTTTATTCTTTATATTGTCAATACAAGTTAATATGAAATCTAAATACAGTTTCAATACTAAAGGAATAGAAATAATACAAGCCTTTACTATTGCTGGATATTTTCCGAAGTACTGAAAGCAAAGTTCCAAAAAGTGTCTGAATGTTGTATTTCAATTCTAACAAAATTTCAAATTCTTACAACTATGTTTGTCTCGAATTTTCTCTCAGCCTATTAATGCCTTTTTAAAAAATATTACTTCATATGTTTTCCTGTAAATCTGAGAAATGCTTTTAATTTGGCACATATTTTGAGTAAAATCATATGAAGCAACTACGTCATTAAGTCATTCAGCAGTACGTAGTTATCTTAGGTATTTTAAAATTATTTTTGTTATTTAATGATTAAGTCATTTTGTGTGGAATCTATAAATACATACGTAAATACACACATATCTATACATGTATAAAATATTTTCTGTTGAATATTTTATACATCTTATTCTAATATCAACTTAATAATGTAGCTTTTGATAAGAGATTGATATCTCACTGGTATCATAGGTTGGGCAGATAACCCTTTAAAATTCGAAACCGTCATTTTAACGAACTGCTTTATACCAATTCCAGTTTTGCACCAGAAAAAAACTATCGTCTTAGACAAGGACGCTAGCAGGACTTCAGGCAGTCTGAAGACATTCCGCTCACCAGTTCTCTCTAAGTTATTTTCACGTATTCCTTTGGGAAAAAGCAATTGAAACACTGTCATAAAGTATTTTATAGTAAGATTTTCACACCATGAATCACGCAGATTTACTTTTTCCATTGATATTTTATTTTTATTATATTATTCAGCCTTCTTGACATACCTGCTTTGTTGAATCTCTCTCTGCTAAGTGTTCAATACATTCTTCATACATTTAAAGGGGGAGAGGACATTGATTATGAATCGTTCAGGCATTATTATCATTCCTGTTGTCCAGATGCATTCAAATGTTAATGTCAGATAAACATAATTGATTTAACACTCATGTATATGTGGCTGTTCTTATTTATTTCAGAAATGGAAGGCAGCTGGGAAGATGTTTTGGTAACCATCCATCTCCTCTAGTGAAGAAAGATGTGAGATAAAGGTCTCTGATTTTCATAGCTTTCACCAAAGAAAATATACCAGGAAGTATTTGTCAGGTGACATTTTCTAGGTTGAAACCTAAAATGAAAACATCATTAAATTCAAGGCAATGATGTCATTTTTGTACCCTGGAGTCCTGATTCTCAACAAAGACAAAAGAAAACATATATATAGAAGTTGATTCCTATAGTATAGTTGTGTTATCAGTATTTTTCTCAATCTCTTCACCTTCAGTTAACAGACTTTCTGGGGTCTCATTCAGATTTAATTAATTATTTAATTAATTTGGGAGAACTGACTATCTGGAGAGGTATCATCTCATATTTGTTGCTGGTATGAGCTGGTGTAGCACCTAGCTAGGGTAGCACTTTCCTATTTTATCAACATCAAACAAATTCCACTCTCAGTATTCTTTTCTTCTATATTTCTTGTTGTAAAATCATTCTTGTTTATCAGCTCTGCAATGGGTTATCTTTACTTCCTTCAATATAAGTTTCTTCTTCAGCCTATGAACCTTAAAAGCTTGAGTTACACAAAAATAATTCAACCAATAAAATTACAGATTTATAGGGTTGTAAGGGACAGTGGAAGTTTATTTAATTTATTCTTCTGCCTCAATACAGGATCATCTTAGGTCATGGAGACAGATGTTTGTGCAATTGCCAACAATAAAGGTCAGCAGTCTGCTCCAGCTGTCCTGCAGTCTTTTGCAGTGCTTCGCTGTCTGTATCATTAGAAAGCTTTTCCTCATGACTAGCCTTAGTATAGGCTTGGTCAGGTGACATAAACCAGAGTTAAGCACCCAGTTGTCATTGCATGTCAGTGAGAGATGGTTATCTTATTTCCCCATATCACGTATGCCTTTAACCTCTCTCTATATTCATAATCATATGATATTTTTATTTGTGCATATTTTTCCTCCTGAACAAAGACATTCTTAAACTGTTTAATTACATCTAGAATATCTAGAGTTGCCACGAATAAGTAACTGTGAAAATGATCCATTAGACAGTAACAGGTATTAGCTTCTAGTAGAGACAGGATGGAGCAATGGTTTCCTTTCATAATACTTGGAATGGAAAGCAAACACTTATTCATTATGCCACGCCAAACAGTCTTTGGGTAGCAATCTCAGAATGCAGAGGTGTCAAATTAGCTGTGGGAGGTCTCCTGACTACAAGATTTCAGCAAAATAATCATGACACATAACAGAGACTCACACAGGAGAAGAATACTACATTAATTAGCTGCACTTGTCCTCCAACCATTTTTGTTCTGAATCTGTATTTATGTCCCATTGTGCTTCTGCATTTCCATAGACTGACCCACCCACCCTCATTGTCTAATATGGACCTTTTTACGACCATATTATGCATGCAGAAGTAGCACAGGATCTCAGCACCAAACATTGCACCATGTTATTTTTTCATATGTCATCTTCACCATCTTCACTATTTAAATGGCTTGAAGTTATAACAAACACACTCAAATAGTTTATCAAGTGCAGGGGATTTCAATATATATGCATAATTATAATTAAAGTTCATTGTTGATTCACATTTTATATATAGACATTGGCTTTGCATGCATTTCCAATTTGAATGTTAACAGCTCCAGTAGTCATTTACATTCTACATCAAATGTTTCTGCAGAGCATTCTACTATATGTTTGATTTTCCTATCATTTTTATTTTTGTTGTACACTATTTTAACTATTGTAATTTATTTATATTATGGGATTTATTGAGCTATGGTCTGTAGATTACAACACAGTTGTTTCCATACAGATATTAAAAACCACCTCAGTTGCAATGAGATACAATGTAACTAGATTCCTCTTTTTGCTATCAAAATGGAAGGGAAAGAGGAGAGCTGATCTTTAGTGGCTATCACAGGAACGTGGTGGGATGCATCACACGACTGGAGTACCACAATCGATGGCTACAATCTCTTCAGGAGGGACAGACAGGAAAGGAGAGGCGTAGGAGTGGCCCTGTATCTTAGAGAATGCTATGAGAGCTCGGAAATCAAGTACACTGATGGTGGGGAGGAGAGTGTTTGAATTAGGTTAAGGGCCGATAAAGCTGATATCGCTGTGGGACTCTGCTATAGACCTCCCAACCAAAGCAGTGAGGCGGATGAAGCTTTCTATAAGCAGCTGGGGGAAATCTCGCGGTCACTTGCCATTGTTCTTGTGGGGGACTTTAACCTGTCGGATATCTGCTGGGAATACAACACAGCAGAGAGGGAACAATCCAGGAGGTTCCTGGAATGTGTGGAGGATAACTTCCTCACACAGCTGGTAAGTGAGCCGACGAGGGAAGGTGCCCTCCTGGACCTGTTTCTTGTGAACAGGGAAGAACTTGTGGGGGAAGTAAAGGTTGGTGGCCACCTAGGGCACAGTGATCATGAGATGATCGAATTTCTGATTCTTGGGGAAACAAGGAGAGGGGTTAGTAAAACTGCCACCTTAGACTTCCGGAGGGCAAATTTTGACCTGTTCAGAAGACTGCTGGACAAAATCCCTTGGGAGGCTGCCATGAAGAATATAGGAGCCCAGGAAGGCTGGACATACTTCAAGAGAGAAGTCTTAAAGGCACAGGAGGAGGCTGTCCCTGTGTGCCGAAAAACAAGTAGGTGAGGAAGGAGACCGGCCTGGCTAAATAGGGACCTTTGGCTGGACCACAAGAACAAAAGGAGAGTCTATGACCTCTGGAAGAGGGGGCAGGTCTCTCATGAAGACTGTAAGGATACAGCGAAGCTATGCAGGGAGAAAATTAGGAGAGCCAAAGCGCAGCTAGAGCTCAAGCTAGCTACAGCTGTTAAGGATAACAAAAAATGTTTCTATAAATTCATTAACAACAAAAGAAGGATCAGGGAAAATCTCCCTCCCTTACTGGATGCAGAGGGAAACATAGTCACAAAGGATGAGGAAAAGGCTGAGATGCTCAATGCCTACTTTGCCTCAGTCTGTAGCAGTGGAACTAGCTGTTCCCTGGGCACCCAGTCTCGTGAGCTAGGAGACAGGGAGGGGAAGCTGAACAAGGTCATCACAATTAAAGAGGAAGTGATCAGTGACCTGCTGCACTGCTCGGATGTGCGCAAGTCTATGGGACCAGATGGGTTACATCCAAGAGTGCTGAAAGAGTTGGCAGACGTACTCGCCAAGCCACTTTCCATTATTTACCTGATGTCATGGCTAACTGGGGAGGTCCCAATGGACTGGAGGGTATCAAATGTAGCACCCATCTACAAAAAAGGCAGAAAGGAGGATCTGGGAAACTATAGGCCTGTCAGTCTGACCTCGGTAGCAGGGAAGGTCATGGAGCAGATCATCTTGAGTGCCCTTACAAGTCATATAACGGACAAGCAGGGGATCAGGCCTAGTCAGCATGGGTTTATGAAAGGCAGGTCCTGCCTGATGAACCTGGTTTCCTTCTATGACAAGATGACCCAATTAGTGGATGAGGTAAAGGCTGTGGACATTGTCTACCCAGACTTTCGAAAAGCATTTGACACTGTTCCCCATAGAATTCTCATGGAAAAACTGGCGGCTCATGGCCTGGATTAGCATACAATCTGCTGGATCAAGCACTGGCTGGATGGGCGGTCCCAAAGAGTGGTGGTCAGTGGAATTAAATCCAGCTGGCGGCCAGTCACAAGTGGTGTTCCTCGGGGCTCAGTGTTGGTACCATTTCTGTTTAACATCTTTATTGATGACCTTGATAAGGACATAGAGTGTATCATCAGCAAGTTTGCAGATGACACGAAGCTAAGCGGGAGTGTTGGTCTACATGAGGATAGGGAGGTTCTACAGAGAGACTTGGATAGATTGAACCAATGGGCCAATGCTAATGGAATGTGCTTCAACAAGGCCAAGTGCCGGGTCCTGCACTTGGGCCACAACAACCCCATGCATCGCTACAGGCTTGGGGAAGTGTGGCTGTAGAGCTGCCTGGCGGAAAAGGACCTGGGGGTTCTAATTGACAAGCAGCTGAACATGAGCCAGCAGTGTGCCCAGGTGGCCAAGAGGGCCAATGGCATCCTGGCTCGTATTAGAAATAGTGTGACCAGCAGAAGGAGGGAAGTGATTGTCCCCCTGTACTCAGCACTGCTGAGGCCACACCTTGAGTATTGTGTCCAGTTCTGGGCACCTCAGTATGAGAGAGATATCGAGGTGCTGGAGCGAGTGCAGAGGAGGGCAACGAAGCTGGTGAAGGGCCTGGAGAATAAATCTTATGAGGAGCGATTGAAGGAGCTGGGACTGTTTAGTTTGAGGAAGAGGAGGCTGAGGGGAGACCTCATCACTCTCTACAACTACTTGAAAGGCCATCGTAGAGAGGCTGATGCTGGTCTCTTCTCACAGGTAATTAGCGATAGAACAAGAGGGAATGGCTTCAAGCTGCAGCAGGGTAGGTTTAGACTGGACATTAGGAAAAAATTCTTCACAGAAAGAGTGTCCGGACACTGGAATAGGCTGCCCAGGGAGGTGGTGGAGTCACCATCCCTGGATGTGTTTAAGAGTTGTTTAGATGTGGTGTTAAGGGATATGGTGTAAGGGAGAACTTTGTAGAGTGGGGTTGATGGTTGGACTCAATGATCCCAAGGGTCTTTTCCAACCTAAATGATTCTATGATTCTATGATTTATTAAACCACTCAATGTCATCTACGTTTCTCAGACACATGACACATCTCCCACTTTCCAGCTAGGGGTCCTTGTTTATTTACTCAGTCCTCCAATGGGGACACTATGGATGTATGGAGGTATAATAACCTTTCCTGTTTAGTTCTTTATTCCTGTCTCAGTAGCTTGCAACTTGCTTTATTGGTGTCCATATAGGACTAACCTGATGTTTTCCTAAAATTGTTTACTGCAGGTTCCAGACCGTGTTCCAGGTCATCAGGTTAAGACCATTTTTCCTGAGTTTCAGTTACAGTGAATTCCAACTCATCAAGCCTGGATACCCAATTTGCCTGCAGTTCTTATAGGCAGCCCTCTTCTTTACACTGCTTGTATAAACTAAAACTATTAACAAATATTTTAATTTCATTCTTGCAGATCATTTATGAATATGTTGAACAGCATTGGTCCCAGTAGAGCTTTCTGACGTACTGCATGGGTGACCCTCCTTCATTGTGGAAAATGACTAACCTGCAATCAATCTTTTTCTGTCCTTTCACCAATGTTTTTATCCATTCAAAGCCCTTTGCTCTCTTATAAAGGTTACTTAGTTTCTTTAACAGATATTAGTATGGGATCTTGCATGACCTCCTGGAAATTAGAGTATTTTTTATCACTTCTCTGCCAAATACGCTGAAAATAAATTTGTGAAATATCTTGTAATTTTGATTCATTTTCTTTTAATAATTTTGTCCTTTTTTATAATTACACTGAAGCACAACAGATGGTGTCAAAGGGACAAACTATGTAACTTTTGATGCCATCTTGTACTGGAATGTATGTGCCAAAGTCTTTTAAAAAATAGGATTGATTTGTGTTATAGAAGAATGTCGCAAGCATATTTCTGCTGAAAAACTAAGAATCAGGAATATTTCTAGTAATTTCTTATTCTAAAATTTCCAAAATTTAGCTGGTTTGTACTTTACCTTGTCCTAAGAAATTATTATTTTGCAAAAAGCATACTAAACAAATATGGTCTAAAAAAGATGGATCACATGCTTTGTGAACTGCTAGGTACTTCATGGGATAAAAATAGCAGATCCCTATTAATACAATGTTTTCTGTAGCTTTTTTTTTTTTCCCACCCTAATCCATTTCAAGTAGGCTGAAATTTCTTTATTTCTTTTTTCTTTTATTTCTTTTTTGCTCTCCTTTCCTAATATATTTAAGTTGTTAGCCAGTCAGGACAGAGGTTATAACTCTTCCTGCTTGTATTTGACCTAGTCAAACAGTGTTTTAAGCTTTCCAATACAAACAAATACATGTCAAAGAGGAATCATCACTGAATGCATCTTGGTACGAGGAATATAGCTGTAACTACAGAAATTAGGTGCAATGAATCCTTTCGTAGAGCTTTCTTTGCCCCTGTGATAAGTATATGGTATGATGGGTAGACATAGTGTCTACATTTTTTAAATTGTTGTAAAATTGAATGAATTACTTAAACATTTTGAGAGATAAAGAAACTGTCCCTCCAGCAACTGTGTGCTACAATGAGGCAAAAAGAGGTGATTGTGAATGAGGCATGGCCTAAATTGGTCAAGACGTATTTTAGTCAGTACCACTGCTGAGAGGACTCCAAGGGTTTACCAGTAAATGTTGGGGTCAGATGATATGATCTAATGATCCCTACTGACCTTATACTCTTAATCTCTATGAGGAGAACAAGGAGAAGAAGAAGGAAAATATAATAAAACACTTTTTATACTAAAATGCTTTGACTTTTTTTCTAGTTGAAAGGAGATAATGTCCTCAACAGAAGCACTTCTAAAATTAGCTTTAGTTGGCAGCAACCACTTCAGACTGGTAACAGAAGTAACTTTTTTTTTTTATTCTCCAGGAATTAAGGGAAGAAGGTGAAAAAGTTCACTTCTATGCATAGCAACTATCACTGTCAAAAATATGCCTATCTCTTTATTCCATGTATACCTTGGGGAAAAAAGTCTCTTAGGGAACATGTAGATTTTATAGAAAGAGTAAATAAAATTCTTGCAAATAATTCCATGCTATTTTATTTTACTGAGTCATGGACAATTTTTATGTTGTTATATGGAAGTATAATTATAATGGGTAACTCTGCTTGAACCAAATTGATCTATTTTTGGTTCTATGTCTACTTTTCAAATGTGTCTCTACTAGTTCATCATTCATATAAGTCCTGTTGCAGCCTGCTCATGCCTACTTAGAAAATCCTTGGCAGAAAGACATTGAATTCCCAGTGCCTCACCCATAATCATAGAATCATAGAATCATTTAGGTTGGAAAAGACCCTTGGGATCATTGAGTCCAGCCATCAACCCCACTCTACAAAGTTCTCCCTTACACCATATCCCTTAACACCACATCTAAACGACTCTTAAACACATCCAGGGATGGTGACTCCACCACCTCCCTGGGCAGCCTGTTCCAGTGTCTGGCCACTCTTTCTGTGAAGAATTTTTTCCTAATGTCCAGTCTAAACCTACCCTGCTGCAGCTTGAAGTCATTCCTTCTTGTTCTATCGCTAATTACCTGTGAGAAGAGTCCAGCATCAGCCTCTCTACGATGGCCTTTCAAGTAGTTGTAGAGAGTGATGAGGTCTTCCCTCAGCCTCCTCTTCCTCAAGCTAAACAGGTATTATTATTATTATTATTATTAATAATAATAATAATAATAATAATAATTCCTGCTGCTTAACCACTGGACACAGCTCTTTCTCTTAACAGTTCTAAACAGAGTAAAAGAAAGGCATGAAATAATCATGGCATCGCACTCTGACAATAATTTCCCTTAAGGGAAAGAATAAAACGTTAACTCTTCTATTTTCCTCCAACCCACAAAATGAAAGGGAAAAATCAGTTAGTGGGGAAACAAGTTGTTACAGTGTCCAGCTGCAGGAAAGAGCAAAGCCTTCTGCTAAAACTAATAGTTGTTGGCAGCGAAAAATATTCCCAATACAATGGAAGGAAATCAAACAGAAGAAATTATGATAGGGAAATATTGTTTCTGTGATCTAAGTCATTGATGGGACATGAAAGAAATATTTGAATATGATGCCTAAAAAATTCTCTGATACTAATTGAAATAAATACAATATTTTTTATTAAACTTGAGAATACTAACTAAATGGAGCAGCAGACAGAAAATAGAGAAATAAATAAACAGAAATGCAATAAAATTTTTAATCCTCTGAGCCTTGTGAAAAGTCATACAGAGAACACAATTAAATACAGTAGAAATAAATTCTTATTTTAATAAGAGAAACAGAGAGAATTAGATGACAGAACAACAGTTTTCTTTTGTGAGGAGGTATTTTCTTCTCACCAGAAGAAATGGAACAATGAGTACAGCCAACATGAGAAATTTGTTCCAGTTTCAGCAGCATGGAGAAACACCGAAAGCTTTACAGACTACCTCTTAAATAAAGTGCAGACAAAGAAGGATTAAGATAAAAAGATCCTTCACCACTGACAACTGAGGAGTAAGAAAAGAGAGAAGTGTAAAATTATTTTTAGAAATGTGTTCTGCATAAGGAATATCTTGTGATTTTAGGCTGAGCCCTGAGTCATCCGGAAAGGTGATATGATGCAGATATATACCTCCAAGTTCGTTGCTGTGGAAAGAGGAGAAAGCAGATTTACTTTGGTCCAATACCAGAAGAAATAACAACCTCCTCCCTCCCTTCCCCCTTGACTCAGCTTTGTTCAATAAACCTGCTGGAAGATTGTACGGAGCCAAGATCCCACCAACGCTGAAGAAAGAATAAATAAATGCACAGCTGCAGCTTCTCCTGAACCATGCAGGGCTGAGGGAGAGGAGCTGCTCACCAGTTTAGGGTGGGATTCAGTTCAGCCAGATCCAGCTATCTACCTGCTAAGCTTCCGATGTAAGCTAGCCATCCAGGCTCCTTTCTTCCTGTAGGGAGGGATTATCCCTCCAAAAGGACACTTATCTCCTATGAGGAGAGCATGCCCAGGTTAAGATGACTATCTTTGATGATTTGAACAGTTTCAGTGTCTAGCATACAGCAAATCCCACTCAGGTGGCCAAACTGGGATAAAATTCAGACACTTCTAAGGCACGAGGTGAATCTTTTTCTGAGTAGGCTTAATGTTAGGTGTTTGTTTTGAAAGCATATTGCAGTTACCTCAAGAATAATTTGTTTTCAGGGTTCTTTGCTTACTTTGCATCCATAGACATTTATTATGAAAGCAAATATTCCTTGATGTATGTGGTCAGTACAGATTCTTCATATTTTAGTGCGTCGATGAGGCCTTCATGGCATTGCTATATGAACTTGAATTGTTTTTCTCTTGTACTGTACCTTGTCCAGTATTATGGAGCTACTGGAATCTGCAGGATAACTAAAGCTCTTGTGGTTTTTCTGTACTGTCACATTGTTATTAACACCCATTTAATATTAGAGTCCTCTGACCGTGTATGTGTTAATTTAGATCTAAGTTCCTCTCCAGAGGGTGGGAACGAAGAGAAGTGCATGCTGGGTCCCAGCCCCTGCATCCAGTAAGGACTCACATGATGAATCAATACAGAATTCAGAATTCAAACCATATTTCATTCTTTTTGGCTTCCTACCAGTCTAGCACTCACCTCAGAAAAAAACAAAACAAAACAAAACAAAACAAAACAAAACAAAACAAAACAAAATCAGACCAAATACAAACTGCCAGCCTCTTAATATATGCTGCAGGAGAAGGCTGAGCAGACCAGGAGCCCAGGCAGACCTCTCCTTCATGCAAACTGGACACCAGCTGAGGAACCTACCTGGCTCTCTGGGTGAAAAGCAACCTCTCAGGCTAGTCAGCGCCAGGGCACTGCAGGTCCTTAAGAGTCAGGATCTTATATAGCACCCCGTATCAATTTGTGAGGCAGTGAGAAGTGCCAGACATTCCCAGAAAGACATACCATGCAGCTAGAAAGCTGCCAAATTCCGCACCAGCTGTGTGAAATTCTGAGAAGACTTAAGCGAGTCACATACAGACTGCATTGCAGAAACCTCATACGGAGGGACTGAAACAAGGCTCCTTATCTCTTACAGTAGCTACTTACTTTTCTCAAACTGAAAGGTTGTGGGTATTTATTCAAATTTAAGCCTTTTAAGGTGATGAAGTATTGTATCATACAGCAAAGTATTTTACTGGACCACAGAAATCTATTACTGGAAAAAAGTGTTCTTAAAGTTTTCCTTGTCCAGTATTCCAAGACGTTTGGTTATTCATTTTAATTACATTTGGATGAAAAGATAGTCTTAATAATGTAAATGCATGTACTTTTGTCTTTATGGGTATAGAAAGATTGAAACAATAGCACTAATATAATTCTAGACATCTTCCACTCATCTTAATTGGAGGAGTCAACTTTGAAGATTAATTTAAATGCCAACATTTTTAACTGTTTCACTGCTGCTTGTCATCTCATCGCTATCCATCAACTGTAGATGAATGTACCTGTCATGCTATGATGGTCTATTAATTTGAAAGAACATTTCACAGAAATATGGCAGCAGATTTATTTAGAATATGCAAATAACAAAGTAGTTTATTGCATATTCTTTCAATCATTTGGATAATTGGGATTCTTCTCCTGCTCTGACAAATTAAAGTAAAATGGTGCTTACATTGCCGACAGCCAAAAAAAAGTATTAGACTCCCGGACAACAGCTTCCTTGCTTACCAACAGTGAAAAGTGATGAGAACAGGATGAACCATGTATGCTAATAATGTTGGTAAATATTAACAAGAAAGTTAATTCAGATATGGTTGTGTGCCAAAATTCTATTACATAAGAACTATTAAATGAAAATTAAATTTTATCATTTCAACTGACTATTGTTTGAGGAAAACGGGTTTAGAGCTAAGCATCAATACTCATTTTTAAGCCATATTTTTTTGTTTACTGAGATACCTAAGATGTGTCACATTTTCATTGTGGAGATATTAGAAACTACAGGGTTTTTATCTCTGGACCTTAAGGTTAAGAATAGTTTTCTCTGTATTGCATATGAAAACTGAAAGGAGGAATTAATGTTCTGATATTCAGAAACGAAACAAGAAGGGTGTGCAATTGTTTACACGTGCTTTCCTCTGCTTAGAAGACCAAAATTCATTATACTTACTAAAAGAATATTTTCATTTGCTATCTTTAGTAGAGGAAAAAAAAAAAACAACACCACATTATTTTGTTCAACTCTTAGTTAGAAAAAGTGTTCCTCTCCTGAAAGTTTTATGCCTTGAGTGGAAAAAAAGACTCAGACTCCCTTAGTCACAGGTCCATTTACTCAGAGTTTCTTCCTCTCTTTAGCGTTAGGTGTAATTTTCAAAAGCTGTGTCCCACTTCATACTCGAGGAACATTAATTCTTCTATTGCAGAAAGCTGATATTTACAGACATTCACAGAAAGCTGCATTGCTTTCCCACATCTTGCAACACTGTGACAAAGTAATGAAAAGTAGCTTTCTTATACCTTCCCACGCTTTGGTATTTTAGTAGCACAACCACTTTTCCTGTTGTCATTTTTTTACACTATTCCATCACATTTAGAAGGCTGTTAATGAGAATTTAGCAGTTATAAGTTCCACAACAAAGGAAACAGCATTATTCTCTCAAAAAAAAGTAATGGGCTATTGTGACTATTATTAATAAGTTTGCATTTTTGAATTCAGACAAAGAGTAAAACATAAAAAGGGCTGATTCACAACCAGCCAATATTCCTTCACCTAATTACTGTCACAATGTCTTTTGGATGCTGTCACCCTTCAATGCTCTGCTATGTCTCTTGTACCCACTTGATGGGTTATGATCATACAAAATTCCTGAGCTGTGCTTCCACGTGCAGCTGTGTTGATCTCATCATTTACTACACTGAGAAAGGACAGTCTTGTCCCTCCTTGCCTTGGCCTCTCCCCCTCTGCCTCTACTTGTGGTCTTAGAGATTCCCCTCCTCCCTTGTGTCAGCTCTAGTGCTCTTCCCAGTCTTGTGTGGGACTGTTTCAATAGCCAGGAAGAAAAGTAACCAGTTTCTTCTGGTTAATGAGTTAAATCACTTCTTTGAGACATCCAAGAAGACCAGACTGTTTATCCAGATGATGGGGAAGCTCATCCAAGGGCAGGGAGTGGATGAGATCAAGACCTTCTTTTCCAGAGGTGGTGGCAAGTTGCTATATGCCTGTTCTCCCCACCTTATAAAATCATACCCTTGCTTATAGAACTGTTATATAGACAGGACTATTTATGCTGAAGAGCTAAAGTCCTAATATTGATACGGATTTGGAAAAGGTAGCTCAACTGTCCTAGAAAAACCTATTTTGTTTGTATAAGGCCAGGGTTTGTGCTCAAATGCTTTGCTGGCACAGTTAGGTCAGTATAGCTCCACCAACATGGATTAATATACTTACTTGTTTGTGTAGCATTTTAAAAAAATGGAGTTCCAGATCTGCCTGAAACTGAAATGTTTCTAATACAAAAAAAAATTTAACAAATTCTGATAAAGCTGAATTTTATAACATGCTTAAATTAGTAAAATTTGTAACTATCTAATGATAAGAGCTGTGTGTATATAGTTGGGTGTATCCTAGTATATTTTATATTTACAGATTTGTGTGTATATAGAGGGATATACCCTAATATATTTTGTATTTACAAACATACGTATTGCTTACATATGAAAACCTCATTTATATGAGGAATACAATGTACTCAAATAATTTGTTTGCTGTGTTGCACATAAACTTCCAACTGTAATGACAGAAAGAGATTAATAATGTTAGCATAAATGATTCATCCTGCTCTGCGGAGAATTTCTCTTTTTATAATCTGTTACTTATATTTATTGATAGGGAAAACAGCAGGCAAGTGAAAAGCTTAAATAGGTGAAGCAGACTGAAATTAATTAAACAGACAGTGCTGGTTGAAGCATCTGCACACTGCAGAGGACCCTGACCTGGGAACTGCACTTACCCTCAGGCCCCATGGCACAGACCCGCTGTCAGATCTAAAGGCCTTTGTTAACAACAAGCTTATTGGTGAGATCAGTCACAGGGAATCGGTTTTGGTTCATTCCAAGGCAGTGAGGTTTTGTTTGTAGATGTCAGGAGGGATTTAGCAGAGGAGAGGTTATAGAGAAATATCCATAGGATAACTAATTAAATTGAAAGATTTTCATCCCGTGCTGGAGGAAGATGCTTAGCCTCAAGGGACTTATAGCTCTGGAAGTCACATGGATCATTTTGATACTTTCCCATCACATCAGAGAAACCGGCTGATCAAGGTGTAAGCAAAAGAATTTGGCTTCATCAGATGTTCCACTGCCCTCACTTAGGGAGAAACATACTTTCTTTCAAAAATAAACAAAAATATAGCATGTAAGTACGAAAAGATTTTACCTAGTATACTGTTCAGAGAATAATCCAATAGTGTTAGAAGACGGTACCTGAACAACTTGAATGACCATGGACATATAGATTGGTATGAGTTATTCTTGTCCTATGCTGGTAAAATCATATAACTAAAAACAGAATAAAGAAAATAACGCTCAAAATAATGACCAAAAATGCCCTGTGAGACTGTAAAATATTTGGGGTAGTAAGAACCAATATGCTGCCCAACAAAACTATGGAGTATGCTGCTGAAATATATTGTTTTGCTTTGTTTTCCAGAAAGGGAGAAGAAAATCTTTATCTTGTTAATTATTCCTTTGCTTGCTTCTTCAGTGACTGAAAAGGGAGCTTTTACTAGGCTTGTAATGCTGAAGTTATTAAATGGAGAGAAAAAAACACCCCCCAAAAAACCATGAAAACTTGAATCTATACCCTGGAAGATCCGTGAGCAGGAAATGGTAGAAAAGAGACAACCTGGGTTTAGGCAACAGCTGAAGCAAGGAAAAGTCCTTCTTGAAAACAGTGGAACTGAGAAAGCCTGACTTCCTATGAATTCATACTGCTTGGCTGGGTTCTCTTGTAAATAAAGCAGGCACTCTGATCAAAGCTTTTCCAGCATTTGAAAAGCTGAGTACCTCTTGCTGCCTTGTAAATTCTCAAGTGTCAAATAAAGAGTTCACAAAGCATCTTCTTCATTGGAGATACTAATAGAGTTACTTAACTTTATCAAATTTCTAAGAACTTCACATTTTTCAGACCTCTCTCCATCTGTCAAACTCTGTTATAATCAGTGAGCTGGACAACACGCACGCAACCCAGCTTTAATGCTTAATAGCTTTTCTTCTTACGGAACCAGTGGAAAAGATATTAAACTTTAAAATCAAAATAATGCAGATCTCAGACCCCAGTCTATTAGAAATAACTAATTAACATAATAATATCCAATTTTTTGGTCCATGGTACTTTGCAATAATAAATCTTACTGATAATTATGTATCATAATCAGCATAACAAATTATATCTAACAAAACTATTTCAAATCTGTGTGTGAAAAACACAATGTGTTGCGGAATCTCAGAGCAACACTTGTTGTTTTCAAAGTAAACCTTGTCTTATAATATAACATAAGGAGGGATAAATGGAAGAACTATTTAGCAAAGTAGCTATGTGTGACAGCATCAGAAGCCAAAACCAAGAAGAACTGAGCAAATACACAATGATTTTGTCACTCTGTTTTGAAAATATACTCCAGTAGCTTCTGCTGTTAATACATACTACAAGTGCTTTCATAAGTCTGAAATGGTATTTTAGAATTTAAGAGTCCTGGACAGATTTTTTCCAATTAATTAATAGCTTTTATAACTCATGCAAAATTTTATATTTTTGGTTCAAAGTTATTTGCAAATTAGTACCATTGAGACAGGAAAATTAAGGAGGTTCCCTAGATTCTGTATTGTGAGAAATAGCAAATAATGACTTCCTATTCACCTTTTCTATGGCATTTGTTAGTTTATAAACCTCTGTGTCATGCTCCATCACACACATTTGCAAAGAGATAAAGTCTATACAAGAGCACAGAAAATGAAAAAGCCTTGTCCATCTCTTGCTGTTAAACTAGCTTGTCCACTTGGTGTAAAACTTTCTCCTTGCTGAGTGTCATTGGAATGTAAGTTTTTTAACTACTATAGACATGTCCTAAGAACTTTTAATTGCAAATATAAATTACAAATAATATTCTCCTAAAGACTAATAGAAAATATCTGTCTGTATTTAGGTTTTCCTGGACAGATCCAATGCTTTAAAATAATGACTAAGTGAATGATTCACAGTTATAAAATCAAACAAAGTTTGAGATTTGCTTAAAATATTAGATTTTTATATTTTTTCCAAATGAATAACACTGTGGGCTGAATTGCATTTGCAGTTTTACAAAGCTGAACTACTAACAACAATTATGATTAATATCTGCCACCGATTTGTTGTACTCAAGTTGCAGAACTGACTGTATTCCCATTAGTTTGTTGCACTGAAAATGTTGTTGAGGCCAGAAGAAATACACTGTATATTTACAAAGCCAATTATTTACCGTTATTCTAACTGAAGTACTACCAGTTTAATCAAAGAATTATTATTAGTCCAGCTCCAATGATACGAAGATAATTCAAAGTGTATATAGTTAAAATGATGCATACACACACTTTCTAGTGTCTACCCATTTCTCTGATGTTACGCTCAGTCTTGTAACGCCAGATCCTTCAGTCAGGGGAGATGCCATGTGTTTAATTGTCAGCATCTTTGCTTGGAGAAGTATGGTGCTGGTGTTCGTGGTTTTCTTCTCTCTAGGATCTGCTTGGAGTCATTTTCATCTGTCAGCTGACTTGGTCTACACCTTGCTCTTTTTTTATTTGTCTGTAAATTAATTTTACATCCAACTTTATAAGATGTATTTTAAATTTATTGTATATTTGTACTTTGTTATTTTTGTTATCTCTAAAGCTACTTGTACCCGGCCCCTGGATTCATGCTTTTGATGACCAGTAATTGACCACTGGTGAAATGTTTACAACCGTGGGCCTCCAGTATCAATCTGTGCCTGTGCTTCAATGTCTTTGACATCATCCCATGCCTTTCCTCCTCAACCAACCACAGCTGCATTTTATTCTAGGGTCAAAGACAGTTCATTCTGCACAGAAAGACAAGTTGATATTAGTATCTGTTAGTTAGAAATATACCTAGAAATATACATAACAAAAAGTGTTACACTGCACCATTGTGCAAAGCAAAGGAAAAACTAAAACAGTGTAAGTAATGGTTATCTAGTCATTAGATAATTGCTCTTGCAAGTTAAAACAAATTTCTAGATGGGCCAAGAGAAGTCCTCACAAAGCCTGACTTTTAGCTTAGCACACAGCCCGTGACCTGTTACAAGCAATGGCAACTCCACATTTGCTGATCTACGAGGCACATATCTGTCATTTGTATTTCCTTTTACAATCCCTGGTTTTATTGAACATTAGCTAATGCTTGTTAAAATTTCCCACAGAGGCCTTGTAAGAAAAACATGATTCTCATTATGGTGAAATGTCTCTTTTAATAAGGAACAACATGTTGCCCTCCAAGTTCTCCTGAAATAGTGTCATGGAAATATGAAACCATCTGTCTGACAATAACACTTTATGTGACCTCACAAAAAAGCAACTTCAAACTACATATGAATTAAGATACATACTTTTCTGAGAGTAAATTGATTCTTTTTTCGTAGATCACTTGCAATACTCAAATAAACTTCTGCCTGCTCATACATGTGCCATTCACTTCCAATTCTTCTGGTTTGTCTCCAAGTCTCTTCACAAATGTCGTATACCACCTTTGACCTGCTCTTCTCACTCAATCCTCTGCTTTCTGGAGTACAATTATTACTCTTCCACCTCCCTTCATATAGCTCCTCCTTTCAAGCTCCTCCCTTTTGGACAAACTTCGTTGTTCTCATGTACTATCACAAACCAATAGTTCTTATATTGGAGGTCTCAGTTCCCACCACTTCCGATCTGTTGTAGTATGGTCTCGCTGTAGAACAAAAGTACAAAACATGACTTCCGTCTTCCCATAGTATTATTTTGAGACAACATTGTGTACTACCAAACACATATAAGAATATACTATAGGAAGCTGTGAATGAAACCTATGGATGAATATTTAAAAAATCTCTCGAGCAAAGGAAATTAACGCTGAATTAGTTGCACAAGAGAATATACTGAGAAAACAGAAGACATTATGAGAAAGAATGTCAAAATTACTATTTTAATTATTTTTACAATTATTACAGATAGTTGCAAGTATTATTAATAAAAATATAGTATGTATCTCATCAGACTCTAGATGGCAACAGGTAAATATCTACATCTGAGAGCCATTCTTAGCTCTCTTTATAGAGATTGGAAATGTGGGTTTTTTTATTTATTTGAGGTTTATAATCTAACATAAAAAAGACTTGTGGCCAAGACTCCATTGACTGTATTTCTGTAATCTTCCCTGACTATAGAGGACAGCTAAGGTGAATGGTTACCCACAAATGTCTACAACAGAGACTCTTCAGGTAATCAAATGAATCTCTTACTCAAATGACAGCAGCCAATGAGGAAATGGGTCTTGTCATGTAAGCTAAGATGACATGGCATAAACATCTTTAAGAAATGGAGAGAATTTATCCAAGTCCAAAAGGAATTTTTATGACATTTTTTCCTTTTTTTTTTTTTCCTATGAGAAAGTCCAATTTTAACTGCTTTTACACAGGTATAAGTAAGATCTGTCACAATTTGAAAGTGACATATTCATCTTAGCAGTGAAGAGACAACTTCATAGCAGAATCTCTGAGTACAAGAAATGCTCATATGATCAAACCAGCCATTGAATAAAGCCACAAGTAATTGCAGATATTCAGTAAGAGTTAAATTCCTTCTTTCATGTGCCAGCTAACCAAATCTTAACATCTATCCTTAACCTTCTGATTTATGGTTTTACTCTTGGACAAAACTATTTTATGAATATTAGTTTTAGTTGTTGCTGTAGTTGATTTTAGGAATCATTTACTTATAATGATACTGCTAGAACACCAGTAAAGGATTTCCAAATCCAAGAATTTATTCTTTAATCAGCAGAGTATTTTTAAATCTAAAGAAAACTCCCTGCCTGTAACTCGCCGGTGTATGTGGAAAACCTGCATCAATTTAACATGATTCCTACTGTTAAATTTCATCTTCCTGTACAAAATTCATACTACTTTCTTTATGTCTTTCCTAAAGGACAAGTGTGCTTCTCCTTCATGCATTCTCACCCTATGATACTTTCCTAATGAACGTTTTGGCCTCTTATCTCAGTGTTCAGTATTGCCAAATCAAATAACTCAAAAATTGGGCATTAATGTCATGCCTTTCCCACTTCCCCCAAAAATTATAATCACAAGATTATGAGGTCTTCTTTGTAATTCACATCAGTTGCATTTCACATCAGAGATATTTAGGCCTCACTTTGAAAAGGTAAGTGGCTTATTTTTCTTCTTTTTCTTTTTCTTTTTCTTTTTCTTTTTCTTTTTCTTTTTCTTTTTCTTTTTCTTTTTCTTTTTCTTTTTCTTTTTCTTTTTCTTTTTCTTTTTCTTTTTCTTTTTCTTTTTCTTTTCCTTTTTCTCTTTCTTTTTCTTTTTCTTTTTCTTTTTCTTTCTCATTTTTTGTCATGCAAGTTTAGAAATGTTCTTTCTAATAAAAATGAAATTGTGGAGACTGAAGGGTTTGCTTTCAACCTCTTCAGTTTTACAAACAAAACTGATCTCCACAGTTAGCAATACAGGGGAACAGATTTGAACACAGCTTTTGCTAACACAAGCACTACACCTCCAACATTCCTGCTTTGCACTCTATGAATAAAGGCAGTTGTGAAAATAACACAAAGAAATAAATAGATCTATGGTATTTCAATATATCACCAAAGAAATAATAAAATAAAAGAAAAAAGCAGATGCAACTCCAAGCACAAGTCCATAGATACCTTTTTTGGTTTTACATTTTTGTAATCTCTATGAAGATCCTACCTAATCAATTAGTAAGTTTTTAAAATATACTGTCTTCTTAGATTTCCTAGGACATATCCTTTTCTATAAGCATATTATACACATTATTGCATTTTCTCTGTGCACACTAGAACATATAGGATATAGAAATGTCCTATTTTCTTAGAAGTGCACAAGCATGTTCACTTCTGTGAATAATACAGGCTGTTCTGTGACATCACAGAAGCTGCTAATCACGCTGTATAAACCGAGACTTTGAAAATTAAAAAAGAGTAGAGTGACATGCCCTTTAGTTCAAATCAGTTATGCATTATGTTTTTCTGGTCTACTTTAAATTCTTAAACTAATTCTAGGGAACTTTAATAATAAAGGAATTCTAGTATGATTGTTACAGTGGTGTAACCGGAAAAGAGAGAATGTGGAACCTGATTGAGTCAAAAATACATTCTGCTGTGAGTATATTATGCAACTATTTCCACAGACCAAATTGCAAATCAGACTCACTATTGGCCAGGAAAGAGAATCTGGCTCATGCCGTGCCACCTCACTTACTCCAGATATTTTAAACCACTGCAAATTACCAGTTCTCATGTACCGTTTCAGAGCTGATGACTAATGTATTATAGGGTGGATTGTCAATTCTGCTGATTTTCTTCCCTTCCACTTTCTGTTCCGCTTCCGCTTCCTCCACAGTGGAGACTATTGCAGTCATCTTTATTATGTGTGCATAGCCTCAATTTTCAAGTAACCTATGCAGAAGATATTTCCTTTATCTTTCTGCATAGGATAGGAACCATTCCCAGAGTCTAGCTCCAGGTAACTTTAGAATTATTTTGAAAATCTTGTGATCAACAGCATGCTTTTGATGTAAATTACTACAAAGACAATCTCAGCATATATAGATTCCTCAGAACACTTCAAAATCTGTACATTGCATAATTTTTATTGTACCTTGGATTTTATATCTTTTCCTGAATTTCCCATTTTAGGATTTTCCCAGCGGGTTTTGATTGGCAACACATGAAAAAGCAATATAAGCCTTTACAAAAACTAAAGTCTAAATGGAACAACTACAGGCTAATTTCTCAGAAAATTTGTAGGATATTTGCTTTAGAGGGAAAAAAAAAAAAGAGACAGGAGACTGTTTTTCCTTTTAATTGTATAGGTGAGATCATGCACAGTCTAAAGCTTTCACTAGTGGTTTTCTGATTTTCATTGTTTGACTACACAGTTTGAATGATGATTTGTCAGGTTAAACAGAAGAAATGTCAACATTTTCTTTTGTATCTGGGTATTCCTCATAGTGAAGAACCAGCACAGACTTGGATTTTGGCTGCCATTGGAGACTAGGGCCTAGTAAAGGAGAGAAAACCCTGGGAAGTAAACGGTATTGATTTTTCTCAAGAGCTGACTTTGACCCAGTGACCACACTTCAATGTTCAATTTGACAAGTGACAAAAGGACCTTCCCTTTCTATTTTGTGTACTAGTGTTGTTTTATTCATTTTTTTTTCCTCTTCAATGCTCGGTACAAGTCCTAGGAGCCAGGATAACATCATCAGAGTCTGTATTGGTTTGAAAACATACAGAAGAATGATTTTCTGGGGTTTATAAAGTTAAATCTTCTTAACCTTTTCCAGGCATCTGAGGTTAAATGCCTTGTAACCATTAGGATCATTGTTATTAGTTATAGGACAGCACCATGGCATTTTCAGCAAGAGCTATCTTAAAAATTCTAAAAGTAGTTGAGAGTTTGTATTTCACCAGTGCATGTACAAGCATAGTGGGAGAAAGTGCAGAACCAGATGAAAAAAAATAAATGGGCACCTCATTCTCAATGAAGTAGATGACCATTAGGTGGCAAATAACATTGTGCAACACTGATGCAATCAGGACATCCATTAATCACTCATTCTACAAAATCAGTCATATCCACTAGAGGTTCATACTTTCATACAGAATTCCTGTTAGAATGAGGATCAAATGAAGCAACTGATATTTCTGAACATTTCTAAAATGTTCCCCTGCTGCTAGCCTGGCCGGTTAACAAAAACAAGTGGTTTTCATTCCCTTTATTCATGTTGGATCAGCTTTGGGGTGGACAGAAAAATGCATGCCAGTCTTCTACTCTTATGGTAACATGGTCAAAGTTAAGGACAGCAAAATAGTAGTTCGGAGAGACAATATAGCAAAAGAAATATGGGCTACTAGAGATTTAATAAGTACTGGTTTTATGCTTTGCTCTCAGCCTGTCAGGGTACCCAAAGGAATGAAGTCTTGTGGCAAAATTGCCAAACCTCATGATATTCAGAGTCTTTTTGAAAGACTGGACACTGCAGTTACTTGAATATAACAGAGTCTGTAATTTCAAAATAAAAATAGCCTGTTTCTAGTCGTCAGAGGTAAATTTAAAAAACATGAAAATGAAGGTTTAGGAGTAGTAGGGAAAATAAAATATAACAACACTAAATAAAACTCTACATGTACTATTTTTAAATCTCATAATTTTTAGCTTATTTCATAACATTTATAACATGACTCATGAACATTGCACACTGGTAGTTGCAACACAGCACTATTCTGATGACTTTGGGGAAGATTTACTTGAATTCCACTCTATATAAAATGTGACTAATCGACCAATTCATTTTGGCATAAATGTAAAAGTATAATGACTACCACATCATTAAACTTAAATGTGAGGCAGACTGAGCTTGGCAGAGAATTATTCTTCTGTAGGCACTGTGTCTGGTTGTCATATACAGCTCCATGTGGGCCTCTTTCCAGGTCCTATCCCAGGCAGAGCAGGGGGAAGAGAAGGCTGATGGAGTAACAATGTGCAGTTCTTAAATACAGTGCCTGAGCCAGAATCAATGGAAAAATATACTTTGTCTGTCACTTCTTGCATTGGGTGTTCCATGTTACACTTCATAGAAACACAAAAGCAGGAGGAGTAGTGCAGTAGAAAGACAATAGAGGAAAAAGGTGGATACAAGGAAGTGAAGCAACAGAATGAGAGGGTGTCTAGATGAAACACTGAAGACAGCTTAGGGAAGGGGATCAAACTGTTCATAGAAAATAACAAAAGGTGGCCACCAGCCTCCTGGGCTCTGTTAGGCAGAGCATAGACAACATGTCAAGGGAGGGGATCCTTCTTCTCCTTAATTCATCACTGGTAATATATATCTGGGGTGCTGTAACTAGTGCTGGGCTCCCATGTACAAGAGACACACGGACATACTGTGGCAAGTTCAGCAAAAGGTTGTGAAGATGAGTAAGGGACATGAGCATCTGAGCTACATGGAGTGGCTGAGAGAGCTGTGAATGTGAAGAGAATGCTCAGGGGAGATCTTATGTATAAATATCGAGTGGGAGGGAGTAAAAATCAAGCCAGACTCTTCTTGGTGGTATCTAGTAACAGGACAAGAGGTAACAGGCACAAACTGAAATACAGGAAATTCTGTTTAGACAGAAGAAATAACCTTGTATTATGATGGAGGTTGAACACTGAACCAGCTTTCCCAGAGAGTTTGTGGGGTCTCCATTCTTGGAGATGTTCAAAACATGACTGGACATGCTCTGAGAAATCTGTTCTAGCTGACCCTGCTTGAGCAGGGCACTGGAACAGGTTGGCCAGGGAAGCTGTTGATGCCCCATCCCTGGAAGTATTCAAGGCCAGGCTGGATGGGGCTTTGAGCAGCCTGGTCTAATGGGAGGTGTCCCTGCCCATGGCAGGGGGTTGGAACTAAATGATCTTTAAGGTCCCTTCCAGCCCGAACCATTCTATGATTCTATGACCTCCAGAGGTTCCTGCCAACCTCAGCAATTCTGTGATAATGAAAAGCTGGGATTTTAATCCAACTGAATTTTTGAAGGTTTATAAATTAATTGAGATTCTTTTGCATGAACCCCAAACATAGGTAAAACTGAATAGGAAATTTAGTCCTGTATCCCAGTGTCCAGGTGGGAATTGTGTTGCTACACAAAAGAAAAAAAATTTTAAAAATCTTCTCTTGTAGTTTTGTGACAATGGGAACAACCGGACTGGGTCTTCAGGAAGCCCTTTAAACAGAAAAAAACCCCTTTCACTTCCTCCTACCATTGTGCAAATTAATATCAAGGAGGAGAAGAAAGGATACAGTACAAGGAGCATTTGAATAGAAGCTTTGCAAATTCTCCTTTAGAATTTATTTTCCTCTTTAATTAGTCCCTAATGTTTATGCTACTCTAAAAGTTTTGGAATAATTGAAGCCAATTTGGACAATTCAGAGAGCTTCTAGCCAAAGTCAAGCAAGACTGATAAACAAAATCAGTATGTAGGCTTTATAATATTTTGTCTTCTATTCTGACTCTTCCTTTAGGAAACTTTAACCTGGTTTGAAAACAGTAAAAGTGAAATGGAAAGAGAATGTAATGGGATAGAACATTTTGGGAAGTACAGTGGACCATTCCCACCCCTTCTATTTATTCCATATAAAGCGAGAAAGGCTTTATAGAATAGCTTTCTGAATCAAATAACTGATTTTTGAATCTAACTATGAACAAGTGGAAGATTGGAATTGAATGTTGACTGATTAATGACTCAAATAAGAATCCTTTTAAGCTCTCAAAAGAGAAGGGATAAGGAAACTTGCCTATGATGGTACTAACTCAGAGTGCATTGGTTGTTTTTTGAGCTTGCCTTTCTCAGGTATTATTTCTTTGGAAAAAGGAATGGTAGCAACTCCATTTAAAATGAATTGCGATTTAAGACCACACACAGTTTCCTGGCAACTGCATTTAAACTTGAGGATATCATTAAAGTTTGTCTATTTTTCATTCATCATGCCAAACTATTTCTTTTAGTCATTCTCAGAGTCTGATGCTACTTTGACAGTGAATCAGCATTTTCTGGTAATGGCAAATCAGAATCGGTAGAGAATTCATTTAGAAGTCACACAGCATTACTGGAAAACACAACCACAACATCAATGTGACCAATTACTACAGCCATGTTGGAAACTTTGGCCTGTGCAAAGAGATTTCATTGTTCATATTATTCAAATATTTCAGTGGACTGTATGTTGATTAAGGTTTGTAATGGTGAAACACACTTCCTTCCTTCCTTCCTTCCTTCCTTCCTTCCTTCCTTCCTTCCTTCCTTCCTTCCTTCCTTCCTTCCTTCCTTCCTTCCTTCCTTCCTTCCTTCCTTCCTTCCTTCCTTCCTTCCTTCCTTCCTTCCTTCCTTCCTTCCTTCCTTCCCTCCTTTTACTTTCCTCCTCTCTTCCTCTACATTTTCAATCTGTATTTTCTGTCTACATTTTTGAATTAAGAAATCTACCAGCTTATCCGTTTTTCTTTCCCCCCCCCTAAATTCTAGCTCAGACTTAAAACCATCTGCTTACAAAATATGTTGGGTTTTCATATTTTCTGAGTTTTACGATTGGATTAAGGCAGTAACCTTATCCAAAAGAATTTTCAAAGTTCTAGGAATCAAATAAAAATAAAATATATTTGTATTCATTTCTAAAACATTTCCTGAATGACATTTTTTTTTTCAGAGGTTGTTATCCAATCAGTAAGTTCTTGCCTTTACACTGGATATCTTTGATACTCAGACAGTAACCAAAGGCCTACATCCAGTCTTTAAAGGGCATTGATATGCCGCACAGATGGGTGAGACCATCTGAAATCCCATGAAAGGCACGGTTTTCTAAAGTTGGAATAATTTGATTCTGGCAGAGGACCTTGACTGGTAGCAGTTTCACCTTACCAGGGTTATGTGCAAGACAATTCTGTGGAGTGCTTGCTTTTATTTTGTCCATTCCCCATTCTTCTCTACTCAGCCTCCAGTGCATTGCCGTAAGCTTGTGAGGAAATGCAAGTAGTTAGCATAGATAATCCACACTTCCATACCACTGGAAGTCTAGGAAGGGTGTTGTGGATGGATGGGGAGAGTCAGATCATTTTTTTGCATATGGGATAAAGTAAGCTGTGGCTTTCACACTTAAAATTTTGTCCTAAATAAAACACTTACCTCTTGTAAACCAGTACAGTTCTTATGTTAGAGAATAAAGAATGAAACATAGGTACATGATAGAAATTTCTCTTACTTTTCTTATTCTTTCAAAACATTAATATATATTAATGTTACTTACTGTTATTGTACGGGTATGTTTTGATACTTCTCTGATCTCTATGCTAGAGTATATTTTGTTAGCTAGATATTAGGATAGATGGACACTGGCACTGGCTAAAATTAATTCCATTAAAACCTGATGGTTTGCTAACAATTTTAAAGAAACTTTTAATTCGTAACAGGCATTTTATGCAGTAAAAAGCAGACATTTCCCCCTCTTCTCTTTAATCTCTAAATATGGAACATCTCCAGGCTGATTTAGTTCAGTGGGTAAATAGCAGGAAATCTGCTAGTCCTACCTATGTTTCATTGGTTTTCCAATGTTCAGCAATATCCAAATCCCCTAGGAGTCATTTAGCATATCACTGTCTAATAAATTTTATAAACACAAGCTTTGTAAGACATCCATGACATTTAAGTTGCATTATTAAAGAATAAAGTAGCGTATATGCTCAAACAACAGGGGGCTTTATCATGCAACGCAATAAAAAAAGACAGCAAACTGTACAAAGTTTATATGCTTTGCATGTATGATTTTCTCCCATATTTCAGACTCCTGTAGGTATTGTGTGTCTCATTCTGGAGTGCAGTAGTAATAAAAATACACAAAACTTCACTAACGGTTTTCTAATGAACTCCTTAAAAGGAGGCATTAGGGACCTTTTAGTTTTACTGCTACAATGAATATAGAAGGCAGTGGAAACACAGCTTCAGAATAAAGAAGATGAAAAAAAAATCTGTCATTTCTTTCTGGCAATAATTTCTTCAGTCTTGCAATTCCTTATGTTCAATTCTGTTTCAAAAGAGGGAAGTGAAGCCGACCTCTGTTTTTATCCTATAATGAATACCTTAATTATTATCAAAGCACTGACCTACTGCCATTTACAAGAGCTGCAGTGGCTGATAATCACCATAAATAATAGATTCTAATCTAAGTAGGTTAACTGCACAGATTGAAATGCGTGGCCATTCCTGCCTCCTGAATTCCACCTGGAGGCCTGAGTGACTGCTAATAATGCTGCAGCGATATCTGTCAGGCTCCTGAGGTCAGACACTCCGCACCTGAAGAAATTATCCCCCAAATTGTTCCATTAGCTTGCGTATGGGGTTGTTTTCATTACCACCAGACTCGCTCCAGTAAGAAAAAAGGAAAATTTTCACAAAAACCTTTCAAACTCTACACATCACTAAAATATAAAGGAAAAAAAAAGAAAATTAGAACAACAAAAGGGAGAGGAAAAACACAAGGATGCTGAAGGCTGAGTCTCTTTTGTATTCATATACACAAAAGCAAGATGAACGCAAAATGAATTTATAACAACACCAGAAGCTCCTTTAACCTTGCACAGTTGCAAGCAAGTACATAACATATACAACTGGAGAATAAAGTCCTCTGTCTCCTTTGGATTTAATTTTCTAATTTTTGACCAAGTAAAAAAAGACAGGTATAATTAATGGCTGTCACTAGCACACGGGTATGCATAGATGCTCGAAACCTGACTGTTTCTAGAATAACCAATTCACAACTCTTAAACATTTCTCTGAGAAAAAAGCTGGATTTTAATTTTAGTTAATATAAGTTAGTTGGTTTCACCAATTTAAGTGAAGAAAATACAGTGGTGTTAAGACATGAAGTTCTGTCTGAAAGCTCATTGGTGCACTGTTGTTGTGAAATGATTCAGTGGTGTGTCTAACGCTTCTGAGATGTGACATAGTGTAATATTTAAGGGGCTAACATTCCATAAATATACTCTACTTTTTTGTCATATAAATATATGGTTTCCATTTTGTCCCTAAAATATGGTGTAAACAATATTTTTTATATCCCAATTTTTAAAGCTAGAATGAATACAGCTTTCAAAAGAGGATGATTTGCAATCAACTATTTGATCATCAGTCTCCATATCTGTAAAAATAATGTTCCTAGACTTCTTTGCTTGGCCATCAGGTGGACCAAATAACATTCACAGGATTTGTGACTAAGGTTTTATGCTCCTCTTCTTCTAAATCATCCTTGTTTTACCTTGTGTCACCATAACAATCCTGGAGATACAGGCAGGCACAATGACACTAATCAATCCTCAAAAATGTCTCTTAAAAAGCACCAGGTTGCTCAGTTTAAAAATGATGTGGGGGGCATATGGTGTCAATAAGGCAAAAGAATGTTTTAAAGTGAATGGATTGTGTTACCCTGCCTTCCCTACCTTATATTGAATGTCTGTCTTATTTCACTTCAAGTTCCTCTAAGCAGTAAAGACTGGATGCAGCTTTATAAATGGAGCCAAGGCACTAGAGGTGCCCTCGGGTGTCCCAGACAACTGTATATGGCTAGCAGGTATGAGACAGAATTTGTGAGAAGTCCAGAAGTAGCATCCAGAGCCTAAGCAAAATGTCCCACCATACCCAAAATGACACTAGATGACCTTACACTGAACAACAAAATGAATAAACTTACAACGCAATAGCTACCACCATTCTTTCTAAAAAAGCCACACTCACTCTTCCCCAATATATAATTTACCCATGCCTCCTAACTCACAGTAAGGAGATCAAAGTCTACAGTTTGCAGTTTCCTAGGTCCTCCTAAAAAGAGGTTGGAAAATAATAATTTAATTATTGAATACTTGTTTTCTTCTGTCCTTCTGGCAGTGAGACGACAGTAAGGGATGCTTCATACATTAAGTCAATATGTCCATAATATCATATCTGATCTTCTTGGAACTTCATTTTACAATTTTTTTCTACAACACCTTCTTTGACATTTTAAAAGATAACCTCAGGACCATAAAGATAAATCTGATTTTAGAAATTGTCATTTCCATAGTGAATCCCAATACAAACAATTAATTTAAGGCTCAAGCTATGGTCTTATTAACCCAAACTCCTCCTTTGACTCTTTTACCATCTGTAAGTCTTCAGTTCATAGAAAAAAATCTAACATACTTTCAGGGGCAGTTAGTATTTTCCATAGCTGACTTTATGTTCTCTTTAAAATTTAACATTCTCTTTCACTAGTGTAAACTGTTTTGCCATTCCTGTACAACCAATGTCCTGATTGCAGCACACAAATGTTATTTTATTTCTATCAGTGTTCTGACATTACAATTGCAGCTATATTTTCAATTAACAAATACCAATCATAATACCTTATCAGAGGAAATTCAGAAGTTGTCTGTTCACACTAGCTATAATTACTGAGAGCTCCAGTTTTTCCCTAAATAGTGTCCATTTATACCCTCTATGTTTCTCATGCATACAAAGTGGGGCCCGAGAACCATGTGATTGCTACTGTAGACATGGGTGATAACTTTGGAGCAGCAGGACAAGGCAAAATTCTTATTTTGTCTGAACCAACCTATCCTTCTGCTTTGATATGAGTTTGAGCCAGTTGTGATGCGCTTCATCCTCTGACTGAGCATTACCATGGGAGTCCCATGGACGTGTATTAAATTGTTTAAATTAGAATTGTATGGGCACAGGTTATGGCACTTTCAACTAACGTACGCTTGTTCTACGGTGGCCTGTGGTCTTTGAACTGTTCAGTCATTAAAGGAATGGCAGGCAAAGAGGGGAACAAGACAATGGGCTCTTGATGTTGCTCAACAGTATCACTGTTTTTCTCAGATTGGCAAGCTACAGCACATTGGCATGGATGCAGTGTTTAACAATGATGCCTGAATAAAGATGTGCCAACTTTGGCTCCAGACTTGCCACAGGGTGTTTTTTTCTTCATTTTTAATGTTCACCTTTATTTATTCATTCATTTATGAAGGAAAAAATTAGCAAGTTGCCTTCATAGCACTGGCTAAGAAATATGAAAAACTGGGAAACTCCATGTCCACAAGCTATTGCTACTCTCTATATAACTATTGCTATATTGTTTCTTGGATTAAAAGACAATTAAAAAAAAAAAAACCAACACCACAACCTGAAGCAAAATTAAAAACAGTAATTCAGAAGTTTTGCATATGAATATGTTTGTGTATATATGGACGTACATAAGTCTGCATGCTGAAAGAATTCCAACAAATATTGTTCGTAGGCTTTTGCAAACAAACCAGTTTAAATTTATTGTTAAAAATTAACTATATAGAAATTGGATTTTTTCCCTATTCTGTTATTTTATGTTGCTCCAGTGTGTGTCATCAACCTCAGGAAAAAGTAGGAGGCAGTACAATGACTGAATGATGAGAAATGATTAAAGAAAAAACAGAGAGGCAGAAAAGAAAACACAGAAAGAATAAAAAGAGGTGAAGATCATGAGTTTACTCTGGATGCTAAGGATGTGTCTTGCCAGTGGATTTTTATATTTAAATAGCTTTTAATAATTCTATGGCCAGAGGTCATAAAAACAACTGTAACACAATGTTTCCAAAATCGTAGAAAGAGTGACCACACAATAATTTGGGGAACATTAACATAAAAGTCAGTTGTGAAAGGCATTTATTTAATTAATTAATTATTCATTTAACTATGAGATTTCAAAGACATTAGCAGAAAACTATTCTCTTCTGTGAAATATTTGGTGGCAGAATATGGCTCCTGTGTTAGGCTATGTAGGTTCTTTTTTATAGGAAATCAATGAATTAGTGGCTTTTAGATTAGATTTGTTTGTGATTTTTATTTGATGTTTGTGTGACATCTTCATAAAGTAGGATAGGTTTCTCAATACATTTTCCCATCCTAAATATTGTTTGAACAGAGAAGAAATGTTGTGTAAGTTTGGATTATATTTTTTATATTTTCATTAAAAGAAGAATTTGAAAATGCTAGCAATGAAGTTGTTATGAAAAAGTTGAATGAAAAAAGCTGTAGTGTCCAGTCTTTACATAAGTTCCATGGAACCATAAAATCATAGAATATCTCCGGTTGGAAGGGACTCATAAGGATCATTGATTCTAACTCGCTGCTCCTCGCAAGACTACCTAAATATAAACCATATAACTAAAAGCGCTGTCCAGATGCCCCTTGAACTCTGACAGGCTTGGTGCCATGACCACTTCCCTGCGGATCCTGTTCCAGTGACCAACCACCCTCCCAGTGAAAAGCCTTTTCCTATAGTCCAATCTGAGCTTCCTCTGACTCGGTTTCATTCCATTTCCTCGTATCCTATCACTGGTCCCCAGAGAGAGATCAGCACTTCCCCTCTGCTGCCATAAGGTCAGCCCTAAGCCTTCTCTTCTGTAAGAAGAATGGCAGGCAGAACCATCATGTTTCTTAGAGCCTTAGCATGAAGGGAAATGTGTGATTTTTTTTCTAAAAGTTGGTAATTCAGTCAGGGTCCATATGTTATAGGAAAAAATGTTTGCCCCTCACTTACAGGAATGTCTTCACAGCATGCCATAAATCAATTCCAGTTCAGTAGACTAATGCACTTTTAGTCGGAGAGCATTTAGGGGACTGAAGTATATAGGCTGATAAGACTCTATTAAAACAAAATGTCAGAATGCCTCTTCAAACAGTATTTTGAAGAGGCACTCCACAATCATGTAAAAAAATTTAAGGTGATCCAGTGATGAATGTAATTTGGGCTGGTATTGCAATCGTGGTTAATGTTTTCTCAACAGGAACAGAAATAGAGGGTGGTAGAACATTTGGAAGAGAAAAGCAGACAAAATCTGAAGTTTCTTGGGACCAGCAAGCTAAAGACACTTGTTCAAAAATCTCTTGAAACTGTTGGTAGTCTCCCCAGTGTCCTAAACATGACAAGGAACTTTTCTGTCTACTTCTAAATAGTGAGATGGGGAAGCAGTTGCAGTGCGTACAAAGGAGAAACCTGGATGCATGGAGTTTTGTCTTGAAATGGGTGATGAGCCAGTAAAAATTTATAGGTGTGGATAGGAGAATAGATCAAGACCGGTGAAGTCTGACTGCAAACTAAATAATCAAGAAGATAAAATAGACAAGGTCATTTTTAAGCAATTGGAGAAAAACCCACATTCACAGAGCCTGGTACTTTGGAACGCTTTTAACTATCCTGACATCTTCCGGTAATAATACTGGCACAAGCAAATGAGGAGATTTCTACAGTGTGTTGATAAAAATTTCATGATACAGGTGATTGATAGCAGATGACCACCTGGTTGGTCAGGAGGCTGGAGGACATGAGGTCCGAAGAGAGGCTAAAGCAACTGAGTTCATTCAGTTTTGAAAAGGCTATGGTGAGAGTTTATTGTTATATTCAATTAGCTAATGGTGCCTAATCTTCCTAATCCTAATATCTAATCTTTTTACCCAATAGAGAAGGCAGACCCAGACTCTTCTCAGAGGTGCACAGTGATAGGACAAGAGGCACAACTTGGAACACAGGAAATTCCAACTACAGATGAGGAATAACCTTTTCAACATGAGGGTGATCAAGGTTAGGAACAGGGGCCCAGAGAGACTGTGGAATATCTGTCCTTGCAGACACCCAAAACTCACCCGGGCAAGGCCCTGAGCAACCTGATACAGGCGGACCTGCTTCGAACAAAGGGTTGGACCAGGTAACTTTCTGAGGTCACTTATAATCTGAATTATTCAATGTTTCTATAGTTCTATGATTCTTCTGTGCAGCTCTCCCTAATACTAATGCCTAGGATGTTGTAGACAGTGAATAGTAGTTGCATCCTGCTATACTCTGTATACCCTAGAGAATTGTATTGGGATGGTGTCCATTAAAAGAGGATTGTTGCTTCTAAAAGCTAAGAATGTGTTGCTGTTTGTCAATTGTTCTGACAAACTATTTTAATACAAACAAGTGAAAAGTATAAAAAAGAAGAGTATATTTTTTGTGAATTCTAAATAGAAACAATTCACTTACAAAGACTAGAAAAGTGTATAACCAGGACTAGAATAATAATAAAAAAATTATCTAGCTATGTTTTCAATAAAATTATTTTATTACCCAAATATCAAAGCTGAGAGCCATGATATTAAGAACTTAGTTGCTGTGACAGTACAGTGTAGTAGAATTAAAATTACATAATTTTAAAGAAGAAGGATGCAGATTTCCTTTTCTATCCAGTCCTCTAGTATGTTCCTTTACTCTGAAATCTCCCCTCTTCTTTCCCTCAAGGATTCTCAGTCATTAAGCCATTTAGAAAGCAGTTTTGTCCCGCTGCCTATGGACTATGGATTGCTTGCACCTCTGTGGAAATACCATTTCCTTGATAAGGTTAGTGTTTTCCTATTTCTTGGTGGTAAATCATTTAACAACTTGAGACTTAACTATACTATAAACAATTGTTTTTAATCCAATATGGTGAAAAACACACCCTTTTCTATCAGTTTAGATATTGTTTAAAATGAATTGTGATTTTTTCTTTCATATTTAATTTTTATACCTCATGCAAGCATGCAAATTGATGACCAAGAGCCTTATGCTTATTGTTGCTGTGTGGAGCTAATTATTAGGTCTCGATTAGGAGTAAACACAATGATAGTTAAACACTAGTGGTTACAAAAGGTTTGGAGAGATTGTCCTCTAACACAGTTTTGAGAAATGTGGTGCAAAAAAACGTGCACATACAACTGAAAGATCCTGGTGGATATTCTCCTATCCTTAAGGCAAAAGTACCCTTGGGAACACAGTTTATATTCTGTGGAGAGAAATCTCATCCCATATGAATGGGCAGAAGAATAGATATTTTACTGAAATACCAATAGTGGATGGATAGATATTTTACTGAAAACAAACACATTCAATCATGAAAAAAAAAAAGATAAAAGTAGGGCTGTAGAAAGTGCTTAGCTATGCATTCTGTAAAGACTTCACAAGCATTACACAGGAAAAGCGTGATCCAAGGAATTACAAGCAAGTTCCCAACACTCAAGAGAACCAAGTACAAATCATATTCCTGCCATTCCACAGATATATACAAAAGGACACTCATCACAAACATTAGAATATTGGTTTTTTTTCTTTAAATCTAGGATGGAGAAATCCACACAAACCCAGAGAAAAATTGCTGGTCAAGGCAGCAAAAACAGAAAAAAGAACCATTTAAAATTGTCTATATATGCAGGGATGGAAAAAGGCATGTTAAACACGGCACTTTTCAAACCTTGTATCAGAAGTGTAGGCTTCACATCAAGACATTTATGTTTCCATGTTGACAATGGTAAAGTTGCTGTATACGTATCTCCATCTTTATAATTTTTTTGTGTTGGCTGAGGTAAATTTAGGAGAGTACTTCAGAAAAGTTCAGAAAGCAAATTATAGATTTTATATAATTTCTCTTTATTATATAATTACTTTCACTCCTTTGAAGTTTATTGTGGAAGAAAAGAGATTAAGACTGTAACGTTGATCTATGTAAACAGGACTAATGCACTCCCTGGGAAGTTACAGGTGTAAACAGGATTAAATTCCTCTGATTCTCACCTGGTACTGAGAACAATCAATGGAACTACTTCTTGGAGTTCTTCACAGAAATAACTACACTGTGCAAGGTCAAACCCTCAAGAAGTAAATCAGTAGGCAAGGTTTTCATTAATATTACTATAGCTGACATTTTTGCCAAATGCTGAATTGAGTATTGCACACACTACTGGATTTGTCCAGCATCTCTGCTGTAGTGTCTCTCCACTGCAATCATTATTTGAATTACAGTTAGTAAAGCACCTCTTTCCTGATGGGAATAAAAATACATAGGGAAAAACAATAAAAACTGGAGGCATATCAACAGCCCAAATATTTGTCTTTGTGGTATTTCAGTTGCCTGGAATTTTATGATTTGATGATTCAACAATCCACACATCTTCAGCACAAAGCATTTCCCTTTTTACTTCAGTAAAGCCCAATTAAAATCCCTTACTCTCTACTTCTCCCAATATTAGTGAAAATAAAATCAAAGGCTCTGAATAGCAAAGTTCTCAAAAATGAGGTCATTCCTTTTCTGTAACAAAACTGTCTATAGGACAAAGAAAATAAACAGGAGAGCATTTGATGGGGCCTGCCAGCAGCAGTCCAAAGTGTCTGGGCTTTTTGCCAATAGTCCCTGAACCTAAAATCATGGGTTAACAAAACAGCTAAAATTTCACACCACTCAAGAGCTTTTTTTCCTTGACAGCTATAAATTACCAGTGCGGCTCCCCTAGTACGCTCACTGGTCCAAAAGATGCTATTTCACCCCCAAAACTATACTTTCTGGCTTCCATAATTTAACAGACTTTTTAAATGCCGAATACAGAAATCCTTTAATTTGTGAGTGTGCAAGCCACTGAAAAGCTCTGATTAGTATGACATGAAGGGGAAAGAAAAGAAGATTCATATTTTAAGGTATTGGTATTGGTTAAATTTAAAGTCAGCTGATCATTACAATAAAAGAACTGAGTATCTCTAAAGCTTAGTTTATTCTCCTTCAGTTTATAGACGGAAGGTTGAGGTACATGGCCATGCTGAGAATAAAAGCAAAGCTACAGCTATGTCAGAGCTGCCAGGGCACTTAGTCTTGCTGCCTAGAGGGCGTGTCATAGGCATTGAGATGTTTGGAATGTGTGCTTACATTTTGAGTGGAGTATTTAATTTACTAGAGGTGAAAATGACACAAACTGAGGTTCTACGCCTGAACATGTAAGTGCCATCCACTGTCTTGACCCTAATTTTAGATAAAGTTGTGAGAAATGGATTTTCTTTTCATCTTACTGCTTTTTGGGGGAAAAAGGTTAGTAGGAAGACAAGAGGACAGACTGTTCATGGATAGAGTATTGAGGACATTGCAATATGGATTGGATTTCTTGCCCTGCTACAATTTTGGCATGACTTTGAGCAAGTGACTTAGGGCTACATCTACAAATGATCTCTAGGTATGTTGTTGCAATCCATAACTTACAAGAATCCTGACACGTAGTGGTATCCATACAGCTGTTCCCACAGGGAGACACAGATGCTTACATATCAGATCCAGAAAGCCAGCTTGCTGCAAAGGGAGCTAGTTTGATATTTGGCCAATAGTAAATGTAAATGAGAAGTGTTATCTCAGGTGAGCATATGAGTATCATAAGCACGAATGATAATAATAACTCTTGCTTGCCTTGTTCTTTCAATGTGTTAATAGGATAAATATATTCATAAGACACCTTCTGAATTATCCTTTGTGGATTACACATGTGAAGAAAAATCCACTCATTCAGTCACTGTACAGTTCTGCAATATTAGTGCCTTAACATTATGTTAAACCTCACAGTTAGAAATTTTCATATCAAGGGAGATCAGATTTGAAGAAAACTGGATATTGTCCCCATTGCTTCCCTGTAGCTGAGATGTGTTTTTCAGGGTCATAGTCTCTCCATGAGGTGCTTAACCTGCCAGAGAGTTTTGATGTTGGTTTTTATACTTAGTTTGAAAAATGTAAGTTTTTTTGTATATGTAGTATTTCAGACTTGTGAAGAGAACTACTGCAGTGTCAGGGACTCAAATGCACATTCAGTCTAATATTTGGTTGTGAAAAAGCACTTTGAGACAACTAAATTTCTGAGTTCTATCCACTACTATCACTCAGTATAGAGCACTAATTCCAGATCACATTGTGGGGCTTCCTGCCCACCTCCCCTCCAATATCATCACCTGACATACCTTTAAAAACAGACATGGAACACAAGTTGTTCCAGTTACGACTCCCCAAAGTCCTGGGAACATTATACTTACACATTTATGATGGGAGAACAGATCTCAGTAACTGTGGTTGTCACAGCTCAAATTTCTCTACTTGCTAGAAGGAACTTTCAAGACAAGAAAACTGTGTCCAGAAGATATTCACAGGCTTTCAGAATTTAATTTCTATTAAATTAGTCCTTCTTTTCTAGAGACTGATAATTTTCATGTTTAATGATTAATAATTAAAAATCCCTATCACACATTTCCACCTATGAGGGCAGTATGTCAGACGATTATGCAAGTTATAGGACAATGGAATATCTGATCCAATTAGTGTACTGGGACACTGTATTGTTATTGATTTATAACTAGATATTTCTCATTCTTTTCTGTAATTTGTTATGGGCTGACTATGGATATCTGTATCCAGCTTTCAAATGTAAGTGACAAAAGCCAGGTGTCTCCAGCTAAAGCTAGGCATGCAGGTACATGATACAGTTATCAACTTTGAGAATTAGGTTATTTACTAACCATGCCTGCATATGTGTGTTAGGTACCCGTGAATGAAAAATAGGCCCTATATGTTTAGTACACGTTCAAACTATTTTGAGTGGTTGGCAGTTGTGATCAGCCAGTCAGAGAGAATCCAGGAGGATTTTTCCTGCATTTTCTACAATAAATCTTTTGTTCTTTGCTATTTTTTCATATTTGCATAGTTTGCTTAACTGGGCCAAATTCTACTCCTTTCTTTGATTCTCAACTGAACATTACAAAGTAGACATTTATTGAGAAGGAAAGAGCCAAATATTCTCCTAAAGGAAAATTCGGAATAGTCTGAGGTCAGACTGGAGGAAGATGAGTAGTGTGAATAAGAGGAAAGAAGGTCAGAGTTATTTAAATATATGTTTTAAACAATTCATTTTGAAGTTATTAATAGCCTGCATCATTTTTCAATATTTTTCCTCATACTTAATGAAATTTGACTGCTTAATTAAAAATGTCAGTATAAAAATAATGACAAAGAGGTTATGCTTTCTAATTCAGGATTGCTGCTAACTAAGACTGAGGCTAATAAATTTCCAGACCTTTGACTTAGGAGCTTTGTTCTATAAACACCTTCACTTTGATTTTCATCCAATGACAGGATTATTGCCTTGTACTATGAAAACAATGATTAAATTATAACTTTAGTGACCAATACACTTTTATCACCCACCACCATGGAAAAGTCTCTCATTATTTGTCTCTCCCATAAGTTATATAACATTTTACTGATTTTCCCTTTCATAACTCCCCACAACAGAAAGGAAACGCAAAAAGAAAAGCTCAAGAAAATACTCTATTGGTTGTTTGAATTCTTTGAAGCTGCATGTTACTAATTGGACCCTAGTAAGTGTGATCTAATATCACCAACAATTTGGGTTCAGGTGGACTGTTTACTAAATATGGTGTTTAAACATTAGGACAACAGTGAGTTGTATTTCCATATTTAGCTGTTAAATTGAATTTCATTATTGGAACGTGTTAGCAGTTAAGTAAAACAAAGAGATTCTAAGCTGCTGGGAAAACTAACGAATTTCCTTCTACTTTTGTAAATGAGCATCTCATTCTTGACTTTTGTGTGGTGTTCTTGGTGCCTCTGTTTCCGTATTGGTGAGGAGAGAAATCAGTATTGCTAACTGACAATCATATTGCAGATCTTGCTATACTTAAGCCATGGTTTCATGAGCTGCAAAGCGCATTTCTGAAGTACATGCAACCTTATAAAAAATGTTACTGTTACACACTGAAGACCACTGAGTTGTAGAAACATAGTTTAAAGTGTAATTATTAAAAATAGAAATACCCAGAAGGTAACTTTCCTGACAGACTTTATAACCAGTTAATCTTTTAGATATTATCTGTTCTCTTGAAGTCAGTGTAAAATCAACAAAAAAACCCCACCGTTACTGTATTCTGTTCTCTGCTTGAACTTGAACAGAAATACCCTTGTGTGCTTATGCCTTTTCTGAATAAAATAAGTACGAGTAATTCTGCAGAGTTTAAATCCCTTATTAATTGGCGTTGATTAAAGGGTTATTTAATTGATTAAAGGTCTTATTTAAGCCCTGTAGTCTGGTTACTTGTAAAAAAAGTTCAGCATTTATTTATAAAGTTAATCTTATGGCTGTAGGGCAAAGGTAGAAAACATTAATTTTGAAGATTCAAAACCTAGAAAGCAAATAAGTACGACCCAATATTTGCTTTTATTTGTCTCCAGTTCCATGATCTCTTTTAAAAAAGTTCCACGAAGAATGCTCAAGTGTCTGGAGGAACAAATACACACTTTTTTGAAAACACTTTAAAATATCATATTTTCTTTTTCCAGTTACAGGATAAGGCATAATTAACCAATGTGTTTCTCTGTGTACCAGCTACTGGATTGCTAAAGAAAGAAAGGAAGTAAAACGTGGGCAACACTTTCTGAAAAGTGACTACAGGTTTTGCAGTACATTGGGAGAGGTTATTCAGGCTTATTTCTCTACTAAACGAAGCAATAGCAAATCACAATGTTTTGTTCTGATTAATTGTTTTTAGGTGTAATGCTCCTGAAAAAAAAGCTTACTCAGGAACCTGTCCCTTATAGATTAAAAAACAGTTCTAGTTTATATATTTCATTTCATCCCTTAAGCATGAACATTCTGAATAGTTGAAAAAGTCCAGCTGGACTACAAAAGGAAATCATTTAGGTGGAAGTATGATGTCAATGTCACACTGAGTCTTCTTGTTGCTCTCTTGTGTGCTTACCCGGGCCTGTACATCTCAGTCTAAAAGGTTGTAGGTCCCTGCTACAAACAATAATAAAATTAAGTTGAAGAAAAAATACAACTGAAAAAGAAAAATCACAGTAGAATTATGGATACTGTGCGGATCATGGATACCATCAGCATCTTCATGAATCTTCCCAAGGCTACTCATTTAAATCGAGAACAAACCGCATAGACACTTTCCTCTTTTTGACAAACTATTTAAAGTCTGTCACTGAATAATTAGAGTAGCAAATGCAAATATTTCTGTAGCAAATATATGCAGGTTCATATTGTGGAACTATTATTCCTAGGTCAATCACTGAAATGGTTCAGCTGGCATAATGCCATTTTGATGAAGTGATGCCAGTTTACCTCATGCAAATACTTGGCTCTGTTCATCAGGAATTAATTTTGCTACCTTTTCTCTTTTCCTAGTAAAATGACTTTTTAGAGGTTAATTCTGAAGAAGGTTTACAGAGACCAGGGAAAAGTGTGAAAATAATGAAATGTGAACAGACAGATTCTTCTGTGTTACAATAAACAGTTCTACAGAATGTGATCATGTAAATCCCTGCGCACAACACAGAACGCAGAAGACATCTGGACAGAAAAGAAAAAAAAAGTTATGGTAGAAAAATTAACAATTTTTTTTCCCCATCTTACTTTCTTACTGTATTTGATATTTTTACAAATTTCTGGTTTTGTCACTCTTCCAGTGCATGAGCAGTGGAGTCTTAATGTGTAATCTTTGTGCTTTCATTCTTATTTTCATCACTAGCTTTAATAAAATAGCCTTAAATCAAAGAACTGTGAAAAATCATAACCTTGTTCATTTGGGCTATTTCTCTTTGATAATATGGCTTAAATGGCTCAGGTCTTGGTGTAACGTGACTGAAAGTCTGGTAAGGAGGAAATCCACATTGAGATCTGCATAGTATGGTTTTGTCACTGGGCTTGAAGTGAATGAAGAACACAGTATGTCAGAAATAGAGCTTGTGTATAATGAATGAGATTGTGAAGAAAAGAAATATATTCTTCATCTCTTTTTAGTAGCTTTTTTTTTCTATAGCTCCCTAATACAGACACTGTAAGAAATATCTGTATTTTTGCAAAGACTCAAGTTGAATATTTTTTTAATTTCACAATTATCACCAGGGCATTATCATATGTAATTACATTTTCTTGTCTAGCTTATTAACAGTAATCTTAACATTTCATAAGTGTATATTTCACGCCATATTAGCATTTGCCCATGTGCTTCTGAAGTGGAGGACGTTCCTGAATTTATTCAAATGTTTTCTCTTTATCAGTTTTTCCTTTGCATTATAACTAGCAGAAAATAGAAAGTGCTTGGATTAAGTGCGGGGCTTAAGAAGACGTAAAAGTGTAAACAGCAATGTTTGAATGCAAAATTTTCAATTGAACACATTTGCAAATTGCTAGCGCATAGAGCACTAACTGAATAGAGCTGCAGAAAGATTCAGAGCTAGAACCTTATCTTTATGTGTACTAATAAAAGATAAATGGAGTCTGCTGTAGGCCCCTAAAGCTTCAGTTTGAGGAAACGGGGGGTGAGAAGGAACAAGGCTCTATTAAAATTAAAAAAAGATAAAATCAGGCAGTTTTTCTTTTTCCTGATTATTTTTTTTCCCCCCTCTTTGCCACTGGCGATAAGGGTTAACAATGCAAAACTCCCACCAGCTGGTGTTTCACAAAGGAAAAGCCCTGGGGGAAACGACTCTCCTCCTGACAAAAGCAGCCCGAAGGCTCTGCTTCAGAAGCCGGTGCTATTTACATAAGCACATAAAGGCAAGTCACAATGCAATTAGCTGTATCAGGATCACACCAGAGAACGGGGGAGTTCTTTACAAAGGTTCCCCCATACACTGTCATGATGGTGCTTTATGCTTTTAATTAGAAGACTCTGTTATTGACTTTAAGGCATTAATTCTCTGGGGTCTAGTGGTGATGAAGTTATGACAGGTGATTTTCTCTGTTCAACTCCTTGTAAGTTACGTTTTGCTATATTTCTGAAAACCTGGGCTTTATGATTAGGTAAACCCCCCCTCTATTTTCCAAAGAAGAAAAAAAAAAAATAGATAGGTGGTTCAGCAGTACAATAACACACACAGGGGCCCCTGAAGAAAAAATAGCAATTTGATTTATTAAAAGAGATGATAAGTGTCAAGCATGTTTTAGCTAAATGGCAATTGGAGGAAAGTAATAAGCAAAAAAGGTGAAACATAACAGGTAACTTTGAAAAACAAACGAATAAAAAAAAACAAAAAAAAACCCAAAAAACAAACAACCAAACCATTGGATAGTAATTTATTATTTGATGTCTTGCCACAAAGTAATATAACTGCTCTAAGTCAGATTTTTGAGCATTCTAGCACGTCTATTGCATAGATTCACTGTGACACTTTTTATTTACTAAACTTTTTATTTACTAAACTTTTTATTTACTAAACTTTTTATTATTTGCTTTTAGTGATCTATTATTCATATTACTTAGTTGAGAACCTGAGTCACTTGCTGTTTCTGTTTTCTTACTGAATGAAAAGTTTGGAATAGGGAATAATGGAGATCAGCCAGGAATAATGAATGACAAATAACTTAGTTGCGATGCAAGTTTTCAAATGCTAATTACTTGTTCCTAAATTAGGAAAGCTTTGGGGATTCTTGTATATTTTCGTGAATATTCTGTGATTTTTCTTTACAAACATGTCTGGATAGCAAATGGTATTATTCTATCAAAAGTGATGGGCAAAAATACAAAAATTCTTTAGCCAAAAGAAAGAAATGTAGAACAAGTTAATTTAGTAAACGGTTAGCTGCAGTGGGTCTCAACCACTAGCTTCTGGGTAAATCATGCTTTGTCAAGAACTCAAGTGAGGGAAGACACCTGGTTATTATTTCCCCTTCAGAGTGTAGTGGAAGGTTCGTTTTGTCCTGTGTCCACATTTCTTTCATTGGAGTCTCACTTTGTTTTGCTAATATGGGATAAGAAATAGTTTAGAGGTCACAAAGCAAACGGCATGCCTTTTATGTAGAACAGGAGACATCAAGTGAAATAATCAGCTGGTAGGGCCAAAATAAAAAAGGATTTTTTTTTTTTGCCTGACAAAGAATCCAGTTGTGGAACTTCTTGTTTGGGGAAGTTACAGGTGGGAAAAGCTTACACGGATCCAGAAGTCGATTAGATAAGTTAATCATAGAGAAAATCCATTGAGACTCCTAAACACAACCCACCTCTGGCTCCAAATATTTGTGAGCCATAGATTCCTGGAAGCAGGAATAAATACAGTGTTTGCTACTGGATATTGTCAGAGCCAAGGTACACGCTACATAGGCATTCAATCAGTTCTAGTACAGTCATGCTATTGAATGTCATTCTTACATAGAGAGATAAAAGAGCAGTCAACATGGGAATAATAAAGAGAAAAGGGAAGACAGGAGCATGCAGAGATAGGGTGTGCAACAGCATAACATTTCGGTTGTAATTAATAGCAGTCATATCAGCACTGAGATTTCTATCACTGTTTGTGATGCCTTCATAAACGTTTCTTGTTGCTATTGCAATAAAAATGATGGAATAAAAATAGATATCCCAATCTCTAAAAGGACCCATAATTTAGACTGCATTATGTTTTCATTTGATAGGATTAAGTATGTTATTTGATTTCATGAAGTGAGCAATATCTTTCCCAAGAGACAGTAGTACTGCTGTGGATGAATTAACACTTGCTTTGCTAATTGAGGAATCATTTTTGTATAGATGACCATTAGCGTGAACAGTTTTATTTTTTATGGAAACATACCTTAGCTAAAAGTAAAAACTTAAAACACCAAAAAGCTGCTTAACCACTTTTTACCTACAATAATGTAAAAGTGTATGTTTTTATAAATAGTAATTTATATGAAAACATAATTAGCTACTTGCTCATAATATATACATTTAGATTTGTATTATCATTGAAGCACCTTCCAAAACCATAACCTTGTAATTCGTGCAAAAATATTAACAAGCTATTTGATGCAGTCAACTTAATTTGTTGAAATACAGTCAGCCTGGACACCATTTCATTACCAACAAAAAGCCAGTGGAACAAAAGCCATCACAGTTCCCATTTCCTGCCCAATAAATACTCCAATATATTTACATCCTGATTAATAAGCAGAGTGAGTGCTCTCATAAGACATTTTTTTGTAAGAGTGTTAGACTCGAGAATGGAACAAGAATTCTCCATGTTGAGTTTGGCAGGAATGTCCTAATTTTTTTGGCTATTATCACTCCTACGTCAGCCACAACTACCATACAAAATAGGCTTCTAATTCACTGATCTTGAGTAGTTGTCTCTAGTTGCAATAAGCTTTTTTTCAACTTCCATCATGATTTACATCTACTCTGGTTTAGCAGTGGAGGTTCCAGTGCCCTAAAAGTGGCCCATGTGGAGTGATTTCAGTCAAGTTTTTGATAGCATATCCTAAGTGATAAAGGGAAAATATATACATCAGTTTAGTCATTGCAAACAGAGAGGCCATAGGCTTCCGTAAAAAGACAATTGCAATAACATAGGTATCCCATCTCTTCCAGGTACTTCCAGGACCAAAACAGTGTGGGAAGTCTTACTCTGGCATGGCCTCTGCTGCACCAGCTCTGTCCATAGCCAGAGGATTTTCTGGACAATCCCTTTTGAAAGCACTAAACTAAAAATTAAATAAAGATATTTCTTAATACTAAAGAAGCACACTTTCTGGTTGCTTTCACTTATTTATCATTGCATTTAGTCTCAAACTGCCGCTTTGGCCCTGCTGGTGTCACTTGGCTTGAACTCATTTTACAGCTTCAGCAACACAAAGCCTCATTCAGACATCACAGATGAATGACACTACTATATGACTATATTTATTGGCAATCACAATGTAACAGTAGCTGGTGGACTGATCACAAGGCAGGAAGTTAGTAAAGGCCAGATCTCTGTTTATCCTTCTTCCATAAGTTCATCAGGACAGTTAATGAGTGGTTTTAAGTGGCTGTCTGCGCTGCCAGCCAATGATAAGGCTGCTTACACAACACAAATACATCAAAAGTTACAATGCGAGTTGTTTTTATACATGCCAAAAGCTGTCAGACATCCCCTTTGGGGCTTCAGATGTATTTTTAGAAAATTCTAATCTAGAGTATCTGTCAAGCTATTCCTATATTTAATGCAGATGTAGAAGCAAACAGGGACGACAGAGAAGCTTCTGCAAGTGCTAACACAATACGCAGCATCTTCCTCATTCCTTTGTACACGCTGCAGCTTACTTCTCTAACAGCGTGGCTGCAGTAGTAGGTCTGTGTATAGACCTCTCTCTTTCAAACAAGCCCCTGCCCTGGCCTTTTTAAGGTGCTACTATTTTTCCTTCATGATTCTGTAAAGTTCAGAAAACTGGGTCTTTTTTTCATGTTATGCAGGATTTGTGATCTCTTTGTTTGACAATTACTAGCTACTTTCCAATGATATTACTCTCAATAAATGTATTTTTAAAACCCCTGTCTTTCAGTACTATTAATGTTTTCTCTGTCATTTTCTGGGAATGACGTATTGTTGGGATGCTGCCCAGCCAAGCTGTGCCAGCATGTTATGTTAAACAATGTATTGAGACATGTCAAAACAACTCAGAAACAATCACATTGATATCAACAATCAATAACACAGACAATAAATTATGGGAAACCAATCAAAATAAAGGCAGTCAATGCAAATTTGTATAACTTCGTTTACTTTTTTTGACACCAGCTGAACAGCTAACCAATAGCTTTCTAAAAGCTGCAACATACTAAAACCTATTAAACAAAAAATCAATTTTTTTTCCATATAACTAATTCCTGTTATTCCTCCAAAGGTATATATATTTATATCTCGACAAGGAAAAATGGTCCAGTAAGGGATTAAGGGCCTGTAAATTTGTAGATGTCTTCAAAGATGCTGAGAAGTTTGAAAAGCTGCAGAAAATATCTGTTGCGAGTTGTTTTGTTTTGGAAAGCCACCAGGTTATGTAAAATTTAGTTGAGAGTTCTGCAGCCATGTCATCTTGCCTGGTGTCCCAAAGCATCTAATTATGGGTGCCATAATCAAGTTTTATCAAACCTTCTAGAGCATGTACTAAAAGGAGATACTAGTAACACAACGTTGGAAAAGACTTAAAATACCCTAGCAAAGTTTCTTATAAAGTGATTAATCGAACACATACGGAGAAACATACTTTCTCTAATGTCACAGGAGAATCTGGGCTCATCCTGCTTTCCGCAAGGCTGGTACAAGAACAAGTTTTCAGGTAACTGTGTTTTTGTCACTCCTTTCAGCACGTTTAATGGTGTCTCTTCCAGAAGGGTAGCAAAATAAAGACAGATGGGAAGGTATTAATGAAACAAATCTTTACTGCAACTAACATTAGGTAGTTCTGGTAGTTCTATTCACTGTGGTGAGAGCTCTGCTGGATTTGTTCCATGTTCCTCTAGCCAGACACCACTTTGCTCAATGGAGGCTTAGGAAGGCCTGTCCTTTCTGGGCTCTAAATCCACTGTAGTAGGTTCATCAGTCTTTGCACTGAAGACAGAAAAGCTAAGGTTTTCATGTGTTTCGTCTTTGCAGAACTGCCAATTGATTCAAAATGAGATGCCCTTTACCATATCTTGTCCGGATATGCTAACGTATTGCTTTCTTGAACAGATCCTAGCTCTTGCACAGTCCCAGTACTATTAACAAGTAAAACACTGCTAATTTGGGCCTGGTTTTTAACTCTGAGCTTCTTTCTATTGGACCAGAATTGATATTGAACTAGTTTATTGAACATATGAGATCATAGCATCATAGAATCATAGGACAGTTTGGTGGGAAGGGACCTTTAAACGTCATCTGGTCCAACCCCCTGCAATAAGCAGAGACATCTTCAACTAGATCAGGTTGCTCAGAGCCTGGTCCAGCCTGACCTTGAATGTCTCCAGGAATGGGGCATCTACCACCTCTCTGGGCAACCTGTGCCAGTGTTTCACCACCCTCATTGTAAAAACTTTATTCCTTATATCTAGTCTCAATCTACCCTCTTTTAGTTTAAAACCATTACCCCTTGTCCTATTGCAACAGACCCTGATAAAATGTTTGTCCCCATCTTTCCTGTAGGCCCCCTTTAACACTGAAAGGCTGCTATAAGGTTTCCCCAGAGCCTTCTCTTCTCCAGGCTGAACAACCCCAACTCTCTCAGCCTGTCCTCCTAAAAGAGGTGCTCCATCCCTCTGATCATTTTTGTGGCCCTCCTTGGACCCGCTCCAACAGGTCCATGTCTTTCCTGTGCTGAAGGCTCCAGAGCTGGACATAGTACCCCAGGTGGGTTCTCATGAGAGCAGAGAATAGGGGCCCTCCCTCGACCTGCTGGCCACAGTTCTTTTGATGCAGCCCTGGATACGTTTGGCTTTCTGGGCTACAAGCACGCATTGTTGTCTCATGTCCAGTTTTTCATCCACCAGTACCCCCGAGTCCCTGGCAGGGCCACTCTCAATCCCTTCATCCCCCAATCTGTACTGGTGCCATATACTTAATAAATACATAATGAGTAATGCAAGAAATTATGTTATCTACCATGCCATGAGGAAAGGAATACACCTTTAGTTTTGTATGGCTATTTCTTTTCAAAGACAAAGTTTTAAGTAAAATATTAACTATTTGCATTCAAATAAACATTTATTTTTATTTATATTATAGTTCCTGGAAAATTGCCAGCATTTTTATTCCCGCCATTTGAAAAAGACAATTATTATTCTGTAACTTGCAGTAGAAAGGTTGAGTGTGCAAATATGGAGTGGGGTGAGCCATGAGCATATTGTTTTACTAGATTTGAAACATTGTATGCTGCCTTAACAGTATTGGTGCATGATGCAAACAACCCAATGCAATCACAAAAATATAATTTAAAATAAAATACAGCCGCATACTGCTCCAGATGCTGCCTCTGAACATTCCTTTTTATCAGTTAACTCAGGTTTGGTCACATTTATTTTCTTACAAACAGAAGCTAGTTCTTATCAACCTACTCCTAGAAGCTTGCTTATATCTTCATAAAAGTGCTTGAAACTTTTTGAGTTTCTAGCTCCTGATGCTTCCATGTAAGTTGCCAAAACCTCCTCTGGGCATGGAAACCTCTCACTAGATATTTTTATAGACCTGGATGACAATATTCCTAGTTTCCCAACCATTTTCACTGTGTTTGTCTTCTATGTGGACATTTATTCGCTAAAACATGAAATTGAACTATGATCTACTTTCACCTAAACAACCTGAACAGCTATTAGGCACAAGGTAAACTAGCGATGAAGATTATGCTCCACATTTTTATTGATAGGTTTTTTTCATTTTTGTACAACAAATTGCAAAGGACTTAAATGACTATTATAAATTCCTGACTTGATGGCATTGAAGTAGGTAATTTACTGTTTTACTGATCAGTAAATTTTAAGCATGAAAAGATTTCAGAATTATGTAAGTTATGAAGGATTACTTTGACAATTTAACTTTCATCTTCACTTTACTGCAGTTGTGTTCTAAACCTTCCTCTCTCCGCCTACTTTTACCCTAATATACAATCAGGGGTCCTGAGCTATTGTAACTCTACTATACACATTATCACAAAGAACCCAATGCAAGAAAAAAGTCGCAATTTCCTACAAATGAGTCTTCCTAGTTTTCTAATTCTGCTCTGTAAGGACAGTAGTCATCCACTACTTTCTATTACAGTGTGTACAGTGGCAAGGCATATTGTTGATTAGAAAACTCCAACTTTTATATCACTCAGTTTCAACATACTGCAATTGCAGCTGGCTGCACACCCCAGATCCTCCTATTCTAGGGTCAATAGAGAAAGCGGTACCTAGGAGGAATGTATCTCACATAGACACCACTGTGAGCTGAACTGACCTCAGCTAACCACAGCTGTAACAGAAGTAATGTCCTAAATTAAATCATTTCATGGGGAGAGGCCAAAGGCAAGTCAACACTTCAGAGTGGCTGAATGGAGTATTTTTAAATTCAAAAAGCATAGCAAAAACCTAAAAAGCTTTCTGGGAAACCTTCTGCACAAAAGGGCACCAGTCTCCTGATGCAAATGTCAGTTTGATTTTTCTCTGTTCCTGGAGAGTAATAAAATACAAAATCTTCTTTAGTAAACGTTCCAGAGGATCTCTGATGTACTTTAGTGACAAAATTCTTTATGAAGTAATGTAACTTCCAGGTCATGTATTATCACTTATCAATTACACAACATGAAAAGTCATCTTTTATGTTAAAAATTATGTATTTCTCATAGATCTTTCTTTGTTCCTAAACATCTATGAAAGTTGCAGCATCCTGAATTTATTATTGCTCCTATTCTTCGTTGCTGACCTATACCATTAAGCTTCTAAGTATTAGGGAACTGCTTTCAAAACTACTGGCATTCTCCTTAAATGCCTTTTGCATATTTGGACTGTAAGATTAACTTACAGCTATTTTCTTTTGAGAGAAATTCTTTCAAAAAGTTTTCATAAATCAGAACTTTGATTACAAAGTAAATAAGGGAGACATTTTTAGAAGGAAATTGTTACTATTTTAGCTGCAGAATCAAGAACAAAATTGAATGAATTCACAGCATTGACCAATATTTTCCCTCCGTGTAACAAAAACAAGAGTTTGCTTGACAACTAGGAGACTGCTTAGTCTCATTGAGGAGATACAGGGTTTGAGGGCAGAATGACACAGAAGTAGATCCGGTTTGAGACTGAGGAGTTATAAAGAGTGCTTTAGGCAGATTAAAAAAGCACAGGAAGAAGGGAAGGCTAGAAGAGGAGCAATAAAATAAAGGAGGACAGGGAGTTCAAGGAGAGTAAAAGCAAAGAGGAAGAAAAGGAAGAAAGAGAAAGAACTGCTCTTGGCAGTAGAGTTGTTCTGATATATTATTATGAAACATTGTTTCATTGAAAAACACTGATATATGAGCCCCAAATGTTTTGTCTGAAACATCTCGGATTTGATTAACTTTCATCAAATCTAAGGCTTGAACTCCAGCAAGGCTGCCCTGAGGCTGCAGAGTCTGGGAACTGCAGATTGCTTTCCCCTGGCCTGGTTGCTGCCCGAGAGCCAGGTGCCCAAGGAGTCCCAAACACTGTTTGATATAATTAATATTCTTGTCCATTTTGCCGCTCGTATGCACAGGCTAATATGAAAGTCAGTTTCAAAGAGCAGCTGCGGGGGTTGTTCAGCTCTCATTTTTTCCATTATTTTTTAACATTTTTGTTTTCTAGCAATATTAAGTGTCTTGGAATAGTCCAAATCCAAGTATAAAACCTTAGCGCTTCCTGCAAATCAGAGTCTCTGCTTTGTAACCCCAACTAGTCAGTATATCTTCAACACTTCTTATGCATGTTCTGGTACTTTGCAGGCATGGACTGTGGGAAAATTTCATGCTATCTGTCTGGTTTTTTTCCATTTCTGTCTGCATGAGCTAGAAAATGAGTCAATTTTATGAATAAGGCTTTCCTTAGAGGTTTTGCTACAGCAAACCATGCAGTGTCTATTACAATATAAGTAACTTTAAAACTTGCAAATTTTACTTCCCAAATGGTTTACCCCAGACCTGCAGTATCCTAGAAAGTCCTCATCTTATTTGTGTGCTTTGCCATTCAGGTACCAGGACAAGCTCCCACAGAGTCCCAGGAATATATATACCACCTACTGGTACCTCCATCACACATTTCCCAGTGTTTCTCACCTCGGCAAGCCATAACTACATTGACAATATTGTCCTAAATCAAAGCTAATTTCATCCACTCCAGTCAATGGAAAGAAACTGGTACCTTTCAGAAAGCAATTTATTCCACTGGAAGGTAGTTAAGAAAGACACTGGAACAGGTTGCCCAGAGAGGTTGTGGAGGCCCCATCCCTGGTGACATTCAAGGCCAGGGTTGATGAGGCTCTGAGCAACCTGATCTAGTTGAAGATCTCCCTGCTTACGGCAGGGGAGGGTGGACTAGGTGACCTTTAAAGGTCCTTTCCTACCCAACACATTCTATGATTCTATGAAAGCAGGTGGAATAGATTTCTGTTAATGCGTATTTTTCTGCTGAGGCTATAAAGGGGAGTTTGCCAAATAGAGCAAACATAAAAGTATAAGTTAGTGGAGATTAATCCTTCACCTCATATGTCCTTCACACAGGACTGTCTATACCGGAGTCAAGTCTAGACCTAGAACAATGACCTGCAGCCAAGACAATGGGCATTAAAATCAGCATCAGTTGGTCAGTGCCACGATGTCCTTATATTTCTGCTCAGATACTATTGTTACCATATTTGCAAGATTCTGCCCTCCCTGCTTCATTGAAACTGTTGCTGCTGTGATCTTAACAGCAGATTCTGCAAAGACACAAAATGGGAAATAGCCTACGTAAAAAAACAGAATCTTCCAAATGTGGTTCTTCTTTGGGCATGTCAGCAGCATGCTATTTATTATAAATGTGGTTGTCCAATGGCGTGGTAGGCTTCTGCACAGTACAAAACACATTATTATTTATCTTCTTGTTCACATGGCCTGGTCTCAAAGCAACGCTTCTTTTTGTTTCTTTGCTCTATCCAGGAAATTTCACATCAAGGTTACCTTTTATTTGAACCCATGCCTCATTTTCACAAATGCATATGCTTTTAATTTAAAGACCTCAACAAGCAGAGCATCCTCTCCAGACAAGGAAGAATCTGCAGAAACCCCATACAATGAGTTAGTGGTAGTAAACTTGGAAAGTCTCGTTCTCAGATTCCTGACCCTTTCACTCCATCCTACTCTTTCAATATTTTGGAACCTGACTGTAGTTTTCTTAGCTATGTTTATACTTTCTTAATTCTATTTTTAATAACATAATAAGCAGCAACCAAGCACTTGCACCTTGCAAAGTACAAGTTTTGAATAAACAATGGAAACTTTTTAATGTGCCATCTAATCTTACGATCTCGCGTTTGTTGTAATATAGTTATGTGCTCACCCACAGTCTGCCTTATCTAAATTAAAACAAGAGGATTCTGTTCTTTGCAAACAGAACTCTGCTTTTGTACAGCAGTTTCTCTTTAATAGCGCTGGACAAGAAAACAGTTAGTGAAATGACAGACTACCATATAATCTAAGAGATAAAGCTAGTTAAGCAAACGAAACAAATTCTCCTGTCTTTTTAATAAAAAAGTAATTGAATGGTTTACGAGGGTGTCTTTACTGGTGACTAGAAGTCCATAAATGTAAATTTGAATTGTTGTATGTGTTTATAGCTTATATACCTTAAATGAATGTGTCTTTAATACATAGGAATATATGCTAGGAAGTTTCAGCTTCTGGTGCTTATGGTTGACTCTCATTTTCAAAGATTCAGGCCAAATAGGTCTGGGTTGCATTTTTTTCTCCTTTCTTCCATTCTTTTTTTTCTCACCACTCTGAAGAGTTCAAATTTTCCGTATAGGTTACATGCAGTTCACATCCACATTACCTACCCACTCACCCCAGCTAGAAGCATCTTTCCTGATATTAGCACTGAACTCTATAAAAATCTCAGCTGACCTTGTTTCTACTCCTTCAATAATTTATCCATTTTTGCTCCTCTTTTCATTCACCCTGTCCTTCATCTCTTTCCTTACAAAGATTTCAAGATCACATATTTTTTCTACGTGACTCTTCTACCCACAAACAGAAACATGCAAAGCAGAAGAAGAGTTTTATATGACAAGAAAAGTATTATGTGTTTGTAAAGGACGAACTCAGTACTTCATTAAAGAAGATTTCACACTGGATAGATCTTGTGAAAATGATAGTAGATACTGTTAGACTCATTAGATAATGATTTCCTTTAACTTGTGTTGGTACCTGATAAAACTTCCTTGAGACCTTTCTGTTCATGTATTTTCTCCAGTTCCCTGAGGACTTCCAGAAATCTTTCCCAGGAGATCCTAGAAAGTGTCAGAAGATTGTCAGAGACTGATCACAGATTTTACCTTCAGAAAGTCTAAATCGCAGTGAGGGTATGCCTTAAAATTCTTCAGATATCCTGGATAAATATACCAGGACGGTCAACACTGAGTGAGTTCTGTACTATGCTCTGCCTTTTTTTAACGACTGGCACACCCACAAGGATACAATGCCCCTTCATTTGTCAGATTACCGAGGAGTAATCTTATCTCAAAGTAAAATTTAAGGATAGAATGGTGTTTACTTAAACTATGATTTGAGATAGGCATCATGAAAAGATATGACAAAAAATCAGTATTAAGGCTGTTATTTAACAATAAGGATTTTGTTTGGGTGTTCCAGCATTTATCTAGTTTGTCACTGCTGGGTAATTAGCCTATACAATGCACACTTGGCCCTTGAGAGTCCTTCTGGCTACTTCATTCTTTTTCCTATTGTTGCAGATGACTATCTGCAGCATCCAGGGCGGCTGCCTTGGGTGACCTGCCCTTTCTCTAACCCCGCTTAGGATGACCTTATCTTTCTTCTCTGCTAATGTTTACCTACCCCTCATTTTATGCAGTTGGGCACTGAGACACCACAGGGTAACAGAAGGGATTAAATAATTTCCTTTCTCCCCTTTTTTTAATATAATTTTATTAATATTTTTATAACTTATGTTAATTAGCACGTCTGTATTTAGAGTGCCTTCCCCATCTTACAGTTTTCTCAAGAATTCTTGTAAAACTGTTCCTGCCATATCTCAAAAAGATAAAATGCACTCTCTTCTTACTGGATTTATAGCTTCTTTTCCTCTGTGGTTCTTTTATGAAGAACAAGCATGGTATGACAGGGATTGGGAGTTGGAAATATAATGCTGTGGCAATATAATTGCAGCCAAACTTTTATCCTCACAGCCAGCTTCACAAACATTCATTGGGGACCCAAAAACAATATCTGCAGATTTTTTCCTACTTGCAGATGGAAGTAAAATAATTCCATGAGTTTATAGCTTGATAGACCTACTTCTAAGCTCCATATGGCAACTGATCGACAGAAACTATAAGAACGACTCCAAAGCTGTAGTTTATTCTTCTGCCAAGGGAACGGGAGAAAATGCACAACAAGTGTATGTTGTGTGGGGTATGGAAGGGAATGGGGGGAGTGTGGCTATCCTATTGTTTCTAGGTAACTGTTTCTGATTACCAGTGTCTAACTACCTGGGCAGATAACATTCAGGTTATGTTCTGTGACCATCCACCTGTGTCCCACAGGCAGAGTTCCCAGAGAAGTTTGTGATACTTTTGAATGAGGAAGCCTGGATTTTCAGAAGTAGAATAAATCCTTGCTTCCTCATCTTTTGGTGTCCAGAGCTGAGCATTGGCCATCTGCTAGTCTGTAAAACAGTCAATTTTGTGTTGTACCTCCACAAGTTGCAGGACACAAAAAACAACCCCAAGATTTTTAGTATTAAGGGTCTATTAACAATTCTTTTGTCCTCTTAATCCTTTCTTACAAGTTATGATGTATGTTGTGAATGCCAAATTTTTCTAGGTATGTGTCTAGTCTAATTTATTTTTCCCTGTTCTTCTGTGTGTGAATTTACTGACTCAAAACTGGACATTTTTCACTATTCACTGTTCACAGGCCCATTAAATTCAGAGCTCTCTGCTTTGATTTTTCACAGTTAAAGGAGAATCTTTTAGTCTTCAAACTAAAACCTGGCAAAGGCAATTACTCTCAGGACTAGTAAATGTGGAATAGTATCTCAGAGTAGAGTACCTGTGATTTCCATTTACTACTGAAAGTGGAAGACACCTTCAGACATAATAGTAGGCACTTAGCTAGGCTTTAAATAAGTGAGACAATCAAATACAGTAGTTCAGGGAAACTTGTGCCTTTAGATTGTTTCTAATCAATTTATGTCATTTGAGATGATTGATGGGGTGGTTGAACCTGAATATGCATAACATTCTTTTGTCTGATCCATTTTGTTCTTGTGAAGTACTTGGTGTCAGATTGTGTTTAAACTTTCCAGCTTAAATACTACATATGACTCCAGACCTCTTGTTTTTGCTGAGGAAAAATTTCTTCCATATCGTTACATATGAGGAAGCAATGGCTGGATGAGCAACGTAGCACAGAGATTTCATTAGATGTAGATGGAAATTTTCCAGTTAGGTTTGATTCTTAATGTTTTCATAAACAGCCTGAGTGATATGAGAATTAAATGCACTTGCTTTAAAAAAGTATTGTTCAGCACAATATTAGAATTGTGCATTTCTTTTTTGTTGTTCTTATTCTACTTTCTTTTGTGACAAACAGGACTCGCATCAGCTAACCTTGTCTGTTTTGGCCATCCCTCCAAGTAAGATAGAACAGACAAAATGTTTGCCATGTTAATCATCTTCTGCCTATTTCTGGTCTCTGCCCAGAGAAGTTGTGGATGCCCCATCCCTGGAATTGTTCAAGGCCAGGCTGGATGGGGCGTTGAGCAACCTCATTGAGTGGGAGGTGTTCACGGCAGGGGGGTTGGAACTAGATGATCTTTAAGGTCCCTTCCAACCCGAAACATTCTATGATTCTATTTAAGAGCTGGTGGTCAAAAGCAGGATTTTTATTGTTTCTTTTTCCATAAAGTATATCAGTATTAAAATGTCAAAGGGATGGTTCAACACTTTTGAAATGTGTAAGTTAGAAGATCTATTTCTGAACAATTGGAGTGTTATTTCTGTGTTTCTATAGAAATGAAAATTAGGAACCATATTTGCTGTTTAACCCTTTTGCAAAGCCTTAACTCAGGTTTCAGCTTCCCTAATCTGTTTTTTGTGGGGTTTTTTGTTTGTTTGTTTATTTGTGAGCTTGTTTTATTTTATAATGGAAAAGACATTAAAATTACCGGTTCAAAATGACTACGAAAGGAAATGTTCTTTTCACAGCTTTTCATAACTGAAGATTCAATGTGAAAATCTGAGTCCTTATCATACCAATAAGAAAATCAATTCTAATTGTTAGAGGGCCTAATTAAAATAATTGGCTTACAAGCTAAAATACTACTGATGGCAAGCAAATATACAGAATCTGGCCTTTAGGCTTTTGAATCACACAGCTCAATTAAGTCAGTAGACCCGTGTCCACTGATTTCAAGGAATTACATATAATGAGTTAAGAAGCAATAATTACAATGTAAAAATTCTTTAATTAAAGTGAAAAGATATAGCTCAGTCATCTTGAGCATTGATATGGTCTCAGGCAGTCACCTAGAAGATAAAGCAAAACATACACAATATATGGCAAAACTATGTGAAAGACTTGTGCACATTTGCTAGCATTATACATTTTTTAATTGCATGAATTTTTAGGATTTATTGTATTTCGTTAATTTGTCACCCATAAAAAGATTTACATTACAATGAAGATTATCATACATCAAGGAAAAAGAATCCATGCCAAGAAAAACATAGAAAAAAGTTGAAATCCAATGAAATATTGTTTTGAAAATCTGGGTAAAATTATCCCATTTTTTTCCACTGACTTAGTTTTCCAAGGTTTGGAAAACAGATTTTTTTTCCACTTACTTCATGATAGTGAAAAACACTATCATGACACCCTCAAATGACCGCAATCAACTGAAAAAAAAAACAAATCAAAACCGAAACCGAAACCAACCCAAAAAACAACAACTCAAACCCAAACCAAAAGCTAAAAATAAATTCTGAAACATTTGAAAAAAAATGTCTCCATAAATTAAAAACCTGGACTTGGCATTTTAGAATATATATGTACTGTAATTTCTTTTAAAACTTTTAGAATAGCCAGTCTTTGACATTCCAGAGCTCAGGAAACTGATAAATGTTATCATAATATTTCAGGAATTCCTGAATTATTTTTTTTATCAATTAAAAATATTTCTCTCAAAAAAATATCTTCAAGTTATTCCATAGTAAGTCTACAGATTTAGGTGACAGTGAGGGTTAAGCTCTATGTTTTCAATGTATTTTCTCATGCCTATGAGGAATATAAATCTGCAAAAAACCAACCAATGTTCTGGCTTATGAATTTCAATTGAACAACCGACCTTGATCAAAGATCTTTTGATCACTGAAAATTCAGGGTATCCACACTGACTGTATTAGGTTATCTGGAACTTAATTGAGGTTGAGTATGAATTGTAACTAATTTGTGTCTGAAAAAGTGTATGAAACAACTTTGAAAATCCTTTGTTCCCTTCAACACACAATCCCCAGAAAAAGTAATGTTAATATCTTTAACCATTCAAATAACAAACAGCATTATAATTCAACATTTGTTGTGTTATCTCAGGTAATTTTGGTCCAAGGATATGTACACACAATGATCCTCAGTTGTAATATCTCTACTTCTGGTGACTCGTATGCAACTTTTATGTAATAAATATGTCTGTTTAAACCATAGTGTTAGAATAAGACTGCATTATAACTATGATGTCTAGAATTACAAGTACAATATCTCAATTTATTTTCTGTTTTAGGTGTGACACATCCATTTTTATGTCCACAGATCATCGAACCAGACATATATCTTGATTAAGATCTACCGGTCGAAATCTCAATCAGGATAAATGAAAATATACTCATAAGGTCAGCTGGAATGGTATCTTTACGAGTAGATCATGTTTGCAATTTAGGTCTCATTACCAGCTCTGCTGCTACAGACTATACAAGTGTCGGTAGTTGTGGGAACATAATTTATTTTTACTACTCATTATGCTGAGTGGAGCTTTAAAATTTCTGTTGCATATCTTGATATCCATAACATAAGTTTTGAAAATTTGAGGACATGGTATTGGCAATATTATAGTACAGACTATTTATTAGAATCACTAGGAAATGATGCTATGAGGGTGCTAAAAAATTTCAGAATACAAAACTTTTCTTTTAAAAAGCAGTTTTCTATTTGAAACATATATCATCAGTGCTGTGAGCTACAGCTTCACCATTAATAGCAGTCAAAAAACAGACAATACATTTAATGCCTTATGAGCTCAGAGAAGTTTTGCATTTCTTGCAGTGTTACAATGCACATCACTGTGAAATGCCAGTGGAACACACCACAGATGGAAGTGACTCTAGGAGTACTAAGAGAAGTTTTTTATAGAAAAGCAGATCATGCTACTTGATGATTACAACTCTTTCCGAAAAATGTCTGTCACTTGCTGGCCAAGATTTTCAACAACTTTGCCTTTAGATTTCATTGCCAGTGTACTACTAACAAGATACCAGAAACATAATGGCTTGCAGAAGACATTTCTGTGTAGTTTACCTCCAAAGTCTGTTTGCTCATTCCAGTACATCTGAATATTGTTAGTGTTCTAAGATTAGGATTAAGCGGACAATTCACACTTTTTCTGTATTTTGTACATCATCTATATTTTCTGCTGAACTGTTTCTCAAAAATGACAATTAGCGTCTAACATCCCTTGGCACTCTTTCACAAATTCTCATCCATTTTCATCAGTTGCTAAGAACAACCATGAAGTTCTTGGGAACTGCTTGGGGAAAACAAGTTACTTCTAGAGAAACTGAAATTAGAAATGTCAGCTGACTCAGACTTAATGTTTTACATACTAGAAACACAGTCTAAGGCAGCCAAAACCTAATCGTGACTATGTACACACATCTACAATAGGCACAGGAAAGCAGTGCTGAAAATTCTGCGAGTAAGAGATTTATGGAGTACTTGTGCACGATTTTCCATTTTTTTAAACAACTGTTCATGATTGAAAAGCAGTTTGCTGTTAGTCAATAATTCCCATCATTAGTGTGCCAAGATAGTATTGATAATTTTGAAGGCAAGAGTTTTGAAGGATTTTCTTACTTGGTTACATGTCGTGGATTCAGATAATGGTAAAATAATTCCATCATAAACTGTTGCAGTTTAAGTAATAAATAATCTGCATTTCTTTCCAATCGTGCCAATAGGGAAAAAAAAAATGCTGGACAATATACATAACATTGTTTGAAAATCATGAACTGTACCTCTTCATCATACACACTATAGTGTTTGGAACGTACAGATGGAGATACATGAGTCTTGTTTTTTCAAAAAATATTTTACAAAGATGTCAGTACCCACTATAGTGAGTTCAATTAAAAGGAAATGCTCCTTGTAGCCTTTTTTCAGCTACTGAAGCTAGACCTCTCAGAGCAGAGAATGTTCTTTACTGAGTTTTTGTAGAATGCAGTGCCATTTTAGCACATATACTCTTAATTTATAGAAATGTTTCATAATTATAAATAAATAAATGCTTTATAATGGGTTTTTCCTTTATCTAGACACCTAAACTTCCTAAGAACCTCTAAGTATTTGGGCCATTAAATTTTCTTATTGATTCTGCAAAGCTCCAAAAGCTCTAAGATCAAATTGGCTTCAATAGGATATAAAAGTTCTTGGCACTTTGCAGAAACCAGCCTAGCATGAACTCTTATTACAGAAAGTGGGTTTCACCAGGCTCAGTGAAACTTAACGTCACTCCCAAACCATGCAGGAGGGAACACTTTAAATTCAAGAACACTTTCATTGTCCCATCTGCTAGTATGCTTGTTATTTCCCACCTCTTCTAAGGGTTTCTAAATTATTTCCAAAGATGAGTCCCTAAGTCAAATCTTTTAGGTTTCCATGTAATAGGAAAGGATATTCTAAGTGAACCATATACTGTTTTCATCAAGTGAACATGGACACGATTATCCCTGCCTGCATTCAAAACTTAAAAAGACAGAGAACGATAAAGAAAAGCAGCAGCTATGTTACAGATAGTGAGAAGTTAGAAGGAAAAGAAACATCCCCAATGCTTTTTCCTCTCCCTTGTCATTTTAGTAACACAAAAGGCCCCTACCAAAGCTGGTAGGAATCTGGCTAGAGGTCTTTTTAGAAACACACAAAGTGACAACAGTGGAAATTGGCATCCCCTGCTCCCATGGAAGGACACAGAGCAAGAGTTCTTAATACTGCTTAAACTGAACTGTTTACAGGAGAGAAACGGAACCCAGGATAGTACAAATTAGAACGGCTATTTCTGTATGAAAGTCCAAACTGAAGTCAAGTTGGTGAAGAGCTGAATGTCTATGCTACTTCAATAATTCATGGTGGACGTATCAAAGCAGTACAAGCAGCAAAATAATAGTAACATGAAAGGCATTAATCAGTGTTGTTAGTTTATGCTGCAAATGCAACAGGATTTTTACAATTGTCTACAAGTAGCTTTTGATTAAAAGCTGAATTGGGATCTAGCTTTTCCTTTTTTTTCTTCAATATAAGCCCACCTGTTCTCTTAGTTAGGCCATTTCTGGTTTTCAGAATAAAGATATCATCCCTGGATGATACTGTAATTTAAAATTTTACTGCTATCATTAATACAGATAATAGAAATGTACATATTTTTGAAAATTAGACAACGCTTGCTAATTTGTATAGGTGCAGCATATGGATTTATTGTCTCTACTAAGTTGGGCTAGTATTCCTATATTGTTGCCTAAGTCTTGACTGCTGCCAGAGTCTGGGCTAGATCTTTAGCCACCATAAACCATTGTAAAGCCGTTGAAAACAGAGGCTTCTAATATGTCAGAACTGAAAAGCTAAAATTCCTGGGAAGATAATATTTCTAATTAATTCTAGGTGTTGTACCTTGTCTTATAAGACCTTGCAATGGCCTAAACAAATTCGGAATGAGTAAAAGAATGAGAAAAAAAATACAGCATTCATATTTTCTTAAACCAGGTAGAAGCTCATTCCTGAGTCAGTTTTGTTTTGACATTTCATTTGACAAAAGTTTCTGAAATTTAGAAATGTCATTCACTAAGAAGCTGATGAATAGTATTCTAAGTCATAGTAAGTCATGCTCTAGACCCTGCCTTGCTGTGCCAATCTGATTTTTTACCAGCTTTGAATGTATTTATTGAAGGTATTTTAATAATTATTGTGAAAAAAAAAGGAGGTTAATTTCATTCTGTCCATTTTTCTTGTAGTCTCTATCTCTCTTCCAAAAATCAGGTCAACTCGTCAGATGCCATAAAATAGTAACAATTCATTGCCTCTTATATATAATTTGAGAGAAAGTTTTGCTTCTGATTCCACAGCAAAGCTCTATCAAGAAAAATATCAAGTATCCTATCAGCCTCCAACTTAACGTTTGCTTACAAAACATGTAGAATGCCATGATTTAATATAAATCATTTTGCATTGTACTAGCGTGGTAATAACATTATAGAGATCTATTTCCCCTAACTAGTTTAATTTCATAGGAACTATTCAGTTTATGACATAAGGAATAGTAAGAAAACAAAAAATGTAATTTGTGTGGCTTTCTGTATTCATAGTCCACCTGTGGATTCCATTAGGCACCATGAATTTGTAGCTCTACATATAAATGCTCCCACAGGTCTTGACCATTATGCACCTGTCACAAAATAGTAGGGGCTTCCTCTCATCATTACCTTGATGCAGCTGTCCTGCTAAGTCACAGCAATTTGTTGTGCCTTTTTCATTGGAGGCTTTATATTCTGAATTTCTCTTCAGCTTTTCTTGTTTTCACATTTTTCCAGTGAACTCTCAGCCTTTGTTTCATTTTAGTTTTCCTCTTATTCAAGGCTTGTTTCTCCTCTCTTCATCTTCCTTATTTTTCTAGTGTTTGCTCTGCCCTGACTGACAAGGGTCAACTCTACTCCCACTTGCTGAGGAAACGTTTATCTCTCTGATAGACATGTACTGAGGTTGAGGATACATCAATACTCTGCTGTATGCACAGGGAGAGTGGGACTACCACTACTTTATCTCTGGTTCTAAAACTTCATGAGACTTATTCATTCGAGACTGATGTAATGTGCCATCTGGAGTCCTCAGGTATCTTCAAACCATGATTCTTGTGCTTGCCATTCTAGTTTCTAGCAAAGGGACTTTGAAGAAGTCCAGTCTACTCATTTCTAGAAGTATCTTTTTAAAAACAATTTGCATCTCAGAAGTGATGACCTTAATCAATGGTCATATGGACCAATAAGGGAAAAGAATGTATTCCCTTCCTATTTACAAAAATTTTTATTTTTTATTTTTTTTAAATCACATTTGGACTTCCTTAAGCAGTTCTCTTGAGGATTTTGGGCTTTCTTCTTTTTCAATAGTATTGTCTAAACTGTACACTGGACTTTCTGTCTTTCATAGAGATACATATCTATGTGTGGACTTTACACCGGTTCATGTTACCTAGCACTTCTGAAGATCAGGGTGAGGACACAAGTTCCTGAAGAAGAAAGGCTGAATTCAGAGATCACTCAGCCTTTGTCTAGCATAGTCCATTCCTTTAAACTGCATAAATGAGGGCAACTTGCTTCTACTTAGACATGTTTCTAGATGTAATGATGAAATTGCCAGATGTGATCCCCACGTGTTCCACAGGTTTGCAAGGCACCTCAGTAACAGCTCAGAAAATGGTTGTTTCTCCAATGCCATCTGGAGCTCTATCTACCTCATCAGTGAGTTTTCTCGGCACAGTGTTGTACCTAGCAGAGCAATCCTTCTGTCTGCATTCTCCTAATGAATTTGAAATCTTTCTGTGGTTAAGTGGGGTGGGTGAAGATGGTAGTGTTTACCCATTGCCACATATAGAAATGTATTTCAGTGAGAAAAGGTTGTTTATGTTAACTGGAAGGCTTTAATTTATTTTGCTTGCATGCGTCCTGGTGACTGCATTTCTTCTTTCTGAGGGGCCATTTCTTCTGTTGTAAAATTGAAAGATTACAAAGCGTATGGAGAGCCAAGTACACTACCATTTGTGTGTGCACACTGGACTCCCTGTGAGAGTTGAGGGGCTAAGAGGCCTCCAAACTCAAGTTTTCAGGTGATGAGGATGTATGTGGACAACCCATGTCAAAGCGTTCCTTTAGTGACTGACATGAAACCTCCAACCTCAAAATTCAGTTGTTACCAGGTAGAGGGAACGGTGTGCATGTCTTATTACTTATACAGCTAAGGATGGAAATGTGAGTCAGAGAGAAACACTCTCCCCCGTCTTAATCACCCTGTATCTGAAGTGGGAGTAAATGGCTCTGAAATTAATCCCACTACAAAGAGCACTACAGCTGTGTTAGGGCAAAGAAGTGGAAGAGCGGAACCAAGTTTGTCAGGATCATTCTACTCTGTCCTCACCTGCCTTGTAACATATGTCTGTTTCTTCCCTACTAATGCTCTGTATCTCTGCGTGGGCTACCTCGTAACTTGTCAATACATGTTACATGTCCTGCTCACATAAATGACTTCAAAAAATGACAGTAAGGATGTCGTCTTCTCCCAAGTGCTGTCACCAGAAGGCCCACATGTGATAGAAACCGTTGCTGTATCATGGCAGGAGATGGATGGGATAGATGTCTTCCTGGTATAAACAGAATCCAAAAGATTTAATGCTTTGTAAGACAAAAGCAAACCTTCAACTTCTGAAAAATCTTTTGGCTCCAAACACAGAACACATGCCACAGAAATAATATGTTCATTTAGGAAACTCTGCTCATTAATTTGGCAGGCACATTCAGTACTTTTTCAGAGTCCAAAATGTTTTTAAGAAGCAGATTATGAACAATGAAATTTAGCAACCCAATCTCACAATAACAAAAGCACAAATAATTACAAGCTGAGATATCTGTTCTTTTTAAAACAAAATTTTAAAAAAAAAAATCAATCTATTAGGTCTCCTTGGATAGACAAAGTACCAGGAGATGTTTGGGGGGTGAGGAATTGTGATTGGTTTGGGTTTTTTTTTTAATATTAGCTGTCAACAGGATTTCGATATAAACTGTATCATTTGCTTTTTAGTTTTTCAATTCCTCTTTGAGCAATAAGTGCAATTTGCAGCACAGATATTTTTAAAAGATATATAGATCATATTTAAAATTAATTAATATTAAAATTTTTATATGTACTAGAGAAAGGCCCTAAAGAGATAATTTGCAAAGGTTCTGTTACAATTATACTAAAAGTGTGTAAAACCTTATTATGGGCCTCACCACTAAGAGACACAATGAGGAACTGAGAAAGTTGCCACAGGATTGACTGTATACTGTGGCTTGAAGACACAAGATACAGTATTTGTTGCCTGGAAGCCAAGGTAGCTCCTTTAATTTACAAAACCTGAGGCCTATTGAAATTATGCCTAGCTGACTGATAGTATTAAAGCGGCATTACTCCAGATGCATTCATCTTGATTGTCCCACTCCCTGGATGGCAAGAGAATTTTGTCACAGTCTATTCGCAGAGGATTCTGGAACATATGGGGCATAGACGACCCATCTATTTCATTCATATCAAGTTGTCTAGGTAAGCAGAGTGAGTCCTCCTGCAGTCAGAATTGGGTCTTTCAGACCTCCGTGCTGCCTTCCCGGATTGTAAGGGCCAGGGCTAAAGGAACATAGCATACAATAATGCTTTTTGTAAAGATTTATATAATTATTCATGGAATTCTACATACTATAGTGAAGTTCTACAGGGCATTTCAAAGCCCACATAAAGCAAAATGTTTAATGGAATTTAGTTATGTAGGAATTTTTCAGGAAGGCTATCTAATATACTTTGACTAAACAGCCCTAATGCTTCACTTTGTGTTACGTGTTTGGAAAAAATATGATAAAAGGCATAATAAAGTTCAAGCTAATCTGAAATGTAATTTCTTCCAGGGTGGATAAATCCAAGTTAGCAATAAAAGACTGGAACTAGACCTTTATGTCATGTGAAAATATAGTAACATCTGGAGACTCCAGCTAAAGGATAATGAGTATGACTCTTTCACTTCGAGTCCTTTTAATATCTAACAATTCTACTTCAATAATTCAAATTAAATCTGCCCATAATGAGAGATTGTTTCCTAAGATAAGTCTAGCTTGCTTTGTTTGATGTAATTTCTTCATCAGTACAGCTCACTTTTATCTCTGGTTTAAGTGCAAATTCTTTAAAAAACTTAACTTACAATACATTTATGCAGGAACTGGGTATGCAAATAATCTGCAACAGAAATTCCTTTTAGATGGAGAACAATTCAGAGATCAAAAGGACATTTAAAATAGATACGGAGAAAAATGATTGAAGGAAAAAACACTTCAAAATATTTTCCAAGACTTTAAGAAATAACGTAAATTAAGGGTTCTTAAAAATTACAACTGCAATTCACATTTTCTTTCCTTTTCTGTGGTGCGTCATGCAGCTGGTATAATTTAAAGTCTACTGGCTTTGTGTCTTTTTACAAACAGAACTGCTCATGTCACCCATTTTCCCTAGCGTGCTCCATTCTCGACAGTGTCAGAATATATATTACCTACTGACTCCCGCATATGAAAGCCTCCACTGTTTTTTCTAATCTTTTTCATTCTCCTTCCCGCAGATTGCAGAGGGTGTCCACCATTGAACAGGACAGGCTCAGCATGAAGGGATTAGATAATAGAAAAAAATTTGAGGTTAGAAAAGGGCCTGACATATAGCTTGCAGGTTACTAGTGATATATACTGAGCTTAATTCATGTAGTTACAGGGTCTGAAAAAAAAAAAGAAGTAAAAGGATCTTGTCAGTAGACCTAGTTTGTGAGGCCTAGCAGCATGTTGGCAAAGAAAAAGGGATGCACACTGTATTGTATCAGAGGAGAAAAAGTGCAGTGAGCTTCAAAAAAGATTACTTTTCTATTGTTTGTAAAAGCCATCATCATACACAACCACAGCTTTTAAAATATCTAGCCTCCTTACAGAATGTCACAGTGCTCCTGGTTAGTTCTTTAAGAAAGAGATCAAAGTCAGATTTTCAGGTCTTGATGTTCTTGTTCACACTGTGTTCTTTCTGTTCTGTCTTCACAACACTGAACAGAACTCAATTTTCCAAGCAAGTGACAAGAGAACACATTTGTCACTACTTTGTTCTTTTATAAACCCTTGAGTGCACTCCAAAGGAGTAATTTGAAAAAATGCTCACTGACTATACATTTAGGAAGCACAGTTCTCTTTAGTGGACTGAATTCTCCCTTCATTGATGTTCTTGTAACCCAAACAGACCTGTCAAGATGTTCTCAGCAGGGGTAAAAAATGCCAGTTGTTTTTTGAGAAGCTACATCACTAGATGCCAGCAGAGGATCTGTCCTACTTGATTTCAACACGTAATCTGCATATTTACTCTACTTTCCCTTTTTGATACTATTTAGTTTTAGTCAAAATAACCTACCTGCTACATGGGAGCTTGACTGATCGATTGGTGAGAATGGATTAGGTTAATTAAATGACTTTTTAACGGAACATTATTGTCATTGTTACATTAATAAAAATCTTAACTAGCTAATGTTTCTTTTTGTCCAGTAATTCTGATTCTGTTTTCTGTTTCTAGTTCTAATTTGTTTGCTGAAAGAAGGTATTTCCCATAGGAACGGTGGAAATGTAGGCACCCCAAGAGCGAGAGACATTTCTGCCAAATGATTATAACTCTGAGAAGAGACACTGAAAGAAAGAAAGAGAGAATAAAGGCAAACCATTTTTTGTGACAATTCATATAATAGCAGAAAGGTAATTGCCTCTAAGTTTACAAGGCAATAAATGGCTCTCAGTGGCTGATGAACATCAAAGCCATAGGCATTAAAGGCAGGAGAGCTCTCTGTGCTTACCAGACCTTTGAACTCTAAGTGTAGTGTCTCACAGAAAACAATATTAGTTTAAATTTGATAGCTTTTTTTTGTTTTATTTTTTGTTGAAATTTATAGTATCTTTACATGGATCCAATCACATAGAGAGCAGAATGAAAAATCAGCACATCACCACAAATGAAACACAGCCAAAGGAGACCATGGAGTCAGACCAATGTGGTAAGCAAGCCAAACTGATTTACAGCATTTGTGTTTGTCCTAATCCACGTGAAACAGGGCATCCTCATAATGTCAGAAGTGAGAAGACAACCACAACCACAGTTGTGTGATAAAGGGGAGAACTACCTAGAGGTGTCACCGAGAGCAAAGAGGAAAAAATCACACTCCATTTCACATTTCAATTGTCAGGTACATAGGCACCTGTATAAAGTATGTACATAGCCGTTGTGTTGAGATACACGAAAGAGAAGTAAAATCTTTGGGGAGTTAACTGTTCACAGCTACTACTGCTTCCAATGTAGAGAAGACCATCTTTTTTCAAACTTACTTAAAGATAAATCCTGAAAAGGTATATAGAATCCATGCTACAATTTCTGTTCCCTAAGGAAGTTGACTTTAATGAAGTGACCAGGCATATGGATATTTCCAAAATTGCCATCTGAACAGTACAAAATATTATTTCAAAGAAAATCAGCCCAGATACACTAAGATGGTGGTCACTGTAAGCACCTAACCTCTGAATCATGTCATGCTAGTTCAAGACATTCTCTAGTTCAACCTTTAGAAGAAGCTGAGGATGAAAATTAACTCCTTTCAGTCTTGCATTGTAGTCTTGTCCTCCTTTGGAGTTCAGCGATACTTTCTTCCGAATCTTCTGGATGAAGACTAGAGACACCCAGGGCACTTATTTATTTGCTTGGTTGGTTGGTTTTGTAAAAAATAGTACCTATATATTGAGAATGCCATTATTTATAAGTCCCTTATGTCTTAAGAAAAAAAATTACCTCTCCAGAGAGTAAGAAATGATCATGTCAATCATTAGTCATAGTCAATCACCTTCAGATGCAGATGTAGAGTCACACAAGTATATCTTACAAAACAACAGCTACTGCTTCATAAATTTTTTAAAGATTTTTCATCTATTTCAGGTAACTCCATTCTGCAATTTAATTTCTGATCCAAATAAATGAAAAAGTCTGGGAAACCTTGTGTTCTTAATCTTGTACTCCTTTTTAGATCCTAATGAGCTCTGTTGTTTGTTGTTTAAAGATTTTGGTTCACAACTTTTTGTTCGTTTTTTTAATCTATGACAATGGCAAGAGTTAATATCTCAAATCTCTGCCTTTTTTAGTATTCTGTAGGCGTGGATGTATTTCTAATAAGTGGTGTGTTTGTCTGTCCCATTAATTCCTGCAGAATTTTTATTAGCTTTATTTTTTGGGTTTTTTTATTTGTTGTTTGGTTGTTTTTAACAAAAGGCAGGGAGTATCTTAATAGCTTGGTCACAGATTTTTCTAACTGATATGGAATCATCAAGATTACTCTATTTCTCACAAGCACGTTTTCACAGCAGTGCCATAAATGCTGAAAAGCAGCATTTCTCTAGCTCAAACACAATTTAAAGGCTTAAACCAGGCAGGGCTTGAGGGAAGTTCTAAGGTCTGGGGTATGCTGGCAGTCAGGGTAAATGATTAGCATGGTCCTTTCTGCTCCTTCACTCCAAGAGTCTATGAGACAACTCCAGTACTTACAGAAAAACACCCAGGCATCATTGTTGCCAGGGCCACAGCTCCAAAACTGCCAGCCATTCCCCTACAAAACAGGCATTCAGCAGCACGTTCATTCACATACTTCGCATGGGGGTTGCTATGGTTTTGTTATGAAGAGATGGGGAAGGCTACTAGAAAATCCTTTTTTTGTAAATGACCACAAAGGAGTCTTGCCACCAAACAAACTTTATGCTGCTAATGGTCACTAACCATAGTTTCCTGGGCCTTAGTCCTTTTTGAATGGTACTACAGTTCCTTCCTTCCTGTTGAGATAATGTCCCACAATGCAGTCTTTTAACATCTTCCAGTGGAAACAACTAACTGCACACAGAAATACTTTCTAGCAATCTCCAAAGTCACTTGCACTTGACCCAGTTGAAATGCACTTTCTACTATTGGCCCTTTTCCATCTGAACTTGCCAGTGTTGCAGAATTCTTTTTCAGGCATTGTATTATTAAATTGGATTTTTAATTGCTATTGCATGAGTAAAATCATGAGTTTGGACATGTAATGCCAGAATTTCATTTTTTACAGTCATAAATCAGTCTCTTCCAGCTCTAGACATGGACATATTTTAAAAAGTTTCCTTTCTTACCTCCAGTTAGTTAATCTGAGATAGCAAAACCTTGTTATTTGTTCTAACTGATTGTGGTTCCCATATTGTGTCCACTCATGTAAATATGGTCTGACCTGAGATGTGATGAGCTAGATGAAGAGACTGTGTCAATACATACTACCTGCATCCTTAAGATTCTTTAGGACCATTTGAGATACCATAGGTGAAAAAAATATTCAGTAGTGGCCACTTTTGCCTACAGAATTGTCAGCAAAGTCAGGTAACTAGCTTTGGTGTGCAATATGAAAATTAACAAAGTACAGTGAATATTGCTGTCTACCATTTTTACTTTCTGCAGGCTGATAATCTGCATCACTGTCTCTGACTGCATATCTTGAGCTAACATCAATGTTGTTTCCAAACCTCAATGTTTCTATTTAGCCCTGGAACCCTGGAGTGCTGTGACCATTTTGGGATCCCCAGTACAAGAAAGATAGGGACATACTGGAGTGAGTCCAGTGCAGGGCCACCAAGATAGTCAGGGGCTGGAGCACAGAGCATACAAGGGAGAGACTGGGAAAACTGAATTTGTTCTTAAAGGAGGAGGCTAAGGGGATTTTGAGAAAAAAAGGTTAACGCCACCTCATTGCTGCCCTCAACTACCCATTGAGAGACTATAGAGAAGACTGAACCAGACTCTTCTCGGAGGGTGCACCTTGTTAGGATGAAAGGCAATAGTCAGAAGCTGTAAGACAGGAAATTCCAATTAGATAGCAGGAAAAAGTTTTCCCCATGAAGGCAGGCAAATTGGGGAGGCTGTGAAATCTTTAAATCTCTGTCTTTGGGCAGATCGAAAACTCATTTGGACAAGTCCTTGAGTAAGTTGGTCTGTGTTGGCCCTTACTTGAGCTTCAGGTTGGACCAGATAAGTGTCAGAGGTTCTTTCCAACACAAATCATTCCACAGTTCTGCAGTTTGCTGGCTGACATGACTCTCCTCTGCCTGTCAGGCCCTGATCACAGGGTGCCCAGACCCCGCTCCTTCCCCTGCAGTGGCAAAATGGATAAAGCCACACATTCTCAGGGGTGTCCTTCTCCTTGCTATATCTGCATTAGGCTGACTGACACAGTGCAGTTAGAACCTAAATGCACCATGCACGAAAAATAACACTTCATGTATACGAGATGCTGGATAACCTATGAATTATTTGCAATCCTCAATATAGTCGATACACCAAAGTCAAATACAGTATTTGTCATTCATCGCTATTTTCACCCACGCGTTTATTATTTCACAATCCATCACAGCATCCTTCTGAGCAGCTGAATCGCATAAATTTTCCATGTATTAATATTTTGATTAACAGTTTAATAAAAAATTACTCTCTTAAGAAGTGGTGGTGAAGCATAAGCATGTTATTGTGAGCAATAAATTTGCTGAAAAAATAATTTTGCTCTTTAAAAAAATACGCGTGTGCCAGAGAGGGAATTGTAAAGCTGTGAAAAATGAAACTGTGTAGGTGCTGTTAGCCTCTGAGTCAGCAGCTAACATTTATCAAAAATTAGCATCTTAAGCCTAAGTGCTCCCCCTACATGCTATGAGCCACCCTTTCTGCATAACTGTGTACCTGCTGGCTGCTGCAGTCTGACAGTGCCTCAGAGCTTATACAATTGAAAGTGTAACAAACTGATTCACTGTAAATTAGCAAAGTGCAGCCAGTCACGCTGAAGAGACATTTACCACAAGAGCAGCCTCTGTCATGGACGGGGTAGGAGGAGCTGACAGCACACGTAGTATTGCAGAGAGACTAGCGGTTTTCTCTGAGGCTGAAGGTGAAACACCTGCAAGTGGGTCAAAGGCTATATTTTATTTCTTTTATAAATGAGGGCAAGTGACAATCAGTGATTAACACAGGCATACACAAAGAAAGGATTTTTTGGGGACAATTTCGTATTTACTTTTTATGATTTTAAATTATATATGCAGCAGTGGCACAGTGTATCAGCAGATTTGCTATTTCATGAAGAAGCATAGATCTTCACTGTTATACAGCATTTTTAATAAAAGACCTGTTAGTTTTGCTCTCCGCTGGCACTCTGCCAGCCTCAGATATGGTCACAATGCCCTGGAAACTGTGTTTTCTTCTACGCCCAGCTCCTTTGATAGCAGGAAGACACAGTGACACAGAGCTGTTCTACTCTGAGTGCCCCTGATAAATCCAAACTGTCAGACGTTGCTGGTCAAAGTAAATGGGACATCAAGGAAAAAAAAAAAAAAGCACCAAGGAAAAAAAGAAGCACTGACCTTTTCTGCAGTGCTCTCTCCATAGTCAGTGTTTCATACTGGCTTAGCTGGTCACATAACACTGAACAGAAAAAAAGGCTGCTCTGCATATAGCCATGGCCTCTTTTGGTTATTTTTTTGTGCGGAATTGTTACCATGGCTTTTGAAGCTGGGTAAAGTCTAGCATGAAGGTACATATATAAATTAAAAAAAATATAATTTTAAGGAAACTTTCAAATGGTTAGAGGAAATAATGTAGTTTACAAAGAAACCCTGATCCATTGAGGATGATACATATGAGGATGTGGAAAATAATACCTGGGCCAAAGGATGCCCTTCAAGCTTAAAATGTAAAGCACTGACCTGAAAACTCAGATAAGAAACTCAAGGAGGACAGATATGAGGAAAAAATGTTTATAGAAGTAAAAAGTGCTATTGTTGGACTCACGAGATCACAAGTCAAACTGAGTCTGGGAGTTACCAGCTCTTTGACGAGTAGGCAGAGGGTTGGTGCAAATGCAGAGCCAGAGAAAAATCTGCACAAAGCAGTATTGATTTCTTTGCTGACATCTGTGGCATTTTTAAATCAGAATACTATATGCAACGGTTTCTCCCACAGAGGCAGAGCTTTGACTCACTGTAAAAAGTGAGAGAGAAATACTGTGAAGTCTCAGAAAAGGAGGCTTCCTTCTATAGTGTTCCCATCTGCCAAACCTCATGTGTCATTGCTGTTTTCCATATTTTTTTTCCAGTGGTTTAAATGCAAGGAGCATCAAGTCTCTTGTCATTTTAAAAGATATAATTTTATCCATAAAACCTGTTCGGGTATAATGACCTTTATAGTCCAGTTAAAAGGGGACTATTGAGGCAAAAAAACCCAGACTAGGTAACAACACTGGCTAGTGGGAAAGAATCAATTATTCATTCAGAAACATCTAGAGCTAGTCAGATGATCTATCTGCATAACAAATAAAGCTGATGATTTGTCCTGTTTTGTTGAATGCATGATTCATGATTATACGATTACTCATGAGGCTCATGAGAACACAATTTGATCCAATCCAAAAACAATCGAAGAAGGAATAGCTGAAACATTTGGACCCTGATTCAAGCATATGTGTATATTTTAAAATATGAATAGTCGTATTTAACTCAATTAATCCTGGTCTTGAAGTTATGCATGTTTAAGTACATTGCTGGACAAGAGAGATAAGACATAGGATGTGCAATAATGTGAAATAGGATGTGCAATAATAAAGCAAATTAGTGCAGATCTGCACAAGATGGCAGTGGCTTGATGGTGTAAAAAATGCATCAATTCAGTCTGTGAACACATGCCATCTGGTAGACAGTCAGACTGGACATTCTACCTGGGCAACTGGGAGACTCACTGGTCTGGGGGAGCCAACCAGCTGGTTGGCCTAGGTGTCCCAACACAAACTTCTGTTTGCCGTAGAATAAGGAATATACAAACAAATATGATATGACTGTTGAAATGGCTTCCATGTATTGAGTAATGGAATTAAGAAGGAAGAAGCCATTGAGTTGCAGATGCAATGCTGCAGTATGGCCTGATGTTGCTAAATGGAAGGTTTCACTGGACAACTCTCTCTTCTGACATGGGCAGATCAATATTAGAGCATGTTGTCACTAAAGAATTGTCAGTGTCCTTTTATTGGGTTTATGTGGCAAGGTTTTAGTAGCAGGGAGCCTGCATGGGTGGATTCTGTGAGAAGACAACAGGAGCTGACCCTGTGTCAGACAGATCCAGTTCCAGACAGTTCAAAGCTGGACCTGCTGTAGGCCAAAGCTGAGGCCATCAGTGGTGTTTTTCCCTCTTCTGTGATAGGATATTAAGAAAGGGTAAAAAACACTGTGCAACAGATGTGAGAGAAGCATGAGACAATGAGAGAGAAACAACTATGTAGACACCGAGGTCAGAGACGGAAGGGGATGAGGTAGTCCAGGCACTAGAGCAAATGTTCCCCTGCAGACGATGGAGAAGACCATAGTGACACAGGTTGACCACCTGCAGCCCACAGAGGACCTCACTGGAGCAGATATACACACTGTAGCCCATGCTGGAGCGGTCCATTCTTGATGACCCTTATCCCATGGGAAGGACCCATGCTTGAGCAGGTCTTGAAGAACGGCAGCCTGTGGGGAAGCACCCACTTTGGAACAGTTCATGAAGGACTGTATCCCATGGGAAGAACACCACGACAGAGCAGGGGAGAAGTCTGAGGAGGAAGGAGTGGCAGAGATTGTTATGTTCTGACCATAACCACCATTCCCCATCCCCCTGCACGGCTCAGAGGTGAGGAGGTAGAAGAGTCAGGAATGAAGTTGAGTCTGGGAAGAAAGGGGGGGTTAGGGAATGGTGGATTTAAGGTTTGGGGGGGTTATTTCTCACTATCCTACTCTGCTATTAATGGGCAATAAAATAATTTATTTTCCACAAATTAAGTCTCATTTGCAGGTGGCAGAAATTGGTGAATGTTCTCCCTGTCCTTATCTTGATGCACAAGGTTTTCTGTCGCTAAGGACAGAGAATGAGAGAGCAGCTTGATGGACATCTGGTGGCCAGCTAAGGTTAACTCATCACAGCCCCTCTGTAGTACTTACTACAGCATTACCATCCATGCACAAAATCTTTCCCCTACACTAAACATACTTCAAGTTTGCCATTTAGAGTTAGATACTGAGAATCTGGTTTCACTTTACTACTTCCTTTAAAATGTTTATTTTGTTATTCAAACCCAGACTATTAAATGGAATCTGAAAATGTTTTTTTAGATGCTTTACATAATCTTACATGGACAAAATTATTTTCAACTTCTTCTATTCGCTTGTCCCACATGGTGGTTGTTTGAACCTCATTTTTCCTACCACATAGGTAGGATTAACTTAATCCATTAACTTTAATGGAAAGGTTAGTTTCTGAATGCTGCTTGCTGGTGAGACCCTCATAACAGGGTTCCAGAAGACCTTTGCTACAAGGCCAATAAAGACAAGCATCTTAAAATTACCGAAAATTACTGGATCAGAGAAGAACTGACCAAAAGAACAATTTCACAGAATCACAATGGAACTGCTGAGCCTGGTAGGGACCTTTGGAGGTCTCTAGTCCAATACCCATGCTCAAAGCAGGAACCACTACAACAGGTTCCTGAGAACCATGTACAGTCTGGTCTTCACCATCTCCAAGAATAGGCACTCCATAACATCTCTGGGTAAGCTGGTCCAGTGTTCGAGCACCTTCATACTAAAAAAGTTTTTTCTTCTGTTTAAAGGGAATTTTCTGTGTTTCAGCTATTGCCCATTGTCTCTTGCCCTGTCACCGAGTACCAGTGAAAACAGCCTGGCTCCATCTTCTTTACTGTCCCCTCCAAAACACTGCTAAGTTCCTCCCTGAGCCTTCTCTTTTCCAGGCTAAACTGTCGCAGCTCTCAGACTTTCTGTAAGAGAGAGATGCTCCAGTCCCTTAATCATCTTAGTGGCCCTTTGCTGCACTGTTTCCAGTTGCTCCATATATCTCTTGTACTGGGAAGCCCAGAACTGGGCACAATACTCCAGATAGGTCTCACAAATGTTCAGTAGAGGGGAAGGATCACCTCCCTTCACCTGCTGGCAACACTCCTCCTCATGCAGCCCAGGATACCATTAGCCTTCTTTACTGCAAGCGCTGGCTCATTTTCAACTTGCTGCCCACCAGAACCTTCAGTCCTTTTCTGCAAAACCGGTCACTCCCCATCCTGTACCCATTCATGGTGTTGTTCCTCCCTAGATGCAGGACATGGCATTTCCCTTTGTTGAACTTCATGGGATTCCTGTTGGCCCATTTCTCCAACCTTTCAAGGACCCTCTGAATGGCAGCACAGCCTTACGGTGTACCAACCATTCCTCACAGTTTTGTATCATCTGAAAACTTCCTGAGGGTGCTCTCTGCCTCATTATTGAGGTCATTAATGAAGATGTTAATCAATACTGGTCCCATTATTGATTCCTGGGGTATGCCACTGGTGATGGGCCTCCAACTGGACTTTGTGTCTCCTATCACAACTCTTTGGGCCTGGCAATTCACACAGTTTTCAATCCACCTCACTGTTCATTTATCTGTTTGTCAATGGGGATGTTAAGGGAGACAGTGCAACATACAGATGCACTTAGCAAGTATGGATATCCATAATGAAATTACTGTTACTACCAACAACTAAAAATAGATCTAGTTTATGGCTTTTATGACAACAGTCTTACTTTTGAATCAGGGAAGAAGCATTCTGGAGCATATCTTGGGACAGCTATAATAAAGGAACTGCAATTTATCCACTGCACAGTAAATCTAAACTTTCTGCTCTTACAACAGGGCACATGATAAATAAACTTGGGTCAGCCAATATTTCAGTTTGTAGACAACTGATAGCCAGATACAAGTTTACTCCTATCATATATAAAAAGGTCTGTGAGACCTAAACCAGCACATCTGACACTTTCTTTAAAAGAAATCTAACATAAGAAAAATGTAAAGCAGCCACAAAGTAACACAGTAAATGAAAAAAATCTAGTAGACTAGAAACAGAAATAAGGAGATTGAACTCTCCTGGCACATTGGAAGATTTTTTTTTCTTCTTATGAAATTTATCAATCATTGTTGCTATTAAACCATGACTCCTTCCACATCATATCGCTATTTTTTCTTTCCAAAGAGTTAATTCTTCCTTTATAGACCTGGTAATTCCCTTGGAGAATGTATTTTATGATTCATTTGTTCCAGATTCTCTCTTTGTCTCCATTACAAAACCAAACATCACTAGTGACAAACTCAACATCATCTTTCTGGTGTTTGTTTATGCCTTCTGCTTCCCCTTTTCATGGGAGATATGTGTTCTTCTTTTGGGTATATGTGATTTCGAATATGAAACCTGTATTTTCTCCTTCTTGTGCTGAACATTCCTCACCTATTGTATCACCTGCTCTAGTATCATCTATTTCTATATTGTCACATATAATTCTGTATTAATTGCATTTACTGTGGAAAAAAGTGACCATGTATTGGCAATATTTGCATCCTTCCTTGAAAAATAACAAAATAACCACCCAATGAAGTACTGTTGTATGTACTAGAACACTGGACTATGAAAATATAACAAAAAGTACACAGAGCAACAGCACAAGTAGGGATCTCTGAGCCCTTAAGGATAATCTTTGCCATTTGTATGGGGGTTTCCACAAACCATTTGACAATGCTTTATAATGGTACATCACGACACTTATGAACCGATATGTCAAGGAGATTTACTCAAACAAATGGCTCATGAATTGTGGATCATCAGATGAAATCCCACAGCACTCAAACTGTAATTTACACTGCATTGTTAAACTGCAAGTTCATGCCTTTCATAACATCTTGTAACAGCTCAATTATTTAAAAATAAGACCTCCATGGATGGAAGAGGATCTTTTTAAAATAAAAAACACCTCTGTATTTTAGTTTCTGTATATATGTCTTACTTCACGTTGGAAGTTTTGATTTCTTTGTGGCCACAAACATTTTGGCCACTGCATGTATGATCCTCAAGATTCAAACAGCTCAAACCCAAAAAGACAGCCATCAGTGGGTATATTATAAATATATATAGTTTAAAAAACAACGACGATGACAACAACAAAAAAAAAACAGTTAATTTGATACAAATAAAGTAAAACTTATTTTATTTTCCATGATGGATCTTCATCTTCTGTAGCAAAATAGTTCTCTGTTTATCAGCTAGACCTCTGTCTTACTCTGCTCTTGCATGTGAACTCTGACATGTAGGAAACATAAAATGAAAGGATAGTTTCAGTCTTCAAACTGTCCTTAACCTCTTAGCTGATGACATGAACCGAAGTGTCAATTAGTGCCAAACACAGTGATATTCTGTGAATGCATTCCAATTAGTAACCACCAGTTTGTTTGATGGAGAACATTAATGCCAATAGAAAGTGCATTTGATCTTCTGGGAAAGGTATTAGTGTATGCTGTACACTAGAAACTTCCTCAGAAGCCATTATTGTAAGTGGCAAGAAAATACTGCAGAAAAGACAGATTAGCAGATTCAGATGACTAAGAACTACCTATTTAAAGGAATATAATACAATGGCTGATTTCCTTTAAGTAAGAGAAAAAAGGAAATAAAGAAAAAAGAGATTCTGAAGTAATTTTGAATATGTGTAGTAAAATATGTCCGGAAGTAACTGGACAAAGATTTATTTCCAGAATTTGTAACCATCCTTAAGTTTTATCCCTGTTCTGATATGAATTGAAATGTATGTCTGAGACTTTAAATATAAGACCTGATATTTTCCAGTAAATACTATACACAAATATCATATCTACCCCCAAAAAGCATATGCTTAAGTTTTTTGTGTTTTTTTCTGTCTGCTTGTTTTCTGAAATAGATGATCTGTCATTGCATTGTATATTATGCACTACCTTTTTATTCAGTGCATAAGAGTTATTCATATATTCCTTCATCCATTTAACACAGTCAATGATCACATATGGTACACTGAGAATATGAATTATATATTCTCTGCTAAAACAGAATGAGATTGGATTTTATATAGTGCATTTTTCTTTAAAAAGGGAAACTGGTGGCTACAAGAGTTGGCGATAATTGACCTTCAAGGTGAGAAGATAGCTAATCTTACCTCTAGCTCATGTACTTCTCTATTTTGAAACAACGTGCTTTAAAAGGATTTTAGATGTTTGGGAGCTGAACTCAGTGAAAATCCATTCACGGTTTATCGTCCAAATGAGCATTTCTGTACTTCTTTTTCAATGGCACTTTCATATTGCTTTTGTCATTTTTGTCACTACTTATTGAAGTTAAACAACTCTTTTGGGTAAGCAAAAGAACATACCTCCTAAATGCCAGCAACAAGGTAAGAATAGACTTAATACTGAGATTTCCTAAATTAAAGTATGGTGTTCTGGTAAATAGATTGGGTGACTTTTTATTATCTGCAAGCACAGAGGACCAGTAGTGTTCACAACAAAACACTGCAAAGCAGTGGGACTTGGGTGCATAGCCAGACAATGTGTTATCCTGAAAACTAGAGAGGTTACTAAAAGGTAATAATGTCTTTGGTTAAGGTCTTCAAGATATGCCTTGAGAGTAAGAATGAACAAGATATTTGGCTTCATCTACCCTCCTCTGTCTTGTATCACCCTTTCCCCTTTCACCCTACCCCCTTTCCAGTATTCTTTTCCTTAGGTGTGTCCTCATTACACTTGCTTTTGGACATTTCTTCCTGTTTTAAGGAAATAATGTTAATTATAAATGCTGAGGAAACAGCCTCACCAAACCTCATTAATATAATTCATAGGAAAATATACAGCTTTAAAAATTATAATGAATTAAGATTTAGCCACACAGATAGATATGGGTTCAACTGCAGCAGGGAAGAGTATTTTGCTCTACAAATTAAAGTTTGCTGTGAAAATAACAAGAAAATATCGGTACATTGTACAAATGTTGGCACATTTTGGTGAGTTGCAGTTTTGCAATTTACGAATGGTTTTGTTTGAATCTAGCAAGAAAAGATGTCTGCGAAGGACTGCTGTATTAAATACCAAAACGTTTCTTAGAGAAGAAAATGGTTTGATTCCTTTTCTGTTCCTGTAATTGTTGCATTAGTGCTTTTTATTTTTGTGATTATTTTAGTATCAGATGTATAATTTCTTGCTGGCTAGCATTGTCCTTAAACCAAGATAACTGTGAGTTCAATATGCTGGGAATACTCCAGTCTTGAATTCAATGGGTATATGATTCCTTACGAGACACTGCATTCGCCTGCTTACAGATCTTTACTTGCAATCTTTGATCTGGAGGAATAAGAATTTTTTTACAACCTATGAGCAGTAAAAGGATGAGAAAGTCTGACAATAGGCTTTTGGGTTTTGTTTTGTTTTCTTTTCTTTTTTAACTGTACATCTATTAATTCATTAGCAGAAAGATGGTTCTTCTCTGATTCAATACTTGTGTTCCAGAAAAGGAAAGAGGGTTGATCTGCACATTCACTTGGCTATGTAGGTAAATGGAGTTCTGGCTGATCTTCCACCACCATCTGCTCAAGTGCGTCTGTATGTCTATGTCTGCAGGAACCTTTTTTTTTCTTTATTTCTTTTTTTTCCCCCCTCCCTATTACCTTAATTATCCTCTTATTCCAAGAAAGTTGCCATTTACGTACTGTTCCACCTCTTCCACTATTATGTACTGATATCACATGATATTAGACATTTACAGTATAGACATAATCATCTGAAATGTGGCTGTCAGGACTTTCTTTATAGTCAAGAGATAAAAATAGAGAATTTCTGTCATATCTCATCCTTATCCTTATGTAGAAACCTAAAAATAGATCACATGAATCACAACTTTTAGAAGTTCCTATTTTTCTCCAGTGAGTGACTATAAAGGGAGACAAGGATGACTAATTCAAATACAGCCATCTACTTTGTAGATGTTCAAATTAAGAGGCTGATATACATATTTTTTTCCCTACTGACTTTTTTTTACTACTGATCTTGTACTCCTTTTGCTCATTCATATATGAAGCATTTTTGATACAATCCTTTACAACATAGAATCATGGGAACATAGAACCACAGGGTTGGAAGGGACCTCTGGAGATCATCTAGTACAACCCCCTGCCAGAGCAGGGTCACCTACAGCAGGTTGCACAAGAACACGTCCAGGTGGGTTTTGAATGTCTCCAGAGTTGGAGACTCCACCACCTCTCTGGGCAGCCTGTGCCAGTGCTCTGCCACCCTCAAAGGAAAGAAGTTCCTCCTCATGTTTAGGTGGAACTTACGATGCTCAAGTTTGTGCCCATTACCTCTTGTCCTGTCACTGGGCACACTGAAAAGATCCTGGCCCCATCCTCCTGACACCCACCCTTTAAGTATTTATAAGTGTTGATAAGACCCCTCCTCAGTCATCTTTTCTGCAGACCGAAGAAACTCAAATCCCTCAGCCTTTCTTCATAAGAGAGGTGTTCGAGTCCCCTAACCATCTTGGTAGCTCTCTGCTGCACCCTCTCTAGCAGTTCCCTGTCCTTCTTGAACCGGGGAGCCCAGAACTGGACACAGCACTCCAGGTGCGGCCTCACCAGGGCAGAGTAGAGGGGGAGGATGACCTCCTTCGACCTGCTGGCCACACTCTTCTTGGTGCACCCCAGGATGCCATTGGCCTTCTTGGCCAGCAGGGCACATTGCTGCCTCATGGTCATCCTGTTGTCCACCAGGACTCCCAGGTCTCTTTCCACTGAGCTGCTCTCCAGCAGGTCAGCCCCCAACCTGTCCTGGTGCATGGGGTTATTCCTCCCCAGGTGCAGCACCCTACACTTGCCCTTATTGAACTTCATAAAGTTCCTCTTTGCCCAGATCTCCAGCCTGTCCAGATCTCTGTATGGCAGTACAGCCTTCTGGTGTGTCAGCCACCCCCACAGCTTTGTGTCGTCAGTGAACTTGCTGAGCGTGCACTCTGTCCCCTCATCCAGGTCATTGATGAATACATTGAAGAGGGCTGGACCCGGTACTGCTTTCTCTTTCTTCCCTGTAAACTGCACTGTAGGGTAAGTCATGGCTATCCAAAGGACGCTCACAAAAAATAGATGGCAATCTTTGTAAAAATATAATAAGAAAAGATTCATACTGTATTTGAGTCCAAGGAGGGCTGGTTGGCCTGGACTGCTTCACTTAGATTGTGCCTTATGCAAATTCAGGAGGATTCTAGAAATCTGCTTATCTGAAAACATCTCTCAAATATCATCCATTCTCAGAAGCGAAAATCTCATCTCACTTGTAGCTTGCTACTTCTCGGGCTTCCAGAAACTTGATTGCTGCTGAGACCTTAACGACGACATTACCAAACTGTAATTACGGCTTCTGATGACTGTAAGAATAGTCGATAATGGCCCTCAGAAAATTTAGGGTTCACAGGATCAGTTCTATAAAGCTCATATGAACAAGATTTAATAAGAACTCTCAATGGATTTCTTCAACTTCAGGCAGGAAATTATGAGATATGGCACCTCAGGGATCAGCCCCATTCCTAATATGGCATTGTTTCACTCATTAATCACATAGCTTCAAGCAGTCAATATTTATTGAATAATGCAAAGAAAAATTACAGAGAAAACTTATAATGTAATGGTCTAAAAGTAAATGCTGTGAGGAACACGATGGGTATCTCATAACATACAGTTAAAACGGGGTGTGTAGTTGCATAATAGGAGCAGTACAATAATTTTGTGACCTGCTAGGACTAGAGAAGACAGGATTTTTTTCCTGTAGGCAGCTAACAGAACTGCAGCTATCACAATTGTAATAGAAAATTGCAGCAGCTCTGGATTTGTCCTAAGAGCTTTAATAGCAAAAGACATACTGAAGTACAATATTCAAATGTACGTGATTGGGTTTCAGTTTTGTTTTTCCTGTGGAAAAAATACAAGACAAGTTATATAGAACACTATAAATTTTATATGCAATTAAATATATTATATAAAATATCTTTTAGTATAATGTTAATGTTTTTATTATAGTATATATTTTATACTTAGATACAAACATTTTCTATTTATATGTTATATAATTTTACATAATATTACAATATATTTATGTAAAACTTACATTTTAAAAATTTGAATAAATATGCTGGCATAAATTACTGCATAACTCCAGTCTGTGTTGAAAACAGATTACATGTGAACCTGGATTAGCTTTAATGTTAACCTTATGTGAAATAGTATTAAATTAATCAATGCTGTGATGACTGAAAAAATAGTATAAGGCTTCTCTTAAGAAAGAATTTAAGAAAACTAGCACATAGCCCTAGGGAATAGAAAGAAGGAGATTGTACTCTGCAATTTGGCAGTTCAGTCTAACCAGAACAAAGACTAATGGCCAGAAAGAATGAACCCCAAAAGTGAAGGATGTTTAAAGTAGTTGGTTTTAAACCACAACATATCACAGCACTCTACAGATGACATGTATATTGAATATGTATTGAGAATATATGACAATATATGTTTAGTATATTTTGTGTGTATTGTATTAGATTGACTTGCAAAGGAAGGAGAAATTGAGGGAATGAGAGAGTAAAATTTAAGAAGAAAGTGAAGGGGAGCGAAGGGTACGAGGAAGAAAAAGACATGATAAATTAAAAAAAAAGAAAATGAAAAGAGAAGGAAAAAAGAAAAGGAAAGAGAAAAGAAGAAAAAAGGGATTCTGGAGTACAGGAAGGCAGAGTGCACACACACATAAAAGAAAAAAGAAGAAAACTAGCAATCATCAGTGAAAAAAGAAGGGAGAGGGGGAAAAAGCCATGAGCAAAAAATGAAGCAAAATGAGGAAAAAAGATTGCTGAGATCACAGTCCCCCCAACCTGCAAATTTTGAATGGGTACAAGCCAGCTGCTGGGAGAGGGCCAATGCATTGCTAAATGAAAAGCAGTTGGCATCCTGGTATTTTACATGTGATGAGCATCCAATATGTGACACTTGATCTTATGCCAGGAACATGCTATGGTTTGAAATATCTAGCAGCCAATCAGGATACCCAGTGACTACTTTCTTTTATCATTTTAATTGCATGTCCTGCACCAAAGAATACTTAATCCAGCTGCACATGGATTTAGATGGAACAAAATTCAGACCGTTTAAAACAACTGCTCAAAATCAGTCCATAAAACATAAATTCTACTTCAGGCAGAAACCTTTCTCTTAGATCAAAGAGCTATACTCATTCCATATTTTTTATTCTTTAACAAAAAAAGTCAGATCAGTCAGGAACCATATTTATTTAATTACATATGTATCTGATAGCCTTCAGGCAGACGTGGCTATCAGAGATGGCGCCAGAAGTGCACCCACTTGTATTTGGCAAGCTCTGACTTTTATGATGTTGCAGCACTAATTTATGTTATTTTTCTAACATTGAGAGCAGTCTCTAATCAATAACAAAGGTATGGTTTTATCTTAATCATCATTCCTTTACGAGTGAGTATATCTCTTTTCAGGGAGTAATACTTATGCCTTTGCAATATAGGATTAGAAATGATGCAGTTGTTCTATGTATTTTAATACTAGTATTTATCCTGGGCCAGTTTTAAAGCGATGATGTGAAATCTCTCTTTTCTAGGTGTTTTTGCAGTCTGTCTACTGATCTGTGAGAGACAGAATTTGAGAAAATGCTGCATTGAGGAGTAAAATGAGGTAAGCAAAAGTAGAATGAGATCTATTTTAATTTCCCTTTCCTACTCCTCCTTCTCAATACTGATACAAATTCCATCAGTTTAAAACTCTTGCACATCAATTATGCTAAAAGGACATGTATGGTTGTCTGACTATAAACAGCTCCAGAGAGTTCAAAACCAGAAAGATGACCTATGACTCCTCAGTTACAGCTCTGGCTGTTAGGTAGTCTAATTTGATAATATATTTTTACTTATTATTTTTGAATTTACGCAAGGATCTGTAAGCACACACCTCTATTTCTGCATTGTAGAAATACTGCAGAGACATCCATGAGCGTTTAGCGAAAGAGTTATTCACATGAGAAAGGCTGCTTCATTGGCAATTGATGGACTCTTCTCTCATTTTGGTTTGAGAGTATATCTGTAATGGGGTCATTCCATGTAGAGATATTTAAGCTATTGAATATTAGGAATAATAACCCCATGAGCTTCACATTCCCCACCAGGAATAATAACACCATTATGAATAATAGCCCCAAATTTATCAGACATGATTCGCCCTTAGTGAAGCCATGTTGGCTGTCACTGATCAACTCATTATTTCCCATGTGCCTCAGCATAGTTTCCAGGAGGATCTGCTCCATGATGTTGCCAGGCACAGAGGTGAGACTGACTGACCTCTAGTTCCTTGGGTCTTCCTTTTTTGCCTTTTTAAAAATAGTGGTTATGTTTCCCCTTTTCCAGTCAGTAGGAACTTCACTGGATCATCACAACTTCTCAAATATGATGGATAGTGGTTTAGCAACTTCATCCATCCGTTCCCCCAGGACCTGGGGATGAATATTATCAGGTCCCATGCATTTGCGCACCTTCAGGTTCCTCAGATGGTCTTGAACCTGATCTTCTTCTACAGTGTGCGGTTCTTCATTCTCCCAGTCCCTGCCTTTGCCTTCTGCGACTTGGGCAGTGTGACTAGAGCACTTGCCTGTGAAGACTGAGGCAAAAAATATCATTGAGTACCTCAGCCTTTTCCATGTCCCGGGTAAGCAGATCCCTAGTGTTCCTTTTATCACTGATGTACCTGTGGAAGCTTTTCTTATTGCCCTTGATGTCCATGGCCAGATTTAATTCTATCAAGGCTTTAGTTTTCCTAACCTGATCCCTAGCTGCTCTGACATTTCTATGTATTCCTCCCAGGTTACCCGTCCTTGCTTGAACCCTCTGTAGGCTTCCTTTTTCTGTTTGAGTTTGTCCAAGAGTCCCTTGTTTGTCCGTGCAGGCCTCCTGGTGGTTTTGCCTGACTTCTTCTTTGTTGGGCTGCATCGCTCCTGAGCTTGGAGGAAGTGATCTATGAATATTAACCAGCTTTCTGGGCCCCTTTTATGTCCAGAGCTTTATCCCATGGTACTCTACCCAGGAGATTCCTGAAGAGGCCAAAGTTGGCTCTCCTGAAGTCCAGGACAGTCAGCTTGCTGTGTGCCCTCCTTGCTGCACTAAGGATCTTGAACTACACCATTTCATGGTCACTGCAGCTAAGGCTGCCCTTGAGCTTCACGTTCCCCACCAGCCCCTGCTTTTTTGGTGAGAACAAGGCCCACCATAGCATCTCTTCTTGTTGTCTCCTCTGTCAATTGGAGAAGGAAGTTCTCCAAAATGCATTCCAGGAGCCTCCTGGATCGCTAATCGGTGTTGTCCCTCCAACAGATATTGGGGGTGGTTGAAGTCCCCCATGAGGACCAGGGCTCGTGAACATGAGGCTGCTCCTCCTACCTGTCTATAGAGGACCTCATCCATTTGGTCTTCCTGATCAGGTGCCCTGTAGCAGACCCCCACAATAACATCACCTGCCCCTGCGTTCTGTTTAATCTTGACCCATAAGCTCTTGATCAGATCCTCATCCATCCCCAGGTGGATGCACTCCAACTAGTCATTGCCATAGAAGGCAACACCTCCTCCTCGTCTCCCCTGGTTGTACTTCCTAAAGACCCTGTATCCTTCAATTACAACACTCCAGTCATAACATCTATCCCACCGTGTCTCTATGGTGCCAGGACAATCACAGACCTGCTCGTGTGCTCACGTCTCTAACTCCTCTTGTTTATTCCCCATGCTACGTGTGTTTGCATAGAGGCGTTTAACTTGGGCCCCCATGAAGCTGACTTACTGGCTGGAGGGGCTGGCATTCGTTTGTGCTGCACTCCACGTGCTCTCCTGCTGACTTGTGATCCTTCTCCAGGCTCCAGGTATCTATTGATCAAATCAAATGAAATCAAATGAAGCAACTGTATTTCATACCACAAGCCCTGCTTTAAAAAGCACTGCGCTTTTATTCCCCCAGTGACTTTGATAAAGGTACTACACCATGGTGACTGCAAGCATGTGACCACAACAAAAGTCTCGTATGACTCCCAGGGGCAGCTCAGCATGAGTAAGCAATTCCTAGCACCGTCCAAAGCTACATTCCAGCAAGAGATTATGTACCGCCTCATGATTCCTGCCACTCCCCGCCCCCGACAAAAACATCATTGTTTTTATTTCCTCTACATCAGGAGACATAATGACTATCACATCTACCATTTTAACATTTCTTAGGAATAAGAAATTATTTTCCAGGCCATTTTCTATTTTGGTCCTCGGTGATGACAAACGTGCTGAATTTTATAATGGGCCCCAGATAAACTAACTGAGGGCTTCATTCAATCCAGAATGTCACAATACATTTGGAAACAAAGCAAAGTGCTTCCAAGAAGTATGTACTTTTACCCATCACAAATAAACCAATTAACTGAGTACTTTACAGGGAAACCCATAGGAAGACAGGAATTTGTTCCCAGTGAATACACGAGATTTCCCAATCTATGGTTCAAGCCTGAAAGAAGAAAATTTAAGTCAGAGGATCTTAGCAATAGCTATTTTTTTAGAGAGCTTTCATAAGAATCACTGCATCCTGTCCCCCCCTCACCTTTTAAATTAAAAAAAAAAAAAAAAAAAAGGAAAAGAGAAGAAATACAGACAGTTTTAGTATTTGCTGACATCTCCGTTCGGTCTGCTCTGGTAACTCTACTGTGTAAACTTGAGCTTGCTGAAGAAATAACAGGCTATTTCCCAAGTCAGAAGCAGTATGGCTTTGTAAGTGTGGGATGAGCCTGCTAGGGCAGAGTGTCACAGTACTGCTGCTGCACTTCTTCCAGAGAAGCTGGCTTATCTACATTGGCTGTTTCGTTCCATGTCTGGACACTGTATCCCGTAAATGTAGCAAGAGAATACAAAAGCTGCCCTAGCCATGTTTAAAGTACCATAAGTTTGTGGACATTAAGTCAAATTTACATAATATTTAATGTCACCTCTCGTTAACACCGTCTTATGCCTCTGATGTGGGGTCTGAAGCAGCATAACGCTCATCAATTAGGAGCCATAGCTTTTCTACTCACATGTCAAAGCAGCTTTCTCCATATCTTCATATCTGTAAGCTACAAAATACTGAACAATTGACTTAGACATTTCCAGCAAATCTCTGTCACTCTACATCCACTTACCCTTCAGAAAGGAAAAGTTTGCAGATTAATTTCCACATCTGTTTACTTGTATAAGCCTTCCTGATAACTGCAAATTTCAAATTATGGCCTAACTGTAACAATTTTGTTTACCTGGCCTTCAAGATTTACTTCAAATGAGCCAGCTTGCAGTGCCAGTTGAGCTTTGAAAGGCATAGCAGTGTCCCAAAATCTATTCGAAATGTTACTTCCTCTGGAGCCTAAATGAGAAGCTGACCTGAAGCTTAGTTCATGTTATACAAAACTTTGCTTTACAGTGGTTTCTGTGAACAAATGGCCAAAAACTGAGTAAGAACATCACTTCTGGCAGCTTTTTATCTGTTGCCTCAATGGGGTCTCTTTCCCTGCAAGCACTCAGCGCGCTCTGGATTAAACCAATTTAGTACAGTCTCAAGGTATTAAAAAATGGTTTGTACCTCTTCTTTTTCCCCTACACATGTTGAAATAGATTTTTCTTTTTGCTAGCTTTCTTATAAATCTAGATGATAATACACAGGGATATTTTTTTTGTGATAGCTCGGCAACGCTTTATTTGCCTTGGGGTTTGAGGGGGATTTTTTAGTGTAGGGTTTTTGGAGTTTGTGGGTTTTTGGGTTTATGGTTTGGTTTTGGTGGTTTGTTTTTTGTTGTTTTTTTTTTTTTTTTTTTACTTAGTAGACATATTTTTTCTTGCTATTAATCTTTTACAACATGGTAATAACTTTCTAAATGGAACTAGGGATCACTATATCAGGGTCTGTACATACACTGACAAAGAAATTGTAATTTCTCCTACTCTGTTTATTGCAGAGAGTAGTTTAGCACAAACCTATGGAATGCCTGACACAATGGGATCCCGGGCTATGCCTGGTGTCCCATATGTTACTAAATAATGGTAGTAGGTTAAATGCTTGGCAGGGATAAAGAGGTGAAGGTGCAGCCAGAGGTAGGTTACAGACAAGTATAGCCAGTTAGTTACAATCATGACAGATGTCTTTGGGAAGCTATTGAAGAGCTCTAAATGTGGAGCCAGACACACCAGTTTAATCCAATAACAGATTTTAGGGGTGGTTGATAGGATGTATTGGAGAGTTGCCAAGAAATGCCTGATGGTGACGTTGGACTCCTCCAGGCTCAGAAGCAGCTTAGTTTCATTTCTAAATGGGTTGCATTTAACTTCTTGCTACAGTCATAGAAGGGAGGCAGGACAGGGAGGGAGACTGCTGAGTCTTATCTTGAATTCTAGTCCCAATATTGATGTCCCTGTGCTTTTTTCAGCACAAGAATTATTTATAAAACACTTATTAATCACGCAAGGTGGACTGACTAATTAAATTGACCTTAGGTTTTTCTAATTAGACAATGTTTGGGAAACATTTCAAATATGAAGAGAACTGTATTGATGCTAGAATTATTAATCATTTGATCCTGTGAGTTCAACAAATGACCATAATACACATCCCTGGTTATCTGCATGTAAGCGCCCATATAGTTACATTTACTTTAATAAAACTTGGTGATGTTCTTCTAGTCAGGCATTTACACTGACCGTTAACTTCAAAATGCTTTATTTACCTCTGCTAATCATTTGATCTCTCACCCATTCCTCTTCTTTCACTTGTACATATGACATAAGAAGTGTAAGATGGGTCTTGAATAGCTTAAACCAGCTTGTGATTTCTCAAGAGAAAACTAGACATTAAAAAGAAGCTGTTGACATCAAAAGAGAAACAACAGTCTAAACCTTGGCCCTGCAGGACAAAATGATTGCTGAGCTTGACAGCCTCCTTGTGCTTTAAGTGCAATCTCAATATTCTTTATGCAGGCAAAATTGCTATCCAAAGCAGTGGAAATTTCCTTATAGGGAAAATATTCCTAACAATATATTTTTGAATCCTTGAGGGTGAGAGTTAGTGACTGATGCATTTTTAGGAACACTTTTCTCTTTATTCTAGAAATAATAGTTTTTGCAGGTGCATTTTTATTCAGCCATGTGTGAGGGTGGTTGATCTAAAATTATACCTAATCTCAGGTGAAAATCTCATTTTCTTCAAATATATTGAGAGGATTGTGACAGTGTAAAGTTAGTACTGAAATGCAGGTGAGTATTTTTACGTGGAGAGAGAAACGAAGGTTTGGTTTTAACATTGTCAAAACACAATGAAATAGCATTGCTGCAGTAAGTAGTATTCAGGATTAGCAATAGAAGAAGTGCATGGCAAAAATTCTCACTTTCACTGCCTTTTTCAGTAATTTTTTACGTCAACACCTAACACCTGTAGATGTTTTTAGCATTAGTCCTGAATTAGACAATGTACATAGAGAAATACAAATAGAGATCTACAAATTGTAGAGACATACAAGAGCAGAATGGTTAGGTGCTTCTTTTCCTGCTTAAGATCTTTTCACACTGATTATGGACAGTATGACAACCATTATTTGGAAAAGGAGTCATCCTGAACAAAAAGTAGATAATTACCTGTAGGAAAAAGTGTTAGGAGTTGCCTAATGGAGAAAAGGCTGCTGCAGCTCCACTTTCACAGGTCCGACCAGTAGGGAGGAATCCCCAATAGTCAGACACATGCACACACACATACACCAAATATATATATACATATATATATATATACACACACATACACACAGCTGGTCACACAGGCCACAGCATGGACAGAAAATGCACTCACCCAAACAGCATCAACAACTTTATCCCATTTCCATCTCCGGATAATGGGGATGAAGGTCGATTAGTGGAACAGGTGTGCCTATATAGACATACACACTGCGTGGATGCCTCCAGCAGCCGAGCTCAGGCGCTCAGTCTGTGCAGCAGCTGCCACTGGATCCCAGGTCGCTCCATTGATGGCACTTGGACACATGAGCCCCTGAGGCCATAGCCCTACTCCAGTCACTGATACTCAGAGCCCCTTTCGCACAGCACACAGACACGCACGTGATCGGTCTCTCCAGTAACCTGCCTGGGTGGACACACAGTCTATCCAGTCCCTGATCCTTGGATTTCCCTGGGACTTCGTACACAGATGAACACATGCAAATGGGTCTCTCCACAGCTGGTCCATACTTCTGGCCTTACTGGTAGCCAACTTTCAGACCTCATGGTCTCTCCAGGAGTTGGTCTGGACCTCCCGGTTCCTCCAGTAGCCAATTCTCAGACCCTCTGGTCTCTCCAACACCCAATCCAGCCTTCTGGCCACTCCAAAACTTGGTTCCCAAGTCTCTCATCCTGCTCACCAGCTAGACCAGCTTGATGTTTGCTGCCAATTGCATGCTGACATGCACACCCACAGAGCACAGACGTACTCCAGTCTCTCTGTGCTGTAACGGCATCACAGACACATGGGACTCTAGACTAGCAGTCCCACCCAGTCGCTAGTACCTAGACCTCCGTGCACACACATGCACATAGAATAAAGACCCCACCAAAATAATTAAAAATGGATTTTAAAGAGAAGACAGAACAGACTGTGGGTATGAACCATAGGGCATGGCCACACAAATATGGTGACCAGCTCACCTGTTAACATACAACTGGCTCATGTTTTCCCATGCTTGCTCCTCCCTAAATTGCCTTGATTCCTCCCTTTGCTCACCTTTGGCTCATTTCCCTAGATATGCTATGTCTTACGCAAAACGCTTTTCCACCACATCTCATAATGAGGCCCATAACCCTGTACGCAGAAGTTGTGTCCCCCCCTCCCCATCCCTAGTCTCTAAGATTTTCCCCCGGGGAAAGCATCTCCCTTTGACTCAAATTGGCGAGTGTTACCCCTGGGTCATGGGGCTGATCACCTTCTCAGGGCAGCCCTGAGAGGAGACATGTTGGGGACTCCTGATGAGGTTCTTGGGGTTCCCCAACCTGTCATTGTTCCTATGGGCTCCTTTGTGTTCATGGAGATGAGTCTTTAATCAAACAACCTAACAGGAAGATTTCTGGTGGGGATAGACATGATTCTCCACATTCCTGAGAGGAAGAGGAAGGAAGATATAAAAGTTTTTACAACCTTATTTACTAAGTAGTTTGTCTAGTTCCCAGTTCAAACTAATGTACCTGCTTCAGCTTGCTAGTACTCACCTTTCAGGACCTGGAGAGGCAAGGGTAGGTCAGACATCTGATGGTGAAGATATTTAAACATTGAAATAAATGCTTGAGGAAAATTGCAAAATGCCATTTGAGTATTTTAAAGAATACAGTGAACAAGTACCTCTGAAAAATGGCACAGAGTAATGTGATTGTGTCTTGGTGGAACTGGATGGACTAGATAACTTCTTGTAATGCCTTCCAGACTCCTTTATGTATTGAATTCTGTTAATTCAATCATGTATTCAATGAATTTTATTTAGAGTTTAAACTTCATTTTAATGTCATTTAAAATTTCATTGTAAGGTTAACAAGAATTATAATATAACATTTATGAGTATTGTGACTGTAACACATATTTTTTTTTCCTGAGGTGTTAACTAAAAATTCTAAAGAGAACTTAGATTAAGTTCAAAAAGCTCATTTCAAAAAAAATTAAAAAAATGTGGACATGATATATGCAATAAGGTCAAAGAAGAAGCTAATGGTGCTGTTTCATTTGCCATAATACCACATTCTTCTATTAACTAAAATTATTTGAACCAAAACTCAGCCTCTTTCTTTTACCAAGTTTTCCAGAAAATACTTATCACAGACAAAAATAAGGAATTCTATCAATATTGTCACCCTTCTTTAATGGCATTGTTTACACCAAATCAATTATCTATTTTTAAAATACTAAAGCTATTGATGTTATTACACAGCTTAATTTGTAAAGTGTAGAAATGATGCTTTTATAATTAAGACACGGTTTGGGAAGCCAAGACACTTCTTTATACTGCTCTCTGCTCTGCCATAAACTTCTTATGTAGTGTTTGACAGATCAATAGTCTTCTTTCTCACCTGTGTCTTGTTCTCTCTTTTTCTTTCTGGAAAGTGGAAACATTAATCATATGTAACAACATGCACTGAGGACAAGAGTCACCAGCAAATTAAAGCCACAACATCAATATTATCATAATAAGTTCATTACTATTTGTGTCACAGCCTAGCAGTGACATAACTAGTGTACATACACACAGTGGAGGGAAGTCCCTGCCCTAAAGAATTTATCTCATTAGATAAGGGAATGAGTCAGACGGGAAACAGAGGTACAGACTTGCTTAGCAAGTCAGTGGCAGAAATGAAACCATATTTTTTAAAATGATGGGCTGAGCCTCAGGAAGTTTAAGTGATCTGATTAAAGATACTGAAATGCTTTATGAAAGCAGAAAGGGGAAGTCAGATGATCTAAGAATATTTTCATATAATACTGTTAGATAAGAACTTTTTTAAAAAAATTAAAGGTGTGTATTGTCTTTTACATTATTATTTTTTAGTGGTAGTGGTTGAATTGGTTAATTATTTTGTCTGTTGCATTAATATTTCACTACAGTACTGTTGAGTTTTTCAAAGAATACTGTAAGTTTTATCAATGAAAATTTTCATTATAACTTATTTTTATGACATATTTGCTATTCTTTTATTTCAATATATTTAATTCTGTATGAAAGACAGATATATCCCATCCTCTACTTTTAACCATTTGCACATAGGAAATTATTTTTTCCTAACCTTGTACATAAATGAGCATGGTTTAATAATTCATAGAAAATTAATCATATATACTTAATTTTGTAGAAATTTGAATCCATTTATATCTAGAATTATTGAAGTTTAAAAAAAAAGTTGTCTTTTTTTGTTTGACTTGTAGTTATAGCTTTTCCCATCAAACTCATCTGACATCATCATCATTATACTTCTCTTACGCATCTCTCACTTTTGCCTTGTTTTCTCTTCTTAGTCAACTCAAAAAGCTCACTTATTGTAATTCCTTTATTTTTCTTCCCTTCTTTTTCTGAGCTTCCTTTTGCCCCCTAGACACTCGTCAATTTCTTGTACATCACAGTCTTCTCCCTCTTCCTAAAGCTTATCAAAATGCATCTTCCAAAAAGTGATTAAGAAATCATTGTCCCTTAATTCCTTAACCCTTAGACTCAAGTTTACATATGATAATCTTCTACATGATTAGATTTCAATGCCCTGTCTTTAAAACTTTATTTAAATTCACATCTCCCTTCGAAAGACCAATGGTGGGCTGTATTTTATTTTGTTTTGCTTTGTTTTATCCTTAATAACTGTGATGTGACAACCATAGTGGGTGAAAACACGGCCATGATTAGCAAGTTTTGCCATTGATTTAATTTACCTACCTTGTCGTGAACAAATAAATAAAAATTCTGATATTCTGATCTCTGACGACATCAATAAGATGAGTTGGAGTTATTCCTGGTACAGATAAGTGTGAAATCAGTGTCATGCCTGGTATGTTAGCTAGTTTTGTTGCACTTTTGTTGTACCTGAAGACAAAACTTCAGATCTAATTTCACTGCTATAGGATGCAGAAGAACCTTCTCTCAAGCATACATACACAAAATTAAACATTATCTTTTTTTTGACATAATACGGTTTACAGACTGATTTTGAATTTAGATGCTGTCATGCTAACCAGAACTGCTATCACTAGAGAGAAGAATCTTTGGCATCTGTAGTAAATTCTTATATGTAAGAGGGAGACACTTACCATTTGGATAAAAGTTTGCATCAGATTTGCTTCAGGTCGGAGCACAATCCCAACCATTTGAGATACTGTGGTGGGTTAGACTGGTCCAACGGCCAAACTCCCACTCAGCTGCTCATTCACTCCCCCTCCTCAGAGGGACAGGGGGAGGACATAGGATGTCAAAGCTTGTGGGTCAACATAAAGACAGGGACCACACCTACCAATTACCATTACAAGCAAAATAGATTTGACTTAGGGAAAATTTCCTTAATTTATTGAAATAGACAGATTTGGGTAACAAGAAATGAAGACAAACATTAAAACAACACCGTTCCCTCCATATCCCAAGCTCAACTTCACTCTTTTACTCCTGAGTCCTCTATACACCCTGAATAGTAAGGAATGGGGTTTGTGGTCATAGATTCGTAGAATCATAATGTCATAGATTCACAGAATCATTTACATGGAAAAGACCTTTAAGATCATCAAGTCCAACCATTAACCTGGCACAGCCAAGTCCACCACTAAACCACATCCCTAAGCACCACATCTATGCGTCTTTTAAACACCTCCATGGATGGCAACTCAACCTCTTCCCTGGGCAGCCGGTTCCAGTGCTTGATAACCCTTTAGGTCAAGAAATGTTTCCTAATATCCAATCTAAACCTCCCCTGGCACAAATGGAGGTCATTTCCTCTTGTGCTATTGCTTGTTACTTGGGAGAAGAGACCCTTTCAGGAAGTTGTAGAGAGCAACAGTCCATGACACTTTGTCTCTGCTGCTCCTTCCCTCTCACTCCTTTCCCCTGCTTCTAGCATAGGCCCTTCCATGGGCTGCAGTTCTTCAAGATAACCCTGCTTTAGTGTGGGCTCTCCATAGGCCTCAGTTCCTTCAGGAAATATCCACCTGCTCCACCATGGTCTCCTCCAGGGGCTGCAGGAGAATCTCTCCTCTGGCATGCAGAGCACCTCACCCCCCTCCTTCTTCTCCAACCTTGCTGTCTGCAGGGCTGTTTCTCGCACTTTTTTCCCTCTTCCTCTGCCATTGTGGCATTCCTTTTGCCCTTTCTTAAACACATTTTCACAACCATCTTGGCCAAGGGGCTCGGTCGTGCCCTGGGGTTGGTTGGTTGGAGCCAGCTGGAATCAGTTGTGTCCGGCTCAGGGCAGCCCCAGCCTCTCCTCACAGAGGCCACCCTGCAGCCCCCACTGCAGGGTCTGGGCACTGACACCCAGCACAGATGGTCAAGACCCATTTTGCTGTGCTGGCTTAGCAATGAATCATTCCCAATTTACTATCAGCAAAGTTTAAATTTTGATATCATTTTCAGAAATTCAAGAGTATTTAAATTTGCATAAGAAATGTGTAAAATTATGGGTATGTTTTCTTAATTTCTGATCATTTTTTCAAAATTCTTCATGAACCACTTAAGAACTTCTAGCCATGCAGTTATTTGTAGTCCTCAGGAAAATTCTATTTACTATCTTCCTTTTTGGTTTTTGTTTTTTTTTTTTTTTGTATTGACATTAAACCTCCATGAGGAAGGTGGGTATGTGAGCCACCTTTCCTTTCAAATAATTACAGAAAGCAGATAAACGCCTTTGCTGAACCTCAGCAGAAACGTAGGCTTTATGTAAGCTATTGGTAGAAACTGAACCATCTGCCTCAATGAGTCTTTGGGGAACTACCCAGCTCTGTACCACAGGAGCCAGATATAACCCACAGTTAAATTTGACTAATTATATAAAGAGTATTCCAACAATTGTAATGCATGAGACCTCAGGCCACCTCCCAGTATTATTTTTATTTTTTCAACCCATGTACTTACTGTAACAAAATCTTCCTTCATGTATATCTTCTTTAGAAGATTCTTAAACTACAGTAGATGACTAATAAAGTTTAGGGTCACTGTTGTCAAAATAATGCAGAAAATAGTGTTCTAAATCTCAGCATCGGGAAATTCTGTGGCAGCCAGCACAAACTTTACACAAAATGGAAAAAGGTGCAGACTTCATTTGGGACATTGTTTTAAAATTAAGTCTTCCTACAGTCGAAAAAGTTACATGAATGCCTTATGTCCCCAGGGTTTTTTATCTTTTTTAATTTTTCCAAATAAATATTTCTTTGAACATGCATCTGGAAAAACTTTGTCATGTCACATTATTGAAAAAAATATTAAATTCTTCAGCATATGAGAATGCATAGACTGTTAATATTTTATCATTGAGTTTTTTTGTAACGGAGATTTTGATCATCAGTAGTAAACACAATTTTGCAGAGAAATGGAAGGAAAAAAGGAGGCGAATACTTGGGAAAGATATGAAAATGGTGGGAAGTTGAAAAAAGTGTAAATCCAAACAAAAAAGGTCTTTCTGCCAAATCTGCCCAAAAGCTTTCATTTGTTTGGGTTTAGAAGGATTTAGAATACAAGCAAAGAAATCAATACAGTGAAGGAAAAAAATCACCGCGGCATTCACTTTGCCTCTACTCTTTCTGACCAATGCCATAAAATTCTGACAATGCCTGCAGTTTAAAAATAGTCAAGCTTTTCATCACAAAGCTTAAATGCTATGTTTAGGTTTTTACCGAATGATGCCTTCAGGTACCAGTGCCACTTCATTTATTATTTGTTGCAGTTTACCATGTCCAACAAATGGATTTACTTTATCTACAGCTCCACACCCTGTTGCTGTTCATTATGAAAGGAAACCAGGGGCCCTAACAGCTTGAGAAACACTCCTATTTGGGCTACCATAGCAACGAGTATGTGTATTAAAGTATAGGTCACATGGCTTAGTTTCCTAAGGCTAATTAATTTCACTAATTATGGCCTCATACCAGCTGCAGAATGTGTTGGTGACCTGGTGAAATCAGCTGTGGACAATTCTTTTCCATACTATGGTGGTACGACCTCGCCATGTGGAAATATTAATGTCATTATGAGAATTGCATACAGTATATACGGAAAACAAATACTGCCGCATGATTACAGACTGGACCATGGAGCCTTGAAGATATTTAATGTAGACGTTTAAATCTTCTTTATTGCTTTCTCTATCATCTGTCAGTACTAAATAGGTTATAAAGAGCTGAGTAGTTAAGCTTAAAAGATTGTCATTGAAAGGTCGTTTAATTCACCAGCTTTACGAAGGATTTATGAAGCACCTACCACTTAGGGCAATGCAGATATATACATAAATATATATTAAATATAGTAGTATCTACCAAGCAAGTAAAAACTATCTAGCTCCAGCTTGTTTTATTTTTTATATATTGCAAAAATAATACTTAACTGAAAATCAGAAATTATTTTATGTCACAAATATAGCATTGACCGTATTACAAATTAGAAGGCCCTAAGTCTCTCCGCTTTGCCTGTACAATTGAGTTAATTTTAGCCCTTACCACATATGCAGTTTGATCTGTGTTTTAATAGAAAAGCAGGTGTCTACCTAGGCTTTGGGGAGCAATTAACAATTCATTTTGTATAAAACCACAGTGGCTCACTGGCAAAACTAATTGAAGTAAATAAGACATTTTCAATCAGCTAAGAGAAGGCATTAAAACAGCCTTACAAAATTGTCATGACAAATTACCAGCCAAAGCACAAAACCTTCTCAGACGGTGATTGATGAGAATGAAAAATTAATGATATCTTACTGGCCTGTCAAAAGAAAAAATTGCTTGCCTGACCGAATAGAATTTTGTAAGGCAGCATTAAATTGTGAGAAATTAATAAAATACACAAATGTATTTTATTTTTTTAGCATAATTATTAGCATTGTTGTTTCCCCTACAGTGTGAAAAAAAAAGCCAGATTCTGCTCTTATCCCCTCAGGACACAGGCTGTCTCTGTCTATGGCTGGAAGATAATATCACCAATTCAGTAAAAGGTGATATTAGGGAAACGGTGCAGTGAGGATGGGCACAGAAGAAGACAAAAGGTATGCCTAGTGTGTTTGTTAGCACGCAGAGCCTAGCCATTGCCCCCAGAATGTGGGGTGCACAGAAGGATGGGCTGGCACTTCAGACCTGGCTCTGAAGAGAAATGGTCCCACCTTCCCACGCCCTGTGCCTGTCCCCATTTGTCTGACAATGAACCATCACAAAGATTTTCTCAGAGGTGGGACTAGGTAGAAGAGCTGTGGAAGGGTAAGGTACAGGTCCAGAAAAGCCAGATGAGGAGTTTCATTAAATATTTCATGTGTGTGTCTATTCAGAGTGCTTTTCTCCCCCCCTTTATTTCTACTTGCCATAAAGGACAAGTAGTCATTATGCATCTTATCCCTGTGTCACTTCCTCCTATGACAAAAGACGAGTCTTTTAGTTCTGAATAGCTGCCTGAAACAGCATGAGAATATGTAGGAAAAAACCAGATTGTTCAACTAGTGAGAACATCAAGACATTGGCCATAAAAAGGGCTATTGATATTTTAATCTTTTAACTTAATTTTGTAATATGAATTTAATAATCAAGTGTCTTTTGTGTGTAAGAAGCCATATAACTCCTCTAACATAATATTCCAATAAAATAAATAGTCCAGGAATGTTTGTTCAAGAAACAGCCTTTTCTCCCTTTTATGATTGCCTATAATGTATTCTTGTACCTGCTAAAAATACTACTTTCTTACTATCAGAGTGAGGTGTATTTTAGGCTGAGATAAAAAGAGGATTGTATGTTTAACAACTATATAATGTGACTTGTCAACATGATTATCTATCTCCCAGTTTATAGAAAAGGGACATTGAGTTTATTGAAGCAAATAGCCCAGAGAGGCTAGCAGGCTGACATGCTTCCTAACTGCAACAACCCTTGTGAAAAGAACGGTAATTAGGGAGGCTGGCGATTAAGAAAGGGCTCCAGTCTCTTTCTGAAAGGTCAGATGCTGTGTAGACTGCAGCTAATGGTACTAATTTTACTGCATCTTGTAAAGAATACTTGTCAAAACGCAGGTTTCAAAGAGCTAAAAAAAGGGCAGGAGATATTCATGAGTAGAATGAAAAGGAAACATAATCTTAAAATTTTTCCTCTCAGGAAAATAGACTTCATAACAAAAGCAAAAAGACCCCAAGAAGAAATAATTGCCTACAAAGAGATAATCAGTTACCTATATTTGAAACTTTTTAGAATGCATACAGTGAAATCACATGCCATGTAACAAGTACGTCTGTGCATCTCTCTGAAGGTGCAAGGGTCTGAAAATGAGACGCAGTGAGCAACAATGACCAAAGGACACACGGTGAAAATATATTAAAGTAGAAAAATTGAAATGCTGTGGGATTATTTCCTTTGGTGCAGATAATTTTTTCTGCAGTGAAGGGACACACAACATGTGGCACCAGAGGTGATTTTAAGAATCAAATGAATGATGTCCTTTAAAGGAGAGGTGTGGGCATGAGTGGTTTTAGTTAGAACTGAGCAATACTTACATTAACAGCAGCTCAGAACTCAACCCACTAAGCACAGAAATAAAAAAAAAAAAAGTTACAGAGCAGCTAAGGTACCACATTTACAGTGCTGACAGTTAGGAACGGCTCAACCAAAAGAATCATGGGTGCAGATTTTCCTTTTTCAGTTCGATAACTATTGGATATTTGTAGAATAGATGCAGTGACTTCTGCTTGATATACATACAACATAGTCAAAAATTTTGAGGGAGAACACAAAAAAATATTTACTGCTTTTTTTTCAGTTTGAAAATATATCTAGTAGTAATTGTAACGATTTTTTTATCTTCATGCATATCACCTGATATTCATGTTGGTGAGAGATCATCATGATAGTGGTAAAACACAAACGTTACGCTCATCCAGAAAGTAAGAATTTTGAGATATCTGTGAATAAGTTCTTTTTTAATTTTATTTTAATTTAAAATCTGAAGGTCATCAGCCATTTTATTATAAATCAGCCATGAATGAATACTGTAGTACAGTGAAGTTTTGTTTCTCATCTCAGAATAAATTCCCTCTAGTGAAATTCTATAAACTTCTATACCACTCCAAAGTTACAATGCTTTAGCTGTAAGGAGAACTCAAAGCCTCTATCTCATTGCTATTTAATTGTATTTACTTTTTGGATGTTATTTATCACAATGTAAGCAGAGTGGAAGTGTGATGAAGAGTGGATGAAAGCATCCAGATCAACTTCAAACCTTCAATAGATTTCAAATGTTATAAATGTAAATTTTAAATTAGATTTCTGAGTTTTTCAAGATTTTCTCTAGAGCATGCAGCTACAGAAAGTGTGGTTTTTAATGAAACGTTAACATGAATTAAGCCTGGACTGGAACAAAACAGGCTTTTTCCCTAAATTCTTTGTAACTTGCCATCAGTCTGTTAATATGCAATACATATTTATTTTTTTATATGAAAAACAGTAGTATATATACTACTCTAGATATTATATCACTGATAAATCACTATATTGATGGTTTAATCAGTTCTGTGGTCCAATGCCTATTTGATGTTGGTTGATCCAATGTCTATTTAAGAACCTTTCCTTAGCTCCATTTGGCTTTGAAAGAGATTAATGGGGAGCACATATTAACTTAGAAGTGCAGAAAGAAATAAATTGGATTTTCAGTTCATACTCTGCGTCTGCTGACATCCGAGAGTTTAAATTCCTCACCACAACCCAGGACTCATGCTTGCCTGAAAACAATACAAAATCTTATGTTTATCTGTGTGCCTAGTGGACTATTTCTTTAGCTCTGTTAGACAGATTTCAATATATGGTGGAGAAAGTGATAGTCTTGATCGGCTACTTCTGGAATAGATTGATATGGTACATTAACCATATGAATCTCCGTCCTGCTTTGATATGGACAGATCTGTGTGACTTGGTGGTGCTGACTCACAGAGTTGGGCTGAATCTCTCATTGGTGGTGCTCTTCTTTGAGATATGCCAGAGCATACTTTTAGGAAATGATGACTCTCATGTCATGATGACTCTGTTCTATGGGACAGCAGCGATTAGCCTTATCACATGTTTTTTTCAATATCTGTATGAGGTTGGTGGAAAATTTATCAAGTAAACTTGAGGTATGCTTTGCCTCAGTGATGACATCCAGATTTAAGCTTTGCCTTATCCAGATTTAAGAGGCAAACAAGGTTTAAAGCTAGAAGGAATCACACCTTCATTGATGTGACCTGTGGTTTACCTTTGAACTTGACCCAAATACTCTCTTGTTGAAGTAGTGGTGCAATGCTGCAAGAATTCAAGAATTATTAGGTCAAGAAAAGGCAAGAGGGAGCACAGTGCTCAAGCTTAATGTTGGGAACATGCAGATAATTGGGAAACCACAAATTTTGGCCCCAAGCTTACCTTTCCATTTTCTATGGAGCTATTGGGTAACAAAGATATAGCACTCTTCCTGAAAGTAGGACATGAATTTAAAGGCCTTCAGACAAGGACGACTGAAGGGATAGGATCTTCTGTAGCTGGAATGAACATGCAAATCACTAGGAAACCAAAGAATTGTAAGTCCCACACCCTTTCTCTGTGTCTTTAGAATAAGGTTGGGCTATAAAATGGTGTCTTTGGCTGAGTTTTAAAAGAATTTTATCAAAACTGGATTTTCTTAAGATGCTGTTAATATTAGTGCCCTGCATTGGTGCCAGCCTTCCACCTACACCTATTTAGGTTATATTTGCCCTTTTAAATGTTTCCATAACATTTACACTTTCCTACTCCTTTAGCACTTCTCCAACACTGTTAAATGTGTTAAAAACTTACCAACAGGCTAAGAGCTCCCTTCGTTCAGATCATCCAAGATTCATAGGGGTGTATTATGTAATTCTATTCATTAAAATATATTCATCACTAGAAGCTGTTGTTTAATAGTCACCATTTGTAGTCTAGTGCGTCTAGTGCTCTGTTAGGACATACATTGCTCTGCTTGCTTCTTCCCAAATTAAAGATGCTTCTATTGAACAATGCTGCCTTTTTAGGATCATTTTTAATAATTTTGCTGTCTAATACCATTTATCAGGATTGCAATGAAGGGGTCCATATCACTGCTAAAAACATCTTGATGTTTCTTAGCTGGCACAGGTTTTATTATTTTTACAGGGTTTTTTTTATTTTTTACTGTTATAGCATTAACTTCTCTGATACCTTCCATTTTTATTCCACACATTTTAATTTCCCATTTATCTCCACTGCTGTTTCACTTCCTTTCCGTTTGCAGTAAGTTGCTCTCTCTTACCTAATTGATTGCTTCTCCTTGCTCCTGGCTCACATGAGCTTGCATCAAAGTTTGTTCTCTTTCACAATTATGAATTCTTGACTTTTTTATCCACTTTCTCAAATAATTCCCCTTGTTAATATAAAACATTTTCTTTTTACTGGACTTTCCTTTTTAATGTATGTTGTATGTAAGTGCTCTCAGAGATCTACTATATTACAGGTGGAAATTCCTCAGTAATCAGGCCATATTCACTAGTACCTAGGAAATCATCAAATTTAGTGCAGTAGGTGGTTATTTCATTTTATCTATCAAGATTTTTTTCTAAAAATAATTAGATCCATAAAGCTATATTATGGCAAGTGTAGTACCTTTTATTTTAGTGTAGCAAAAATTCATTTTCAGAAATCATCTTAACTTTTGCAACATATTGCCCCAGCTACAATCTCCTGTGACTAAATGACCTGTTTTTACAGACAAAAAGGTGTTCAGGAGTTCTTTCTGTATTTTCCTGTTCAATTTGATGTCTCAAGAGGCTATGTTTATTTTACAGGAACGACATTCACAAATTCAAGCAGGCACCCTAATCTCATTCTCTATGGCAGGAGTTTGTCAAGTACCAACTTCCCCACAAGCTGATTACCATAAAAAAATAACATTGCACACTCACCTCTACCAAAAGCTGCATCACATCCAGGTTCGCATTGAGACTCAGTGACTAGAGAGCTAGAACATCTTCAATAATTAACTAGATACAGCCTAGTGGATTCAGCCAGAGTCCCTTTCTGAGACTTGTTTTCAGGAATCTAACTTCAAAAAAAAACCTCAAAGCAAAACAAAAAAATAATTTCTGTCATGCATTATTAAACATAAAAAAGGCTTAGATTTAATAGCAGTTTCACTCCTCGTTACAACACAAAGTTGGCCCATGCCTCTGAAGAGTGGAAAGACCAAATATCTTATCTTGGCATCAACTTGGCTCAGGCAATGCAATCCCTTTTTTTCTGTATGAAGCAAATGAAACTTTATTAAAAAGAGAGAGAACATATCATTAAGTTGTGATGATAAAGCAACAACAAATATCTCTCGTCTATATTCTTCTATATTCTTCTCAAAATTTATTGTTGGAGGTTCATGCAGTCCCAGAACACAAGGCTCTCAGAAGAATTAGGAGGGGCAATGTGACTGGAAAAAAACTGAAAAAAAAATCCCTTGCCTCTTTGTTCTTTTGCTTGTTCATTGATCTTCTCACAACATTACACCCCACCAATTCAAGTGCCCTCTGATGTATAGAGCACCTTTCTTACTGATGCAACCCCACTGTCTGTCATTGCTATGTGGTCTTCAGACACATGATAATGTGAAAACTTCTTACCTAGTGAACTCACGTGGTTTTCAGGCTGAGGGTTCCCTCATGGGGAAAAATAAGTAAGTAAGGAAGTAAATAAATAAATAAATACAATTTACTTTTGTAAAGTGATTTTGTTTTGGGTTGGAGTGGTTGGTTGGTTGGTTTTATAGTTAGAAAAAAAATGTGAAGTTTAGGTTCCTTTCTGTTCTTTCTATTCTAGTGGCAAGTGCCCCATGTAAAATGATGTTATCATTACGCCGTTGCCCAACACCCTCCCCCCCATCTGCAGCGAAGAAGGTTTCATGACTGGATTAAGCTGACCTAGTACAATTCCTAATATTTACCCACAGACATGGGTCCCTGTTCTCCGTGCTGAGGGGAATCTGCTCATGCATCTAGCATAAAACTACTGATGTTTTGACGGTTTAATTTCCAGCAAAATCAGCAAGCTAATCCGGTCCACCACGGGCTCCAACAATTTCTCGGTGTGTCAAAGGAAAGAAGAGTCTCATGGGGAACAATCATCAAGGACGAGAGTAACCGCTCTTTTTAGTGACAGAATAGTTCAAATTCAGTTCAACCCAATAGTGAAACTGGAGACCGGAATCTGTGTTTGTCCATTTCTTCTTTAACTTTTGCCACAGTATCATCTCTGTAGATTTGTCACCCTCACACATCTCTTTGGAACTGCAGCTTTGGTGGTCACTGCGTGGTGACAGGACCCCTCACTTAAATCCATGCAGCTATGGTCTTAAAGTCTGCAACACTAGACATGAACTGGTTGCATGGAAGTGTGAAGAATGTGCCAGTGAAAGCCAGATGGATAAAAAAAAATGGACTTTTCACATTGTCTTGCGGTTTTCACCTCAATACTTTGTGATTCAAGTCTGACGGGAGATTAAAATCCCCTCTGACTGGAACTTATTAAGTATAGTTTACCTATATTAAGCACAGTTTACCTGCCTTTCTGTCAACCTGTGAGGAAAAAAAAAAAAGGAAACACTAAACAGATAAATTTGCCCATTTTTAATTTTTGTATAAATTAATTAGTTCACTTACTTGCATTCATTTGCCACATTAGGGGTGCATATGTAATAATGTGCTTATTACAGAATTCCACCCATTGCTGCAAAATTCCTTTAACTTCTTTCCACACTGATTGTAAGAAGACATTTCAGTCATGTGAGGTATCTCTAATTTTGCCAACTGGATTCCTTCTCAGAAGCAAGAAATTCCAGTTCCTCTGCCTTGTTAGCAGAACCTACAACTTTTCTATAAACCGAAAATTTGCTAGATTGACAATTAAACAATTGCCAATCTAACAGTCAGTTGCTGTGTGCTCCATCAATAGTTTTCCCACCGATGTGATGAAGGGCATTTTATACAGTTCAGCAATCTCTCACTGGAACATGGGCTAAAATCCACACACATGGTGGAAATCTTCAATTTTGCATGAGTTGATCACCACAGCTACTTGCTGATATACTCCAGCAGTTTTTCCATTTCATTGGTATAATGCCTTATAACGCTATGACATTGCTTACATATGTCTCAGAACATCATTATCACTGTTCTCGACGGTGCAGTGAAACTAATCCCTTCTTCAATTTGAGCTATCAGCTCTGGTGCCAGTAAGCATGAGCAACATGATTACAGCAATTAGAAAATAGTGCCAGTGCATTTGTGTTGGGTGGGTAATTTTCTACTCATTTAAATAATTTCTATATTTAGAATAAGGTGAAACTTCTTTGGCAATTCAACAGTTTCTGACAATTGGTTTAAGGGATGTCTGGCCTGAAACAGATCCACTGTCTGCTTTAAAAAACAGCTAAGTCCATCATTGCAAATACATCTTTGCTATGAATAAGTATTATATAAACCTAAAATATTTAAAGAAAAAATTAGTGAGAAGTGAAACCAATTTGTCTGCCTTAAACAACATTATTGGAGTGTTTAGACATGCACATTCTCCTCACATTTTAAAGCAAACCTAATTTTTAACAAAAGCAAGCCATTGATACTGTTCAACTCCAATTTTTTCTTTAACAATCTGTATTTAAACATGAATAATGTAACAAAACCACAGTAAAATGAATTAGCACTTTTGTTTATTTTTTCCAGATATTTGTGACATACCCTGGAATCAGAGAGTGGTAAAAAGACTCCTACTCCTAGAATCTGAGAGCATGGGACAGACACCGTGTGTAGCTTATTCACAGAATTGTGACTGAAGCATGCAGCTGATTGAATACAAATAATTAATAGAATACTTACATTATAACCTGTCATCTACATTATGGATGCATGAAAACTGTACATAAAGGGATAATTAATTGCTCAGACTAACGGAAAAAAAATGATTATCCATTTTGCACATGTAAAACAGACCACCAGATACGCTACAGAACAGATGGAGAAGCAGAAGTCACAGAGATGTCTTGCAGTTAGTAAAATTTTGGGGATTTCTCCATGAAGTTTTCTGGATTCAGGCATTCTCCTTGACTTAAACCTTGAATGAAACATTTCCCTCGGCCTAGAGCAAGTGCTTTGTGTTAAACAACAGACGAAAGGGCTGCGTAAAGAAAGATCAGATTACAAGGACAAAGGAAGCATGTTTTCCATCCTTACAGTCAGTGAATCTACCTAACAAGTAGAAAGTACCTAAACAAGGGAAACTGGGTCATTAGAGACTCTCTAGGGTGTCCTAGACACCTGCATGGGGCTGACATACATTACACAGAACGAGATTTTATTTACATGTTTGGGGCCAAGGAGGATACTCTTAGGTGCTCAAAAGGCACTAGATGCTTGTGTTTAAGTATCTGAATCCCTCTCCAGATTTTCTTTTCTGTGTGTGTTGCAAGGTAGATTCCTGCACAACAAAATCTTTCAGCTGGCTACTTCTGCGCTTTCTAAAAGGCATGCTGTATCATCGGTCCCCAAATCCTACCCATCAGGTACACAGAAGACACTAAGAGCATCACATTTTGTGTAGTTTGTCTTTCTTTTTCAGATGTTCTGTAAGCAATGAAAAACTTAAAAATCTGCCTGTAGATGAGAAAAATAAAAAAAAAAACCAACACCAAAAAAACCCACAAAAAAACCAACCAAAAAAAACCCCAACATAAAACCCCCCAAACCTATCTAATCAACAGTAATATAACTGTGTCTGCCGTTAGCAATTATTTACTATGCAAAGACAAAAAAAGAACATACTGGACGTTTTCTTAAGATGGGTTCTAATGATGCCTCTCTTCTACTGAAAAGTGGACCTTCTTCCTAGGCCATGCCTCCCAAAATTTTATACACCATATTTCAAAAACTGTATATAGAAAAGATAGCAAATACTCAAAAGATATATCAAAAAACCTGCCAGGTCTTTTGTCTGTTTAGGAAGCGTTCAAGCTGAAGAAGAGCAAACTGTCATCCTATCCTGTCCTATCCTATCCTGTCCTATCCTATCCTATCCTACCCTACCCTACCCTACCCTACCCTATCCTATCCTATCCATGTAGTGTGGTAACACAGGGTTCAGAAATGGTCAAATTAGCAGAGCCTGCCCTACCTCGAGATTAAAGATACGGTGTGGCCCTGATATGTCTCCCAGAGAGACCTTCTAAGCTTTATCCCAAAGCAACGCTAAGCCCAAAATACCTTCTCCTGGCTTTGCAGTGCACTGAACGACAGTGCTCAGACCGGTGCTAAACCACAGCACTCGGCGCCACGGTCCTTAATGCAGCTGGGGTAAACCACCAGCTTGCATGTTTTCCCACAGAGCATGAGAAGCCTTTGAGAATCGCTGCATGATGCACAGGATTGGTCTCTTTGTGCCATTTTCCAAGAACCGAAAAAAGAAATGATATCTGCCCTGTGCCAAGGCAAACTCTACTCTGGCACACTTTCTGCGTTCAGGAATTTTCTATAATTTTACACTGTGGAAATGAATATGTCCCCAGTGTTTTACCCTAACGGTGGTTCTAACCTACAGCAAATTGAAACAGGTAAGAAATTCACTGTTTCGTGCAAAAGAAAGATCACTTCCTATATTTTAGCTAGAAGTGCTTCACATTTCTATAACCACCTTTCAGGAATAAACTGAAAATAATCTTATCTGCTTTCTGATTTTGCTCTGCCCTTCATCCACCTTCGCTCTGTTATGTCAGTGATTTATGGTGAAAGATGGACACTCACCATCTAAAAAGTCAAACTATTGAATTAAGTTGACCTTACTCACAGCATATGGAATCTAATGCAGCAGTCTGCAAGACATTCATTGGTTTGCCATAGCACGGAACATAGGCACTGAATTAACACAAAGTGTGCCTGAATACACTGCAGGGTCTACCTGCCTTGAGATCACATTTTTTGTTACCTAAATCTCTTTTGGTTACCTTGGTTGTCTGGCTGTAAACCCTCTCTGCTTTTGTGAAGCAAGAACTGACTCAGTCTGTTTATACATAAACAGAAAGGAAGATTTGGACTTCCCTAGACCTGCTCCTGATGCTATTCATTGTGAAATAGCATTAGTCTCACTGAAATAATGGGGCTAGGTAGAAATAGGAGACTAAATTAAAAGAACTATAATGTTCATTATCATTTAAGTGGAGAAACATGTTAATTAGAGAATGCTTTATCTGAGTCCATTTTTTTGTTCAAAATGATGCAGTAACCCATTCTGGGTAAAGATAACTTCAACAAAACCACAAGTTAATAAGCTATGCTGCTTCCATTTCAATAGATTTCTCTTGTTGGCTAGATTATGCCATAATTTCAGCTTGTTCCCAGGCCTTGCAGTGAAAGGCCTGTGTTGTTTGTATCATCTGCTCTAATGAACAGGAGTTGAAAGAGGTCGTGTCCAGATTCACTTCCTTGCTGTGTTCTGGGATTATGAAATAAAAGTAGCATGACCTTAGGAAAGACCTTTCTATAAGAGTGAATTATTGCTTGAAAGCTCTTTAGGACAAAGGGGTTTATTTTCCACAACTTGCAATTTCTGTTCACAGATGCCTGAACATGTTCACATTTCTCATGCTCTAAAATGCAGTGCTAGGTAGTGCGCTATATACAGTTCAGATTCATGCACTGGTCTTAACGGTTCATTTCATTAAGAAAATTCTTTGGAAAATAAGGGGTGAAATTGTCAAGTGTCATGTGTAGGCCAATGGGTTACTTGTACGCCTCTGAACTAATACAAGGACTGTCTCCTACTATTTGTTAAGCACCTTGCACAATAGGCTCCAGATTCCAGTCAAGACCATATTAAGAGGCCCCCAGACATACAGCACAAATGCATTTTGCTTTCCATTCTCACACATTCCATTTTCCTGATGTCCAAGCAAGTTTACAGTGCTGGAACAAGTAACGGAATTGGTACTACTGTCTGACTATATCAGGGCTTAGGGCAGAAAGGACTGTGAATTGTGTCTAATTACAATCACTTTCTAAGGCCAAATTGTTTCTTAGGGCAGTGATATTGGCCTAATACTTATCAGCAAAGGAGCTGGCCTGTTTCTTTTTGATGTTTATGCATAGAAGTGACATTTAAGTTAGCTATGTCTCTAACTTCTCCTTCTTTGGTTTCCCAAGGAACCACATAGATCTTACTGCTTTTCAGAGCCACAAGGCTAGTGTCTAAGTAGAGCAATGGCAGCAGAAGGGAAAACAATGTAAAGATGTTTAAATATTTTAAAATATTTTTAAACTGAGGAGGAATTGATCACAGATGAATAATGGATGTCACATTTGGTCTTAAGGGACAAATTTAATTTCCAGTTTTGTATAAAATTTTCAGTACAAAATTATGTTTCCTATTCTTTAAAAGAGAAATTATTACCTTTACAGCAAGGAATGTGTCTTTGGAGAATTTTGAAAGAGATTAAAGAATTATCTGCTAGAATTCTCTTGCAGCTGGACACGACTATATTCTTTGCCATGTTAAATATCTGTCATCCGTCATCATCAACAGGAACCATACAGATACATAGGGGGTCAAATTCTAGGATTCTTATTCATGCTATTCAACACTGATTAACTGATTCACCGACTCACCAATGTACATCTCTGCAGTGAATGAACAAGAGACTGGGCTATAAACTCAACAGAAATTGTCAAGGGGTGTCTAAAAGTGCTGCCTTCTGTCATTTTTAACTTGTGGTCTAGAAAAGAACACCTAAAATAATACAACCCCCACACACATATTTTTTTTGACCAGACTAAGAATCTCCAACAACATACTACACATTCCAGTTGTAGTTGGTGGCCAGCACAGAGTGAATAATTTCTTAAGCCTACACTTGTAAAAGCATACACTTAGAAAACTAAGCGTGAATTGATCTACTGCATAGATATACACAGGGTCTTTATCTTGTCCCACCCACATAAAATATGTGAATTCATTAGCAAGAAACTAGTAGTTGGCTTCAGCATCACCCCTTCATTTTCTTTTAATGAATTTTGAGGGTGTTGGCCTTATAAATCTTGTAAAAGCTGAAAAGAATATAATCCTTTATATAAAATAACTTTTTGCTCATCAATAAGGGTTTAAGTTACAACTATTGTTTCTTATTGTGCAAATGTTTTCAAAGCCTTCTGTACTAACAAGAAAGTAAGATGTGGTTAATGCAGTTTGGTGGGAGTAGGGTTGTCAAGGATTTGCACTTACAGAAATCAGAAAGCATAAAAATTTGTCACACTTGAGAGGTTTGATTTCCCAGAGACCACACATCTAACTGAAAATGTCTGGGACTACTAGGTTGTGCTGTCTGAACTCACTGTGTGTTTGATATGTAGCTCTGTCTGTAGCTCTTACATGTAGCATGTACTGTGTCACGGCATTTCCAAAACTTAAGGCAACTCTCATAAGTGCAAAAGGCATCATCAGTTTTGGAAGATTATATGTGATAGCACATGCAGTTGTACTGGAATTGTATAAAACCTTACAAGTAAAATGAAACAGAACAAAAGGGGAAAGAACAATCTTCAATATAACTTGCTTAGATATTGAAATGAAAACAAACAAGCATTCCTAAGAAAAATAGTTCTCAAAGTTATATGAAGGCAACACTTACAGAAGTAAACAAATATTTGTAAAAACACAGGAAGTCGCAAGGAAGTTAAAAAATATACTAAAAGAAAACTACTGCAAGAAAGTAAGAACAAATTCCACCTATTTTATTTCATGAGATATTTGCTTCTTACAATTTTGTGACATTATTGAGCATTCAAAAAAAAATAAACACATGTTTATAAATGGGATATTCTTATGTTCATGTGTGTGCATAAATAAAAGAATATGTGCAAATGTGCATAAATAAATCCTGGCTAGAGGTAAATCCTACTTCTAGATTGTTTTCACCAATCATTTCAGAACAGCTCCCCAATTTGCCCAGCTCCATGCTTCAGAGGGGTGTCAAGTTGCTGCATATGCAGTGTATTGCTCTTGTAAAGCCCAGCAGAGATAACACAACGTAGATTGTGTCCCATAACGGATAATTACTGTCTCATTACAACAGGCCTTTCTATGAATTCTGCAAAGAATTTTTGCACATATCTGGCCTCACAATAATTGCTAGTAATTAGATTAATAGAATCATCTGGGTTGTGAAAGACCCGTAAGATCATGAGTCCAACCATAAACCTAACAATGCCAAGTCCACCACTAAACCACGGCCCTAAGTGCCACATTTACACGTCCTTTAAATAACTCCATAGATGGTGACTCAACCCCTTCCCCGGGCAACTTGTTGCAGGGTTTGATAACCCTTTCAGTGAAGAAATTTTTCCTAATATCCAATCTAAACTTCCCCTAGGGTAACCTGAGGCCATTTCCGCTTGCCCTATTGCTTGTTACCTGGGAGAAGAGACCAACACCCACCTCCTTTCAGGTAGTTGTAGACAACAACTCTCAGCCACTCCTCATAAGACTTGTGTTCTAGACCCTTCACCAGTTTTGTTGTCTTTGTTTGGGCCTGCTCCAGCACCTCAACGTCTTTCTTGTAGTGAGGGGCCCAAAACTGAACACAGTACTCGAGGTGCAGCCTCACCAGTGCCGATTACAGGGGGACGATCACTTCCCGAGTTCTACTGGCCACACTATTTCTGATACAAGCCAGGATGCTGTTGGCCTTCTTGGCCACCTGGGCACACTGCTGGCTCAGATTCAGCTGGCTGTCAACTGTACTATTATCTGTATAATATATATATAACTGTATAACTGTACTATTATGTGTATTTTCAAATTTGGCTTTCCTGAAAATTTGGGGAATTTCTAGTAGGGGACCACCTGCTAGAGTATCTCATGCAGTGAACATTTTTATACATATCGTGATCACCAATGACAAAGCTGAAAATAAAGAAAAATAATATATTTTGCCATGGAAGAGAAACAAGATATTTGGAACTTGAGGAAAGGATATTTTCCTGGAAGATATGAACCATGGGACTGTGAGAAGCATGTACAGACTATGCAGTCATGGACCTGAAGTAGATGCAAAGGCTGGTTGCTTAATATTTATCTTCCTCATTTCCTCAGGTTTCCCTGAAAAATAAATTTAGGGACACAGATTAGAAAAGAGCTCCAGCCTCTTCTAAAATGTCTCAGGATTTGGATGATGTAAGGACACATTGCAAGAGAGTCCAAGTTGCATAATATTAAGGTATGTTAAAATTTGATGTTTAAAATGCAGCGTAAACCTACTTTAGATCAATTTAGGGGTTTATGGCTTCTTCAAAGCCCTAGAAGTATGGATTCATGGTAACCAAGGTGTCTGTTCTCTCAATATGAGATGTAAAAATAATCCTCAGAAGTGATTTTTTGAATTCTTCAAAAAAACCTTTTCATTTTATTTAGCTACAACATGCAACATAAATACGGTTACCAATATGGACTTGAGAAAATTAGATAACTTACTTACGGATTACAGTTTATGAATAATACATCCTCGTGAACTCATTCCAAGAAGTATTTATCACATGCAATAAAACAAAGCTTCTATTTATATTCCATATACTTTTATTTTGTATGCTGATTTCAATATTTAGCATCACCCGCACTCACAGAAAAAACAGAATGTTTCACTGAAGAGTTCTTTTTCTTCAAGATCTTTAGTGGATTTTAGTTCCCATGAAAACAAATCTGTAAAGAATTTTGGCTGATGATAATAAATAAAAATTTGCAATATCAGTTTACCATCACTGCTTGATTTCTTTTTGGAAATATTTTTTCTATTCTGTTTAAACAAACAGAGACAAGCTGTCTGCCTTGGAAATCCTCTTATGACCCTAGCTACTTACAATATCCACAAACATCTATTTCTAGTGCACCAGAATCATGTCTTTATGCTTTGCCAATATATAAATCTATCACAAGGTCAGCAGGCATAGGATCTTATGGCAAAGAGCTAGTATTATTTACTAAAGCATGAATTTTGATTACCTTCATTTCCATGAATCCAAGTGTTTAAAGAAAACTACAATGCATAATTCAAATTTATAATATGAAATCAGCATTATTTTGGTGTAGATTCACAAAAATTAGGAAGATCACTTATAGCAATGCAATAGTAGCTGTTTCAAGTGAACGATTTGTTCAGACTAAAAATTACGGTGATGAAAATTACTTCTCTGCAATGGAAAAAATTATTTCCTCCAAAGCAGGGCTTTTTTAGGATAATGGGAAACAAAGTTTATATATATATATATATATTTTATATTTCTGTGCAAAATTACTCATAATCTAGTAATGATTTCAAGAACTGAGATATTAATAAATTTTCCAAATACACTTTAAACTTTAACATCCTCCTTAAACTATCATCACACACAGCATGGCAAATAATATTCTATTGCTAAAAAACTCGTATCTATCATTACAATACTTATTATGAGTTATCTGTTTTAATGGTAGGTCTGGCCAGAGGCTATTCAACATTGCTAGTTGCCTACTTTAAATTAAGCAAAAGCAAATGTAGCTTTTAGACCCAGGCTCCACATCACTAGTAGCTAATTATAAAAAGGCCAAAGCTCCCAAAGATACTGCATTTAGCATATAGTCACATCGGATCATCTGTGTAACATCTCACATGATTTAGCTGAATGCTTTCATTTAAAACCTGATTGTCTTTGCTGGGGAAATTGTTGGCGTGGTCTCTTTTCACGCAGCTACTTCTTCTTCATGTTCAACCAGTCAGATATAGGCATTGCCTAAAGATGAGTACATACTTGAGCTGTTACATAAATAACATTGAACTACAAAATTAGAGACTGCCAGTATATTATTGGCTACACATGCCATAAATGACTGATAATGGTGTGAAAAGAAGGAATCATGTTTTCCTAACCTACTTGAATTGGAGATGGTCTTGGTACCATGGAGTTGCAGTGCAGACAGAGGCGCTGGGCGCTGAAGAATGTTATTTTCACAAGCACTTGCATGCACACACACACGCTACAGAATGTCTGGAAGAGAAATGTTGATCTACAGAAATCTGATGCTTGCAAGCTGAATCACCTGAAGGCGTATGAGACAAAATGACATATATTGTCCGACTACACTGTTTTCTTTAATAGTATATATTATGCGTTTGCAAGTGGGACCTCTTACAAAACTGGGATAAAAGCCCAGGGCGCAGCTATGGTATTGCATTGTTGTACCATTGTGGGATTTGATACCCAGCTGATTTCTTTTTCAAAATATATAAGGAAATAAGGAGGCATGCTCAGGAAGTATATCGTCTTTCTCAAATTTTTTACCCTTATACAATGACATGCTTCTTCTAGGTACAGAGAAGAGTCACCTGGAGGAACCATGATGGAGGAACCTGGAGGAACACCAAACCATTGGAGTGAATAAAAAGGGTAAACTATTTTATGATCCTGGAAGTAGGAAACCAGCTGAAAGGAAGGAAGCAGAATGAGATGAGTATTTTCTTCCACAAAAATGAAACAGCTGTGACAAACAGCTGCAGCACAAGTTAGTGTTGATTTTGTGGAGAACTTCTCCAGGGAAATGGCAACCAAAGCCTGTAAACCCAGGATGAATCCAGCAACAAAATGTGAACTGAGCATTGTGAGTCAATGAAGGCAAAACTGATTTCAGGAGACAGAAGGAAATCTTCTGTGTTCCAAATAAAACTGTTTTCTTCTTGTCCTTTCTTCTGAGGACATGAAGAACAGTAGTAACATCTTTTATAATATTCTCAATTTTTTTATTTCCACTTTTCTAGCCTGTTTTGAGATATACAGTAGAGAAGGTACAATGAAGTTAAAATTCAGTAAGAAACAAGCGCCTGAAAACCTAAGAAATTCATAGCCAAACAGACATTTACATAATTTTTGCTTTCTGACTAACAACAACTAACGGACAAAGTTAAGGAAAATGCTTGTTTAAAATCTGGTCCCTTTAGGTTCATTCTTGCAATAAACATTACTGTCAATAAAACCACTGAAGACCAAGTTGCATATTCCTCTTGAAAACAAGTAAGACATACCACAAAAACATTATGCAAACTAAAAGGCTCAAAAGAAGTACAAATGAAAATTCTAAAATACCTTGTCAAATCTTTATCTGTTGAGATAAACCATCAACCTCTTCCTACTGGAACCATTCATTTGGAAGGACTTGTTAAGTGATGTCTTCCATTTCAGGAATATGTGAAAACTAATATGCTGTTTGTATCATGGAACAGACCATCTGCTGTGAAAAGTTCCCATATCAAGAGAACAGAGGGACTAGTTCCCAATTAATTAGCTATTTTAGGAGAATTGGATATACTCTTTCCAAGATGGTTACAGTTGATAAGACAATCATCTGTCTGTCAAGCTGTGTCTGTTTGCCTGTTAGTCTAGCTAGAATATTGGAGAAAAGTCAGAGAGATGTTTATTGTTTATATCTTCCTTCTCCCTTTTCTTCCCCCCACCAAACGAAAGCCATCCCAGGAACTGAATCACTGAATACAGTCATAGCCTTTTTTATCCATAGTTGTTTTGTTCTCTTGTTCATGGTAAATATTCAAATGTCCCAATGAACGCATATCAAGGACAAAGGGGATCATGGAATTAGATTTCAGTTGTTATTTATAGCAAGATTTTCTAATGCAGAGCTATTAATAGCAACTCATTGCACAAGAGGTGAATGAACAATACAGATGTCTCAGTCTCCATTGAAGGAGCTATTCTTTTCCTGAAGAAAGGCCCTGTTTGTACAAGGCACCATTTACAAGTCTATTGTGTTTTTTTATAGCTATGAAATAATGTTGTTTTTATCTCTTTCAGCTGAGCTGAGCTGCTGGCTTCCGTTTGGCAGCTTCACAAACAATCTGTGTGCAGCAAGCCACGCTTAGCAGGCCCCCAGAGTGGGCGACAGGAAAGATTGCACACCGAGACAGGGAGACAGTGTGGTTTCCTCATAAAACCAAACTTTGAAGCCCAGGATCATAGGGGAGTCTAGCTAAGGGAGCAGGTATTTAAAAGGCCCAAGAGAGTTTCACAAAGAGTAGCAAATAAGTGTGGTTTAGCTCAATGCAATAAGAGGCCATGAAAGGTAATGTGAGCATTTATGAAGTGGGTATATCACTAGATCTATTCCTTTTCTTTCTGTTTTCTTTTTCCTTTCTTTTGTAAAAAATAACAAGTTTGACACCTTATAATCCCCATGAACTGAAAGTAATCGCCAAACTGAGAACATGGAAACACATAAAGAAAAGTGTAATTTCCTTTCACAGTGCCTGATGAAGCAGTTTACTATAAAGCATTTTGGAAGCTACATCTATAAAAGACCAAGCAGTAATTACAGTGGCAGTTACAGCCATTTCCATAATAAAGTTGTAAAATCACATCCATGCTTTTGGTTAAGAAAACCAGCTTTGTCTATAGGGAATGATCAACTATAAATCCCTGAGAAACTCATTTACCTGAGTCTTGAATTGACTAACTTCTTAACAGCTGAAAGCTCTACAAGAAAGTTTGCTAGTCTTTGAGAAATATTTACTTATCCTGCTTTTTTGTTTTCGCTTCCAAAAGATCCCAGTAACCAAATGGAAAGAGGTGCTGGTAGCCTAAATTCTCTTTTAATCTTCCCCCAAAAAAAACTTTCCATGTTTTATAACTTTACTTAGTGAGATAAAACAGAGCCACAACTTAAGTGGTTTGAAAGTTGCAATGAAAAGATCTGGCAGGAATACACACCAATTTATTTCCTGAAAAGCATTTTTTCATTGCAAAAACAAGTTTTTGAAAGTAGTTGTGGTTTTTTGGGGGATTGGACTTTTGTGCTACTCTCACAAATTTCACCTCTAAAATAAGTTCATGGTATTACCACTAGGAAAATAATCATTAATCTGAATGATCTCTATAATGATCTTCAAATAAACTGTCTACATTTCAGTGGGTTTGCTCAAGATTGTTCAGGATAAGCCTGATCTGAAAATCCAGTATTATAGAATGAGTAGTCTTTATTTGCATGGGGAAAAACATTTGAATCCTTGGCAACTGGGAACAGGTTTTTCTTTTCTGCTCCAGCTCTTCCAGTTTCAGTCAACAGGATCAGAACCAAAACATTACCTTCAAAAACATGACAGCGCACACCTTACATCTCCACAAATCTGTGTTGTAAGAGGAAGAGACATGACAGGCAGAATACAGAGCTTCTTGAGAAGGTTCATTTATGAAGAGAAAACAAAACTTTATGGCCTTTTCTTTGATCAAGTACCTCCAACAAAATATAACTATTGAATATAGAAGAACTACCGTTGAATAGAGGAACTGCTGATGGAAAAATAATTAGGCTAATATTTTTACTGGGAATTGCATCTAAAATTGTGACTTTGTCTTGACTTTTAGTGACAGACAAAAAAAAAAATCTAATTTTTTTAAGGAATTAAATCACCACAAATTATTCATGCACCTTTAGAAAAACAATGACGTACCACCAACTAGATTTTTTCCCTTGAACAAAGTATGCAAATCATTATCTAGGTGGATTAATGAATTGAGAATGCATGAATAGTGAATGTTTTTGACTCTTAAACAGCGTGAGACATGTGTGTCCTCTCTAATCCATCATTCAATTCGTATCTTCAGCAACAAGAAGTAAAATGACAGCATAAGGCCATCCACAAATACATTTCAAGAGTCATGTGCAAAATAAAACCCCACCTCAGTGGGGTGACTTCCTTACCTGACAGTTTTATAAATCTGTTTTGGGGATCATGGATCAAGTTGATAGCATCCTCTGGAATGATCCCTGTTAAAACCTTCTCCCTTCTGATTCTATTTTTCTTAGATGATTTGGCATCTAAGATCACGTTTATCTTCAGATTTAATTAGACAATTCACAGTAATAAGGTGGATTTGCTACTATGCTACACTTCAGACAAATATAGAGTAGTTTAAAGCAAGTTTTATTTTGTTCTGGTTTTGTTAGATCAGCTTTTACATGAGAAGATATTTTAAAGATTTCACGGTAGGTAGAAAATTACTTCTACAACGTACTTTATTATGAACTGTTGCATTCATTTCTTGTTATGGAGATTTTGGAATAAAGAACAGCACCACATAAATTAAATAGTCTTTAGTGCATTATAAACAATTCTCTCTTAGTGAACATTTACTTTCTGAAAGCTGCAGTGGAAACTGTAGTCCTTTATTCAACCATATACTACAGGCCAAGTCTGGTACAAACAGCTGCGAGGGAGTTCCCCACAATTGCCCTGCCAACAACTTGAAGTCTAATTTGGAAAACCTAACCTCTGCATGAGCATTTTAGACACTGCATTAGCAAAACCTGGCCCTTTGCTAAGAACAACCCGATGTTCATACAGATTTGGATGATCTCTCTGAAGCTTCCAGTTTTCCTAATACACACCACGGACACTCCCCAAACTCTCTTAATTTTAGCCACCAGCTCTCACTCAGGATCACAAGCAGGTGCACAACACCAAACATAGGTATAAAATACACACATACTGTTAATATTCATAGAATCATAGAATTGTCAGGGTTGGAAGGGACCTTAAAGATCATCTAGTGCCAACCCCCCTGCCACAGGCAGGGACACCTCCCACAAGACCAGGTTGCTCAGAGTCCCCTCCAGCCTGGCCTTAAAAACTTCCAGGGATGGGGCTTCCACCACCTCTCTGGGCAACTTGTTCCAGTGTCTCACCACCCTTACGGTGAAGAACTTCTTCCCAACGTCCAGTCTGAATTGTCCTATCTCTAATTTTAATCCATTCCCTCTACTCCTACCATTACCCGACATCCTAAAAAGTCCCTCACCAGCTTTCTTGTAGGCCCCCTTAAGATACTGGTAGGACACTATAAGGTCTCCTCGGAGCCTTCTTTTCTCCAGACTGAACAACCCCAACTCTCTCAGTCTGTCCTTATAGGAGAGATGTCCCAGCCCTCTGATCATCCTCGTGGCCCTTCTCTGGACACATTCCAGCACATCCATATCTTTTCTTGTAGTAGGGGCACCAGAACTGGATGCAGTGCTCCAGGTGGGGTCTCACGAGAGTGGAGTAGAGGGGGAGAATCACCTCCCTCGACCTGCTGGACACGCTTCTTTTGAAGCCGCCCCAGATACGATTGGCTTTCTGGGCTGCTAGTGTGCACTGACGGCTCATGTTGAGCCTTAAAGTCTTAAAGTCATGCTTTACCTGGCAAAAAGTTTACGCTATGATTTCAAATGAGACACTGCAAGTTTTATAGGTTTATTTTTTCTTTTAGTCATCAGTAGCTGAAAATCTATACATATTTATAAGGTTGATTTTATATACAGAGATGCCTTTGTCCATCAGGTTGCTGAAGACTAGAAAATAGATTTCCTGACTTTTTTTCACTTTGTTAAGTCTATTGAGCCCTGCCATGTAAGAAATTACTAGTGTCTGCAAGTATATGACATCTCATCAGTAAAGAATGTAACAATGTCTTTGGTACACGAAGTGAAATTATTTCAAGTTGCAAAGGACCTCCAGGAAAGGGTCAGAAGGCGGAATTCCAAGAAATAAATCATAGGTGTCTATAGGGTTTTCCTTTTGTGTTAAAGGAAAGATTAATTACAGACACAAGGTTTGGCAGAAAGTTGAACTGTAGGTGGGTCTGTGCCTAGTGGTTCAAGCAGAGACTTGAGACTTGGGACTTTTGACTCTTCCTGTTGCTGAATATGGGTCTTTGAGCAATTTAACCTTCCACCTTTTGTTTATCCTTCAGTAAAGCAGACACCCTCTGTACTTATGATTTTAAAGTACCACAGTTTACCTATGATTTCAGCAAGTCAATAAAGGAGACTTCCCTGCCCTCCTCCCCCCACATAAATATGGTTAAACAGAGCCTTCATTTCATTACTGAGAGGAAAGTGCTTTTATACAAACGTTTTTTATATTGTATTGTATGGAATAATATTCTTCTAAAAGCATCAAGAAATAAAACAGTGACACAAGCTTAGATTAGTCATATCTAAAAAAACTACTGAATAGATTCAGCGAAAGTCTAATAAAATGAAGATTTAGTGGGCGTATGCCCGTTGATTCGAAATGATAAATGCTCTAAATCAGCCCAGGAGTATATCAGACACATATGAAACATAAGGAATAATATCTATATTTTATAAAATGAAAGTACCTTCCACTAAGATAAACAGTGATTTTCACAGGACCTCTGTATTTGCATTTTAAATTTGTAGTATTGGAAGGAATTTAAAGAAATGAAAACTTAAGAGAAAATTAAATGGCTGAACAGATGGTATAGATTAGGTCTATAGGCATGTAAAGAAATCACAGTGAATAGGTTTTCGTAAACATTTATGTGTGACTAGTTAAAAGAATAAGCTTTCAAGTTAAGATGTTAAATGCATTGACAACAAAGTGTAAATCCATAGCTGGTGATACAAACTCAAGATTAGGAATTAATGAAACAGATTTCATTATTGCTGTCCTGGAAGTTATTTGACCTTAGTGAACTGTAAGAAGCTCTTTTCCATAGTTCAGTTGCACTTATTGACTGCGTTAAAGTAGCTTATTTTGGTTTTGATAAATTACTAGTACAACCGAAAAGGAGTTTGATATATTATAAATGGCTTTATGGCAGGGGGTTATGCAAGCACTACATTCACATATTCAAAATGCACTTACTGCTATGTTTGATTTATTAAGCATCTATTCCGGGGTACTTTAAAATAGATGACATAAAAGATAACAATTTTTACATACCTAACAATTTGCATATGACAAAACAATATAGTATGCCATAAATAAAAACCTGTAATGACCTATCTTCAGTAACATAGTGTTAATTCAGGTCCAAAAATTTCCAAAAATGCAAGTGCCTTTGTTTATGACATGTCATATTATAGTATGTATATTGTTGTATAGTATATCATATATTGTATTTTATACCTATAGAGTAAAGATGGGAAGTTTGGATCATGCATCGAATAATAAATAGCATCCACTTTCTGCCTCATCTTCATTTTCTAAGTGGGCAGTCCTACACAGATTTTTATACATTAAAGTTATTTCAAAGCAACAGAAATGTGGGTGACTGATAGCCAGGCCTGTGTATGAAAGAGCTGCAGTATCCTGACAACAGTAAACGGAAAAATGCTCCTACAGTGATTAGAGCATCCGTGAACATCCCAAATTGCAAAGGACCATGCTCAACAGTGACATATTTTGGATTATGAATGCAATAACATTAATTCTAGTATTCTATGCAATAACATGAATTCTAGTCATAGCTTTCTGTGGTCTACTTTGTGTCAAGGTCTGAAGCTCAGCTATTTCCCTCTTCTCCCAGCCTGATCGCTTTCAAGCACTTGGATATTTTTTTCCACAGCCCTAACTCCAGTGACATAGAACTGAAGACACTACCACCCATGCCTTCCTATGAACAGTCATAAGAATATGTCCGCAAGGCCTTCCGAAGGCAGATCGAGGCATTCCCTGCCTGCCCTCTGAGTTAGCCAGATGCTGTATATTTGTGTCAGTGTGGCACCAAGCCCAAGCTAATAAACTTTGCCACTCAGCAGAGATTAAAATTTTGAGTACTTTGGCATGGCAACGACTGCAATGTGTCTTCCAGGTTAGATCTAGCTGACAGACTATTGGTTTGAAAACATGGCACAGAAATCAGATTCACTGCAACCAATTTTTGCCATGCAAAATGTATATATTGCAAGCTAGTTATCTATGAGGTTTAAACGGAACGGAGAGAAAGGGGAAAAGCTCCAGAATGCCTGTGATGCAACCTGTAACAGGTGTGTGTTTGAACTGTTGATAGGTAAGCCTGTAAAGTGCTTCTGTTTTCTACTGACAATAGGAGTCCAGACAACTAGCACAAAGCAGGCATTTACCTTTTTGAATTCTAATGTTGGTTTCCTGGGTGTCATCTGCACAGTCTGGTAGAAATCTGGTAATCCCTTAAAATTTACTAGGGTTCAGGTGATATTCAGCTTCCTAACCGAAAGATGAGCATTCCACAAAAGTTTTTCTCAGCCACTGAAGAAGGTAAGAATTCACCAGCACAATTCCTTAAATGTTTCTGTCAAATTTCAAGATTAGATGGCTTGCTCTCTGTTCTCCACTGATTGCAGTGACTCCATCTTCATCAATGCTAGACAACTAGCTTTATAAAGACCTGTATTGTAGCACCTAAAGTTGCGTGATGTGAATCTCACTTTTGGACCAAATGTTGCTTTACATATGTTCTATGAAAGTCCTAGCTTGACAAGATTTCCCATATCTGTCTACTATACGATGAGTTCTAAAAAAGTCACAACATGCATAGAAAACTCCATTCAAAATCATGCCTAGAGAATGGCGACCCATTCACCCAAGGACTGTGAAGTTATGCATCATCCAAGTCCTCAGTCTGATCTGTCCTGAGTATCCTCAGCCTTTGCATTATCCTAAAGATCAGGCTTGAGGTGACTTATTTAACATCATTATTGTCTTCTCTTTATCTGATACTATTACAATGAAGAAAGAAAATTAGAATGAATGGTATGCTGAGAAAGAGAATGCACATGAGACAGAGCGTCAGTCTTTCAGGTCAGTGACTGGAGCATTCGTTTAGCAAGGGGAAATTCTATTGCCTTTTGAACACTGCCCATGCATTTTACCACACAAACTATGTCACAACGCTTTGGCAGAGAAGGAACCAAGGTCTTCAATTCCCTGATGAAGTCCTTCAGCTGCCAGACTGATACTTAAGTTTTCTAGGAGACAGGATGGGTGGGGAAAATATTTAAGTGAGCTGATCATCTAAATTTAAAAAAGTAACATAAATGCTTAAGATGAGAGGAGAGGGAACTGAACCCAAAGTTATACAGATATCCTGCTGAATGCTGCAGACATTCCCCCCAAGAGACATGAGATACAGGTTAGGCAGCTGCTCTGCTTGGTCTATGGGTCCTTTTTTGGGTAAGCCACCAGTGAGGAGGCTGAGAGGACATTTTGAGCATGGCCTTCATCTCAGTTGGGGTCAAGGAGATTGACAAGTCCTCTCATTGTCAAGGACTCTGTAAAAATAACTGAATAGCAAATAAAAAGGAGGATTTAAAAAGCATGCAAGTGCAATTTAAAAAAATCCCTCTATTTACTTTAAACAGAACAGTAGACAATACACAGAATAGCTAAGGCACCAAAAGTCAACAAAAACAGAGAGAAGCCCAACAAAGAAAAGATTTCCATGCTTTTTTGACATTAGTGTCTCATTTTTCTAGGGTGTTATAACAAACAAGCATTTGTGAAGCTGTTAAAACACAGTAAAACTACAGTCGGCTCAAGATACAATAACAAGGGAGAAAAAGTTTGCACTTTTACCCTATTCCTTTCTAAATATAATGTTCTCTAATTTGAACTTTGCTCCAGAAAGTAGAGTTCTTTTGACAGTAAATGATACAAAGGTCCAGCAGGTTATGGCAACAGCTTTAGAGATCTATTTTAAACCTGAAGAGACAGGAACAATTAAATTTTTTCTCTCCAGACCATTTTAATGACAGAAAACACGCCTGTCTGCTTCCGGAAGGATGATATGTTTCTCACTCAGGAAAACATCAGGCTCCAGGATTTTATCCTTTACAAACTCTGAAAAACAGGAAAAAGGATTTAAGTTCCTGATGTGCCAGCAATTTGTGTTAATTCACAATCATGCACCAATGACCGGCTCGTTTGGGAACTATTGTTTTCGGGGTTGAGAGATGCTCGTTGGATAACAGCAGTAAGGACACGAAAGAAAAATGCCACTTCATACTACCGATCAAGCTTTTCTTTGGTTTTTTTTTTCTTATGTCTTCCTTTCACTGATGAAAGACCAAACTGCATTTTGGACATATGTAAATGACAGTATTATCAGGCAATGCTGAAGAGCAATTAATGTGCTTTACCCCAGGCTACCGCGATTGCTGCAGCTCTCCCAAAAGCTGTAGTCAATGCCCATGGTGGTTTTGGAATCATTAAATTGATGTTTTGAGACACATGAACCTACAGGATACACTTCAATGAGGAATGCTATTTGGTAAGAGTCACAGAGAGACTTGAGTGACAAAGCCTGCTCCCATTAGGGCTATTAGACTTTTCACTCCTGCTCATCACTAGGGTAGGGTTTCAAAATCATCTTTTTTCAGATTTGTGTTTTGCCATCAAAAGTTTACTTGCAGCTTCCCCTCCCTTCCCAAAGCGTGATTTTCCCTAATAAACGCTGATGGATTTTTGTGACTTAATGGACTGTCACAACTGCAGAAGGCAGACTTTTTAAATTTTATATGCAGATGAGTATAGGCATTCAAACATACTAAGTCTGATCTGGCAGGACTGCCCTCCCCAGGGGTTAGATGCAGTTCAATCCCATAATGCATCCTCTAAAGTCAATATACCAGTTCTGGCAAGAGCTGCGTAATGAACTCATGAACTGGAGTTTTTGGTCTCTTACAGCAAGTCAGCGATGAAAATCAAATTAAAAGTTCTTGGTGCCTTTACACTGTCCTTTGGTCTCTGTTGAGAGACATTTTCCCTTTAAAGGTGGGTATAGGAAGGTGAATACTTTCCCTGGGTAATTTTCTCTGGCAAATCCCTCACTGCAGCCCAATTATGCAGCGTATGGCCACTGCCTGTGGAATGTCTATAGGGGAATCCTGTAGAGTATGCTATGGCCCAGAGGCACTGCAGCAGACTCTTTTAGGTAATTGTCCTAAAGCTGTGACACGGCAGGAAAATAAATAATTTAATAAAAAAGGCCAGCATCCTGCAAAACAGCTGGTAAACCATTCTTTGGGTCATTTAACAGGATATATTTAGTAAATATGTAACTAGTCCTCTTCTTCCTATATCCATTTAAGTACATGGAAAAGCTTCTATTGACATCAAGGCCTGTTGAAACAAGCCATAGACATCAATGGTGTCAAGCCCTGCTGTGTGCAAGAAGGATGTGTAAAAGAAGCACACTGTATATACCAAAGCCTGTATCCTGCACAACAAAGCAAAAATTCTTGTTTTTGGCTTTCCATTCTGACAAGCCATAAACAGTTTTTTGTGCAGAAATATGCACTGCTTGAGTAATGCTTTCAGATAAAATAAAAACTATATTAACATTGGAATTACATCCAGTTAATTGATTCATTACGAGAGTATTTTATGTTTTGCAAATTTGTAGATGTATGAATGGGCCTTTTTAAGTACCCATGCAATTGTGAAACCTCATTTAAAATAAATAACAAAAAATAATCATACTTGTGTAGATAAAAGTGAGGCAGGGCACAGATCTGCAGAAAACCCCTGAATGGTTCAGAGATGGTACTGCCATGTGTTTGAAAAGGCAACTGTTTTTGAAATATATCAATGACAATGGAATTGTCAGAATTCTTCATCATTTCATTTTAGGAGAAATGTTATTCTGCTACACTTATTAATCATCACTGGACATAGCAAAAGCCAAATACTAGAGAGGGTAAAAATTTCATAGCCATGTCAAGAATACAGGGGACAAGGCATTTCAAATGTGATATTTCAAATTGCTTTTCCTTTTCACCTAAACAAAGTGAAGAAAATTGCCATCCAAACCAAAAAAATGATACACAAGACATTGTCTTCCGGATATTAAAATCTCAACTGTTTATCAAATATTTTTAAATATCATAGGGTTTTTATTAGCAAGTAGTTGAAAATCTCCTGCATTTCCTCAGACTTTACTACTTCTGAATTTATACTTTCAGGACTATAAATCCCTGTGGTTCACTGGGAAGATTTAGCATATAGAACAGAATAAACACTTCACAGTTGCTTAATGTGGTTAGTTATTCAAATTTTTAATTTTAATAGTGTGGTTTTTTTAGGTCTTTTTTACTTTAGCTATAAAGTATCTTGGAAATTTTTAACTTTGTCATATATTTCTAAGACCAACTGTAGCACAGTACTGCTCCCTACTAACGTGGAGGGAGGTCTTGCAAAAAGTGATAACACTCCATGGAACAGAAAGGTTTTTCTCACATCGGAAAAAAATTCAAGACTAGTAGCTGAGCAATATATGTATTCCAGTTCTACAAACCTTCAAAGAATACACTGAAAAAAAAAATAATGATACAAATGAAGGAACAGATCAAAGTGAAAGGGGTTAGCCTTTATGGTCAGGCATGGCCTTGTTACCTTGTCTTTTCTTCACATGGACAAAATGGACATCCTTTAAGTGACATTCTTCTTTCCCTCCATATACGCAGGTTAAGTATGTTATGTATTTAACTATATTAGAGGCCTGGGAAAGATAGGTCTGACTCAGTTTTCATCACAAGAACCAGGATCTGTCTGCTGCTTGAGTCAGGGGTCTTTTACGCAAAGCGTCAGCCGAATGTCCTGCTCAGGACCCAAGACTTAGATTCTCAGCGAACAGTGTTGCAATAGGATTAAATGTGCCCGTAAACACATAGCCACTGAAGCTTGACCTGACTCCTCAAGACTTTAAGAAATACCTGAATGGAATTTTTTTTGTGTAATTCTGGGATACGGAATACTTATGACCTTCTTTGGTTTCACATAAAATACAACTGGTGTTATAGTTTGGCGTGAATGTGCAAGTCCTTCACTGAGCCAATTGAAATCCTAATATTTTCTTTTTTTTTTTAACTGTAGATTTTGAAACTACTTCTCCTTTTATTCTTTTTAAGTCAGCATGCCCTCTGTCTTTCTTAGTTTACACATGAAGTAGCTTTCTTTACGCTCCAGACTCCAGTGGGTGATAGCTGTTTGGAATTAAGATATAAGCAAATCAAAGCATTTCTCATTTGTCTTTCATTTTAACTTCTAACATTTCAAAATATCTAACTACATTTAGGTGAATTAAAATGAAATATAAATTAATAATATCTCTCTCCCTTTCTCTCTCTCTCATTTGGTCTTTTTCTTCCTCTCATATAATTTAGCTAAAATTATGTAATCTTCTACAATTTGAACAGACCAATTAGAAAAGGGCATGAATAAATGCATAGTGCAGATGATGTGTACTGAACCATCCTTATTAAATCAAGGGATGAATCTGGTTTTGCTCTTTGCATTGACAGCCCTCTTCCAGCTCACAGCCAGCTGGCAATTAATGGAATAAGATTTAAAACAGTCAGCGGGGAGAAATCAGCTTCTGTGTAGTCATTCTTACACCAGACATATGTGTGTCTGCTTTACATATGCCTGCATTGTGTGTGCATTTGTATTGGTATTGTATGGACAAGGATGTATCATTTTTTCCCCATGTGCCAGTTCAAACATATGTAATATATTTCCTAATACTTAGCTTCCCGCAAATATTAGGACATACTGTAATTTTTTCTTAAATGGATTTTAACCCTGATTTCAATATAGGCATTCAGATTGTTACTATATAGATATGCTATAGAGTTTATTAATATTTAATCCTATTTTTCGAAAGTAAAAAACCCAACAACACAAGTACTAAAAGAATCACACCTGAGATGTACAGTAAGCTGTACTCATAATAGTTAGGAGATAACAGAAGTAAAAAAAAAATAAATAAACAATGCTAGTCTGATGGATTTGAGGAATTTCATTTTAAAAGTTCTCTGGGGAGGGGATTCAGTAGATGGATTTTTTCTTTTTGGAATATTATTCATAGATAAATAAAATTTACAGCCACGATTTTTTTATAGTGTTTCAACTAAAATTTCCTCATCAGCATTTCATACCAGCTCAGTTATTTTTCTTGATAGGTTCCCACTTACTGGAATGGGATGTGAGTGAAATACCTGTATTCCCTATGTAGTATATTAGTTAGGTACCTCAGAATGGGATGCACATGCACAGCATACTAAACAGGGGACACACTCATTAGAAATGCTAAAGAAAAAGATGTGTATCTCAGATTTCCCCATCTATCTACCTGTAGCCCTGGATTAGACAGGTCTACGGAAATTAAAATGTAAACTCCAAGGCCCTCCTTTCCTTTCCCATCCCTATCGGAAAAGGCAGAAATCAACTATTTGCTCCTGGGATGCAACTGCAAGGTGTGGAAGAGAACCTAAAAGTGAGAGCACAGGAAGGAGCCTGAGTATGTGCACCAGTGGTGAGACGCTCCTCCAGAAAGCCTGAACTGTAGTCCTTGTCCTCAGCAGTTTCCATATCTTATCAGATTAATAAAAATAGCATAGGCAATGTCTGGATCAGAACCCAAAAGGATTCTTACTATCTTCAAACTTCTTCCCAGCGAATACTCTCATCAATAAGCTACAAAAGGAAGCTGTATTTTGTGCCCGGTCTTCCACAGCTCACGAGTCCTTTCTTCTCTATATACACTGATGTGACCCCAGGAATGGGATGAGTGTTCTCATCCCTTCTCCTTTTCTTTACCCCAGCCTGTCGCATTCTGTATGGAGATGGGCTGTGCCCACTTGCACCTGATCAGGCTGAAGACAGGTTATCTTAGTCTCCCACTTGCTCAAAATCTGTCCTAGACTTTTAGCTATTATGTTACAGAAGGCACATTCTCCTCCTGTGTTTCTGAATTAAAACGTTATTTTATGTTCTTTTGGATACTGAGTATTGGATTGGGCCTGTCAGAATTTCAGAGAGAAATCTTGAAGTCTGCCTGCAAGAAAGCCTAATTACGAATCCCAAATACTTAACTTGGGAAGACACCATGCTGTTGAGGTGTTCTACAATGATACTAGCTTGGGTATATAAAGAAAGAATGAATAATTTCCTACTGCAGAACACTGTAAAACAAATTAAAAGTTTGTGCTGAAATATTCTTATTACAATCCTAGTATTTTAATCCCCTAATTTACAACCCACTTAGCATATAAAATCTGTAAAGAACTTGACTTTAGAGATCTGGATTATTTGTGAATCCTAATTCCTTTATACCTACATTGCCTATGATTTTTTTTTGCCCTCCAAAGAGTTGTTCTGTTATATTTCCAGGCATAAAAGTGAAAAGTAAACCAGCAATTTCTGGGAACAATTTGCTTTGTATTTACGTTTATATATTTATTTATTTTTCAGAAAACTACTCTGCAGCACCATCTAGTGAGAGTGAGAAAGACCAGTTATACTGTTTCCATGTTTGGAGAACCTCCATGTATTCCCAGCCTGCATAGCTTCCTGTAGCCTTAATGGAAGCAAGAGAAGAAAGGCCAAGTCTCCATGCAGAGAGTGTATGTGTGTATCCTCTGTCATGTCAGCCATCTTGAAAAGAAAACCTACCCCAGTATAAAAGACTTTGCTACAGAAAGACATGTAGAGTCCTTGGACAAGGTGCATTATGGACAGAATACAAGATATGCCTTGAATATAAAATATTCTTCACTTTAGAACCAAAGTTCCTGAGTTTTCGTTGTGCTGAACCAAGCATATCATTAGCAGTTACCAACCTGTGTTGCTAATGATGGTGTAATTGAGAGCAGAACTTGTTCCAGTAGCTGCTGTGGTCACCAAGTGTTCAAAGAGGTGAAGAAAATCCTAAACAGTAAGTAATACAACTGGAAACACAGACCCTTGTGAGTGTTAAGGTTTTGCCCAATTAGGGGCATTTTTCTATGCAAATCTTTCTTTTGAAGGTGGATAATGGATAATGGCTCACCTCACTTCTGAGGAAACAAAAAAATCTATTCATTACTATCTATGTAGTATATATATAAATAAATAAAAAGCCTAAATTAAGTACTCCATTACCACATACCGTAGTAACTACTATAACACTGCATCATACCTGAGCTGACTTCTAGCTCCACTAGTTACCTTAATGACTGATACAGCAATTCCACTGTAATCATGGCAGCCATATGTCCATTTCATCCAGTGCCAGTTGTGCAAGACACATGCAGAGAAATACGATTCCTCTCTGCAAAGAATGAGAAAATTCTATTTTTTTTAATGCCAAAGGAAGTTAAATTACTTTGGGTCTAATAGTCTCAATCATAGGCTAAGCGGCATTCATATTTTTTTTCTTCTGTTTTTAAGAATGCTGATAAAAACATAGGCCTTAGAAACAAGAATGACGCTACTTCTTTTAAATGAAAAGCAAGTATATTTGTACAAATACGAAATGTCTGTTAAGAGATAATCCTTGAGTCTTGCAGACAATCATTTACTCAGAATTCCACTGAAGTATAAAATGATTATTACAACATCCAGATTCTCCAGATACAACTGGCTAAATGGAAGTAATTGGCCAGTAGACTATCAGACCATCTTTCTCCAGCTTTTTCTTTGTCGTTCTACTCAGATTCAATCCTCAAATTCAGTTAGAGTCTGCAGATGTCAATGAATGTTAATAGAACTGAGCTTGAAATTACATGTTCTTTAATACAGCAGAGTCTGCGGTTCTGCCTTTGCAGAACACCAGACTTTTGTCTTAGCTTAGGTACTTAAACCATCTGTAATACTACTACTACTACTAGTTATTACTATTATTATTTACAAGTTTAGCTGTAAAATACTGTATCCAGCTTACCAAAGTCACAGAACAGAAGCTTCATGATGAAACAGAAGCAGTCGTGATAAAAACACTAAGCTTTGAACTTCTTGAATTTAAAAATGAGGCGTGGATTTGTAGATGGAAACATTGGGTAAATAGCTAGTTTTAAATGCTGAGAAAACCCTGAACGTACAAAGTAATCCAAGACACTAATTTATCAAGTCTTCCCAGTGCGTAGCTGAAGCATTTTTTTAATGTAGGAGCACCTAGTATCACCAGCAGATGCTTTTACATTCTACTGAAGAGGATGGATATATTTGCAAATAAAGTTAATATTCGAAGCTGGATACTGAAAGTCTTTTGTATTTTGGAAAATCGTGAGAGAAAAAAATAAATGTATGCTAAATTTTAATGCATAAAATCACAAATAACTTCTGAATAAGTCAAAATTTGCTGTTCATCCTATATTCCATTATACTACCATCAAAATGCAATACCATGCAAGCCAAATATGCTATTAGGACCTGCTGAACTTGAATTTTATTGGCTTTATAATACCATTGCACATGCTAAAATCAATCTGCTTGCTGAGTGATTGTAAAAATTCTTAAGTTGCATAACTATTCTTCAGACCTTCCCTTCGTGAGAGAAAAGGAGGTAAGAGGTGGCTTAGTTATTAAACAGTGGATTATGCAATAAAGCAAAGAGATAAAACAATGAAAATATTTTTAACCATTGTTTTTTCACTTAGTATGAACTGTGAAGTGACTGATACAAGAACACCAAGCAGACCAGTTATATTGGATCTAGTTCTTAAATAAAATAAAAACAGGAGAGAATGGTCCCACACTACTCAGCAGTTACCCCAAAGCCCAAGTTTAAACCAATTTCTACTTAAAAATTTACTTGCTGTTCTTCATAGGAGGTGTTTAAATATGAAGTATTTATAAAACGGGGGCAAAAGTAACAATGAAAAGAGTGAGATAGCCACAAATTAGCAGATAATGCCACGTTTAATTAGGCATGAACAGCAATTTTTTTTAAAAAAAAAATTTTCTTTCCATTCTGTATGCTCAAGTAGGGTGATTAGTTACTGAGGTGCAGCCAACAGACTTTATGGACTTTGTTCTTGTCAGTGCAGACACTCACCTTGTACTTGTCCACGAAGCCTTCAGAGGAGGCTTCAGCAAAGGAGAGGACATCGGGGTTAAGCAGGGGCAAGGTGGCAGAGAGCGAACTGCTTCCAGCACCATTATAGGGGGTGCGGAGAGCTTACAGTCAATATCCCAGCAGGATGTGGATAATCATCACAAAGGGGATGTAGCACTCAAATTTGTTAATCCTACCGCTCCCAAAGCAACATGTTTTTTTTCATCAAAGAACAGAAATTGTGGACATTTTCTCAGTGTGATCTCAGTATGATACTGAGAACCAAAAAGTATTTTTCATGTTTAAATACTAAAGTTTTAAGCTCACAAATTCATTGAGATTTTACACCTCAGCACAGGTATTTCAGCTATTTAAAATTAGATACTAGTGAAATCTGATCATGCTTTACAATAAAATGTGCATTTTATTAACACAATAAATGTGAAGACTTGAGACCCATACGATTGAGTTGCTAGAGTTGCTACTATGCTTGCAGCTGACATTGTGTTGACAAAGTAGTTATTTGAATGCTTAACTCATGAATCACAATGTTTTATATAAACACCTCATTTAGTATAAAGGTCCATGAACTTGAAACAATGTCAGCAAGAGATTCTATTTTCATATAATCCCCTATTCCATAATCAATGTAAGAGAGAAAGATATTGAAAATAAATATTAAAAAATATGACTGCAAAAAATCGTATGAAAATTGTGCTCAATGTGTCACGTACATACCACAAAAATAAAGTCAGAGCGAACATGGAAATGCAGGCTTTCATATCACCACAGTACAGTGTATTATATACTGTAAACTGGGACTACTGCAATACAAAGATAAGGTAAACATTCAGTACCAGTACCAGGCTGCTGTCAGAGTACCTGGTGGCACCATTAAGCTTTACTGTCCCTGCTGTTTGCCCAGGACCACACTTCACACCATCCCAGGTCTGTTGGTTCCTGCCATGGTGCTGCTGCAGGATGCTGGTCTCCAGCCCTGTGCCTGACTTCGTCTCCAACTCAGCTCCCTGGGTGGCCCCTGGACCTGGCTTGTCCCCTGAGACCCTGAGACCAACGACCGCCTCTGCACGCTGTGGCCAGCCTCCATGGGACTGTGTCACCCTTGGTTCCCAGCAGAGAAGCCCTGCTCACACCACTTCCTTAGTATGGTGTCATTTCTCCACTTTCGCTGTTCGGGCCTATATTCAATAAGCTGTATGCATCACACTGGATGGTTCCAAATGTTTGGAGATATGGGAGAAAGGAAATATTTGCATGAATGGTAACATTCAATTATAAGAGGAAATATTTTCAAGAGGGTGATACGCCTTAGGCTTAAATTAATCATTTATATGAGTGACAAGAAATTTCAGTGTGTTTTAAGCATTCAAAATAAGACAGTTCAGGAAACCTACAGATTGACGTGTCCTGTGAAGGCAGATGGAAAGAGATCATATATCATGTATTTTCCATTTACACCGCGGGTGCAAGTGTAGTAGAAAAGCTGTATATTTAACAAGATACTTGGCTAGAAGGTTGATCACAAAGCATAACTGGGATGTTATCATCAAATTAGCAGGAAGCCCTGATACTACAGGCCATTTTACATTCAGTGTCATTCAAGATTTTAATTTTAAACTGGAAATGACAAATCAGACAGCATGCTAAACATAGAAGAAGTCAGGAACAGGGGCAATAATTAGTGCAGAAAACCATTTGAATAAAATGAAAGCCAACTTAGACAGATGTGCTATGTGTAAAGGAGGAAGAAATAATCAAGTATCAGATCCTGCCAGGAAGTGTAATGAACTTCATTGCAGATGCAGGTTCTTTGCGCCTTTCAGGATCAGTCCATGAATGAACATAGAGGAAAACACTGACTCAGTCGGAAACAGATGAATGGTAGGTTACAGTCTGTGACAGACTGACCATGAGTGAAGAATGCAATGCTATCAATGAAACGGTACCGTGGGTTCAAAATTAGGAGTGCCCAGAGTAATGCAAGCCATGTAATTACTCTGCTCCGTTCACAGCTAATTTTGCTTTAGGTGGACTTCAGCGCAGCACAATGTATTTCAAAACACAGCTGCGTGAAAGAGGGTTGATAAGAAATACCAACACATACATTCTTTCTGCCACTCTTATCATAATAAGTAACACATTCTTCTGAGCCCAGCCCCACAGTCATAAGCAGAATTATACTCGAGCATTAAACACTTCTTTAAGGACTTGTGGATGGTAAAATTTGTAATTCAGACAGCTATAGTTATGAGGGATTGCCGAATGAACTGTTCTGAAGACTAGAGAATCCTATGACATGGCAACAGCACTATGGTCAAGAAGAAGGGAAGAAGGAAGAATATCCAACAAATAATCTATTACAGACTATATTTATACTGTACCCAGGGCTTTTTTTTTTTTCTTTGAATGTTTCTGTATGTTATCTGGATTCACTTTACTTCTATAAGAAAATCCCTAGACAGAAAAAGTGTATTTAGCAAACAGTTATTGAGGCTGCAGCCTGTGTTCCCAGACATGGTGTGTTCTCTGGGTCATATAGTAGGGGAAGCAGGTCAAGAAAAGCACAGGCTCCACCTATACCCGCGCTGTCTGTAGCTCTGCTGTCGGTATCTCTAAGGAGTCTCATTTTGCTTAAATTACCCATTGCCTTACATTATTTCTGCTAAAGTAGACAGCAGGGTTACTCAGGACTCAATCCAGAGTAACCAGGCTATCACCCTAGTGTATGTTTAGTGCTTTTGAAGTGCGAAACGCTGTTGAGAGACCACTGTGGTTCAACCTAGATCAAGACCAAGTGATGAAACCCTCTCCACTCTGCTTTCTTCCTCCTTCCTCTTTCCTGCACAAACACATATGCTGCACACAGAGGAATTAGACTACCTTTTGAACTTAAAAATTATCTTGATTTGTAGCTATTTTTAAAAATAGAGCAAAATTCTTTTTTTATCCAGATAGTTTTGGTAGTTGTTCCACATCCAAAATGTGAAACTTGAATCCACTTCTATGATTAGATGATATATTAATGTAGAATTACTGCATTAATTCTGTATGTTAGAATTGAATGAGCAGAGTTTTAAAAATGGATACCTAAATTTAGACTTATGAGCTGCAATCAAAAGGTTCAGAATACTTTCCTCAGTGATTTCTGGAAATCTTGCCCAGAAAATCTGAGCAGAAGACAAAACCATAACAACAGAATAACTTAAAACATAAAGAGTCACAGATAAAACACAGAAGAGTCACAGTGATATGAAGCAATAAGGCAGACATCCTACGAGGGAAAAAATCTGAGATTTTTCATTAAATTTTTATTTTTAATCAATATTCAGGGGATGAGTGATCTCTGGCCCGTGTTCCATAAGCAGGTGATCTGCTTACAGCTCTCAGAAACCCAAAGGAAAAAAGCTGCCAAGCAGAGTTTCAAATGTTAGAAAGAAGCCAAGAAAAGTGGGAGGTAGAGAAAGAGAAAACAAATTAATGAAACGTTTGCTTAGAGAACATACCAGTACACAGTTTACTTTCAACGACAAAAAATCCAACTCTTTTTCCTGTAAATACTGTATTTTTAGAGAAAGAAACAGACAATGGATGTTTAACATCCCAGTTTTGCTTAATGGTGGTATTTAGGAACTCTGGCTCAACAGACATGTGAAAGTTGCCCAGGAAGGTGGGGTGTTTGAAGTTAAGTAGGACCCCAGTCAGAACTGCTGAGGTGGAGGAGACCAGTTGTGGGACTTCCTTTCTAAAAAGGCAGGGAAACAAATGAGTATGGATGAAATCTTACTAAGAATGGTAATAAATAGCCAAGTGTCTCTCCAAAAGGTCCAATACAGGCACCAATACTTTCTTTCCTTGCCAAATTCAGCATCATCTGTTTGAAAAAAAAAAAGAAAAGCTTCAAAAAAGGAACATAGTTCTTTTTTAAGGGAGGGTGGGGGGTGAGAGGCAAAAGCTAAAGTGAATAGCTTGCAAAACCTGCAGCTGTAAACCTTCTCTCACCCTGCTGACGTTGAAAGTTTCATATGAGGTTGCATGTGACTTTATGTGCTTTACCAAAATTGTGGGTGAGTTACTGATGGTCCTACATTTAATACATACTAAAAAGAAAATATTTGTTATTACCACAGTAGATTCAGTGGTACAAGGGATGAGAGAAACATCACTGGTATTGAATAAGAAAGCTATATTAATGGTATGAACTGCTGGATTAAACCTCAATAAAAAAAAAAGAGAAGTAGTTCTTCCAGGATAGAGTGTTGTTTTTAATTGAAACTGGTATTTTAAACTGAAGCTTAGAGAATGTACTAATAGGCTGGTAGAGTTACTGCGTCAAAATCATGAATATTTGTTTTCTGAAAGAGAAAAATATGTTGTCTAGATAAAAAATAAAGAATTCTGAATATTAACAATAATTCTTGACTTAATCAATGTTCAAAGATAAATATTTTTTAATATTTACAGAAACTCCCAAAATTCTAGAGATGTTTTGCAGTTCGTATTTATCAGGGATAGTTCAACAGAACAAGCAGACACTGTTTTCAAAATACGATAACATGCATACATGAAACTACCCATGATAACCAGTCTTCAGGGACACCAACTAACAAAATATTGCATACTTTCAGTTTGTTTTCCCTACTTCATCTATTCTAAATGCTGTGTATTCACAATCTATGAAATGACCTTCTGTGTATTTCCTATGTCCTTCAAACTATTCACTGCCTAGTCAGCTACACATTCTTGATTGAAAAATAATAATAATAATGTTATGTCTTGTTTCATAATAAGCCTTAAAGATAATTACTATAGAAGACTTGTTACTTTATTTTCAAATTCCTGAAATGTTTTGGATGGATTTGGATTTGCCATTTTCCTCCCATATTACTGTAGAGAAACAGCACAAAAAGTGAAGGCAATAGTCACTAAAACAGCCATGTGGGATGCTAGGATAGTTCATTTCCCTGATCTGGTCTTCCCTGTAAACCAAGGCAAATATTTGGGGGCAAGAATTAGGACCATTTGCTTTAGGACCTAAGCACTTGGAAAGAATTTAGCCTTTGAAGTCCAAGAAACCTCCTTTCACATGCCGTTTGGATGGTGAGGTGTCTGTGTTCAACTAGCACTTCCATTTAAGATTGCAAAGGATGTTTGATAGAAAGCATGCATGCTACCACCCCAGGAAGGGGGAAATAGAGGTTTGAACCCTTTAATTGGGAAGGAGGTTGAACTCAGATCTCCCTGTTTCCAGATGAGTAGATTGGTCACCTGACTACTATGGAAAAGCTTGGCATTGTTTCCAATTCCTTCTCTTTCTCAGAGTGCATTTTAAGTTTGAAATTTTTTTCAAGTCAGAAACCCACCTCACAAGAGGATTGTTGCTTCTGATACCCAAGTTAGGTGGAAATGACCAGTGTACAGCTCTGAATCAGGCACATAAACTTCAGGAAAGCAGAAGCTGAGATGCTTGCCCTGTGTCTGTCATCAGTTATTGTGTACGTATGAGTGGATCCCCACTCAATATGCTGGACTGCCTTTTAGAAATAACTTACACCTAACTAGCTAGATCTGTAGTAATGTCCTTGCTTTATTCTAACCAGAAAACCACACGAACTGCTGAACACCCTAGCATTGCCCTGATGTCCCTTCTGTCCTGCTTGGCACAGGCTGAGAAACTGAATGTGAGAAGACCGACTCCCTAGAGTGATCTTGTGACAGCTTTCATAGAGGCAGTACTGAGAACAAGCCACGTGGTACTCCAGCAAACTCCAGGTTGAAGACAAGAATAAAACAGATACTTAAAATGCTTGTACTACTTCTGTATTGCAGTCTGCACTGATGAAAGAAGCTCTTCTAGTCCACTGGGGTACAGTTTAAAGCATTGTTTCTTTTTGCTTCCTCAGCTGCCTCCTTGCTAAGATACAATGCTTGAGTGTATCCTAATTTAGGTACGCAACAAGTCAGAGTGCTGGTGGGACCGCTGGCTGTGCCATGGGCTGTGGATCAGCCTGTTGGGAGCAGCACATATTTGTCAGGTGTCTTAACCCGTCGGTGGCACAGCCAGGTTGTGGTTGCAGGGACAAGTCCCATAGCAATGTCTGATTAAGCTACTGCAACACATCTTCTACTCCCCTTTTGCCAGATCAGGAGGTTGCACGATCACACAGTGAATTTAACCCGATACAACTGGAAAGCAGTGCTATTTTGTGCCAATATTGATCAGTTCAATCAGTTTCTTGAGTTCACGGATACTACAGCCTTAAAAACATAATGCAAGGGAAGATAGAGTGATGATGAGATGAACAAAGAAAGATGAGAAGCAGGGGATGGAGGGGGAAGTTCACTGACCTAAATTGTGCTTCTGCTGAGTGTGGCTGAAGTTAACCAGATAGTAATTTTGTTAGAAAGATAGCTTGAGGGAAGTTTACAGGGGTTTTAGCCTCCTCATTCTTGACTAACCTCTTTCTCTTCCCCCCACAGGCCAGCTGAAACCATGAATGGAAGAAAAAGATAATGCATCAAAAAAACCACAATAAAATGCATCTAATGAGCACCAGAGGCAGAAAGGCAGAAGCTGGAACTACATGAAGAGGAAGAGCTACACTGCTAGAGGAGAGGCTGGAAAGAGTAAGGAGTTGAACAGCTCCGTGGTGAGCTGTTATGTCAGCACAGGTAACGCACCTGCTCCAAAAGCCAGTGTCTTGCCTGATACTGAGGCACTTATAACACCACCTCAGTGGCATGTTGTGACAATGAAAGTAAAAATTTTGTCTTCCCCAAAGGCTGAAATATATAGGCCACATACACACTAGAAACAAATAGGACAAGAGCAATAATTTGAAGGGCAACTTGACCTTATCTTAGAAAAAATTGCAAGAATTTACTTATTTCAACTGACATAAAAATCTCTCAGACCTATCATCTTCTGTCAACCAGTCGCAAGGCCATGGTTCCTAGAAGTAACCATTCATCACTTGGGTACAAAACAAGGCATCAGATACAAGAGCTAGAGCTGTGCCTACTTTGTGACTTTCTCATAGCCCTCAACCTGCCCAGGAGGAAAATATCACTTGGATTCTTCTGTGCCTATATGGTGTCCCGGGGATTTGAGTTTTATTTTATTTTTACTGAGAGAGATATTTTTCCTAGTTTGCTGAACATGCATTCTCTCCTCTACAGGCATTTTGGAATGTAAATGCTAACACAGCTTACACAAAATTCACTACAAACAATGACAAATAAACTCAGAGGCCTGACTCCAAAATCATCTTTCAATTAAATCTTTACTTTATTTCCCAGTAGTACAACTGAACCTAACAAAACTAAAACAGACAATAGACATTACCATTCACAAAGCACATATATTTAACCTTCATTCCTAATAATAGCAATAATTAAGGGATGTTGACAAGCATTCATTTGACAGTGAGATTGGGGAGGCATGTCTTTCCTGACACAGTGGGATATAGCATTAAATTGTAACAATGCTGGCAGCCTCCCAAAGGATGGAGTCAAGGCAGGTGGTAATCCAGTTCCGCAGCAATGGAAAATAGGTGGCTGCACAGTGACTTTAAATTACAGTGCACAGTTTGTATTAAGAATAGAGGATAATTTATGTGATAGATGTAGTGTAACACTCAAAGTCCCCACATTTGTTTTCTTCATAAAAATGTGTGGCAATTGTTTCTCTGGGATCTTTTTTCTAGAAAGAAAGAAGGCCTATAACAAGTAACATGTTAATTAGAATAGTGAGGCACATTTGCAGCACTAAATTACTAACTTTCATTTACCTGGAGTCTAAACATAGAGTGCTGTAAATGGAATTTTCAGTGGAAATTATGGTAATGGAATTAGAAAACCACTGTTGGCAACAATAAATCATTAGCTATCTAGTCAGAACATTTTACGCTTTCACAGAGTGTGAGCTGTGTTTGTAGCTGAAATGGGATCTAGAGATCCCATTTCAGCACCCCACAGATGGAAAAACTCCAGAAATAAGTATACCTATGGCAAACACTTCACCTTCAGGGCAAAACAGAGATGAAGTATTGTGCAAGCATTAATAGCCTGCAAGCGAAGAAAAAAAAGAGGTAGTTTCAGGAAAAGTGGTTGAAGATATACTTCCAGTTGCTTTATTGGCTGCCTTCTTTGGTTCACTGAGTGCTAGGTGGGATGTTGTACTTGTAGCTGACCTGAGAAAGGGCGGAGAGGACAAAACTAAGAGCTCTGATTCTGTCAATGACAGCTTTCCTGTAAGTATAGTTCATTCTAAAACATTTCATCACCTGGCTTTGAGAAAGTGCTGTGATAGTGAGCAGAAAAGCCTCCAAATGATTTTGAAATTTGTATTGTTACCCCTTGTGGTGTCTACTACAGACTCCATGTGGGTGTGCATGGTTACTTAGCCATGTAAGCATACTTTATTTTCCAAAGGTTCCACATAACACATGAACCTTATTAGATTTTACTCTATCGTAAAAAAGTCGATCTAATTTGTTTAGAATTACTAGTGTCATACTGTCAAAAAAGCACCTGGTCCCTTAAAAAACCTCACTTTTGACATTACAGCACTTTATGGCATGAAAATTTTCAACTAACACATTTGGAGCAGATTTTGAAAGACATTTAATTTTAAAGGATGTGATTTTATGCATGTGGAAGAAAAACTTGGTTATACAAATAAGTGTCAGAAGTTTAAATTGTATTTTCATTGTTGTCTTTTCCCCATAGGCAAGTATGGCCCAGGATTCAGATGAGTCAAGTGCAGTAGGGAAGAAGGTAACTTGATATGATAAGCAGTTTTTGGATCCCACTTTACAGATTCTCTCAACTTGTAACCTAATTTATCTCCAGAGCTCACACATTCTTTATCTTGTATGCTTTCTCCCCAGAAAAGCATGCTGCTGTTGCTTCTGCTGTTCGAAGACGCCGGTGCTGCTTAAGAGCTCAAAAGATTTGGCTAGTATGTTGCATTAAATCAAGCATGCCTGCAAGGCTTTCTTGAAGTGCTTCTTGGACAGCCACACTTCCTTTTCCTCTCCACCAGTTCACTATATAGGAGTCACTTAGATATTCAGGCATCGTCTGTGCTATTTTCAGCTGTATACTACTTGAAAACAAAACAAAATGAAAAGATGCATTGCTTGTAACGCATACATTCTGACTTCTGGGAATTAATGTTCTGCCAGTAAGTGGGTACAGCGTATCCTGTCTGTCAAATTTCAATTCCCTTTGTCCCCAGAGAACAATAAATCAGCCACATGTTAGCCACTTGAGCCATGTAACTGAACTTGCGGCTCCTATGCTAAGTTAATCTTTCAGAATCCAATCAGGCAGCAAATGTCTGCATATATCTTTGGTTTAAAATTTAATGGACATGATCACCTTTGATGTGTTTGGGGGGTTTATTTTGTTTGGTTTTCAGTTAGGTGAAGAGACGTACTGAATATATGAAACTAAATAAAATTACTCCAATTTTTTGCCCTTTCATTCTGCAGAAATGAAAGCTAGTGTCTCTCTTGGAGTTTCACAAAAATTATCTGTGCGTGATTATTTTATTGCTATCAAATGTCATTTTCACAAGCAGATACATAAAGAAATGTCTTCACTCACAAATCCCATCTCAAAGGCTCCTAGTATGGAAAAAAAAAATCCACAACACTTACTTTTCAGCATTGAAGCTTCTACACAGAAAGAAGTCCTTACTGTGTTCTAGATGAAGTCAAGCACATCGTTTAAAGGTAAACACTGATTTGCGATATACCTACACATTGGTGCACCCACTCACGGAGAAATTCACATGCTTAATGACCAGCTTTAGGAACTATTAAAAGAACTCCCCTGTAGTACGCAGGCTGCTAACGCGTTCAGAGAGATACTGTAGGCTCAAATCTCACCCAGCTCACATGGATGAAAAAAAGAAGCAGCCACATTGAAGTTAATGATTATACTGGTGCAAAACTGGTGCAGTTAAGATAAGCGTTAAGAACTAGATTTCCTTTTTGCCCTGTTAAAGTTTTATGTTAGGTCTGTAGCTGTTTGCTTTCTCCTCTTTTTTATGGATCACCTTTCAGTCATTGTGCCTGGGCCATTTTAACAGCCATACCATTTTGTAATTGCTTTTGGATAACGTATCCTATTTCAAGTGACCATTTGCTGCCTGGATCAATGTTACTTGTGCAACATAATCTCTCACATGGCTATCAACAAGAAATTTATCTCAGTCAAAGATTGCCTGTAAAATATAGATGGATCCAATGGACATTTTTCCTGAGAAAGAACTTTCCGTAAATGATCATAGAATGGTTTGGGTTGGAAGGGACCTTAAAGATCATCTAGTTCCAACCCCCCTGCCATGGGCAGGGACATCTCCCACTAGACCAGGTTGCTCAGAGCCCCATCCAGCCTGGTACTGATGAAATGGAAAAATTCAGTTCTAAACAAAGTTTTATGTGCTTCCAGAGGTTGTTATATAATTTAAAATTTCATAATAAGAATTATATAGTACTTTGTTGGGACTTCCCTTTGCTTTTGAACAATGCATGAGGTTATGTTATTGTAGTTACAGCATTCAACAGCAAGCAGTTCCTGAATAATATTGTCCCATTCAAACATCTCATACAAACTTGTTGTTACCTTTTTAACCGGAAAATTTACAACTCATTTGTGAGTAATTTTAATGTTTGCCTGGCATCCTGAATTCCGTTTTCCTCTTCTGACTCATAGCGTCAATGACCTGTATAAGGAGAAATTGTTTGCATAGCCCATGCTTTTCATGCTTTCTTTCTTTCTTCAGTGTTGACATGCACAGGATCTGTTAAAAAACCAAATAACAGGAAAGAAAACTCTTCCTTGCTCTGCATAACAGCTGCAGGAGACAACAGAAAACAAACACCTGAGATATATCTAGCTCATTTTTCAGGTGACCTCATTATGAAAAACAGGAAAGACCCAGACTTCTGTGTTTGCTTTGTAAAATGTTGTTTGCCTTCACTGTCTCTGTTGGGATTTAGGGACTAACTGTATGACAGGAAGCTCAGGGAAGCAGTCTACATTGTCTGATGCTATTGTTTTTCTTTTGAGTTCACTAAGTTCATTTCCACTATACTGTTTTTCTACTACATGTTTTTGAGTCAGTTTAACTGACTGGAACTGAGTGTCTTAAAATAATCTGACAGCAGATTTGGTGGTGATTTTATCCTATCTTTTCCTTTTTTTTTCTAAATCCATAGCCGGTGATCTGAGGTAAAGCTTTGACTGAGGAGCACTTAAAGGGAATTTAAGGGTTTTAGCTCAGTTCTGCTGAATAATAGCCAGTTTCAGCAAACCACAGAGCACAGACAGCCTCTCTAGCAGCATGATCAAAGAAGATCGAGTGCCCCGCTAGCAAAGAGAAGTAGAGCTGATCCTCTCATCTGAGCCAAAATCTGAATCATTGCCAGCTTTCTTTTTTTTCCAAAAATTCTCTTTTTTCTTTTTTTTTCTTTTTTTTTTTCTCTTTACTTGTGGATTTGGGCATTAATTAGATCTTCGTCCTTTGATTCTCCATTATTTGCAACCTCATTTTCAGGGCAGCAGACTGATTTGAGAAGCCTGTTTGACACTTGGCATGAACAACCACACACTAAAGAGGCTCACAAATAAGGATTAACCTAGGAATAACACCGGAAAAATAAATAAATCATGTCATGAGCCAGTCGGAAATTCACTTTCTATGTTGGGTGGTGACTAAGGAAAGAATGAAACATGAGGTAATCTTCAGATAAGATCAAGATAGGTGCCAAATACATTATTTTGTCATAGGGCACACTTTGGAACTGTTCGCTTTAGGCTGTTGTGGCTACACCTAGACCACAGAATAGAGACGCATTTTTGCTTTCAGTCTGGCGGCACACCTTAATGCCTTTCTATTCTGTATACAGGCAGGAACATGTGGTTAAGTTGTATTGGGTTTACTTGGCAAGGTTTTGGTAGTGGGGAGGGCTACAGGGGTGGCTTCTGTGAGAAGCTGCTAGAAGCTTCCCTCCTGTCTGACAGAGCCAATGCCAGCCGGCTCCAAGACAGACTCACCACTGGCCAAGGCCAAGCCCATCAGCGACAGTGGTAGCGCCTCCATGATAACATATTTAAGAAGGGGGACTAAAACCCTGAGCAGCAGCAGCCAGAAGAGAGAATATGTGAGAGAAACAACTCTGCAGACACCAAGGTCAGTGAAGAAGGAGGTGGAGGAGATGCTCCAGGCACCACAGCAGAGATTCCCCTGCAGCCCCTGTTGAAGACCATGGTGAGGCAGGCTGTCCCCCTGCAGCCCATGGAGGTCCACAGTGGAGCAGATATCCACCTGCAGCCCATAGAGGACCCCACGCCGGAGCAGGTAGATGCCCAAAGGAGGCTGTGACCCCCTGGGAAGCCTACACTGGAGCAGGCTTCTGGCAGGACCCATGGAAAGAGAAGCCCACACGGAGCAGGTTTGCTGTCAGGACTTGTGACCTCATGGGTCTATTCCTGAAGGACTGCACCCTGTGGAAAGACTCACACTGGAGAAGTTCACAGAGGACTGTCTCCCATGGGAGGGAGTAGGGAAAGAGTTTGAGGAGTCCTCCCCCTGAGGAGGAAGGAGCAGCAGAGACTACGTGTGATGAACTGACCGCAACCCCCATTCCCCGTCCCCCTGCATGGCTTGCGGGAAGGAGGTAAAGAAAATTGTGAGTGAAGTTGAGCCTGGAAAGAAGGGAGGGGTGGGGGGAAGGTGTTCTAACGTTTAGATTTTATTTTTTATTACCCTGCTCTAATGGGATTGGCAATAAATTAAATTAATTTTCCACAATTCTAGTCTATTTTGCATTATGGTAATTGCTGAATGATCTCTCTGCCCTTATCTCAGCCCATGAGCCTTTCGTTATATTTTGTGTCCCCTGGCCAGCAGAGGAGGGGAGTGAGAGAGCGGCTTTGGTGGGCATCTCGCTTCCAGGCAGTGTGAGCCCACCACATAAGTACACAAGGAACCAAGATACACAACTAATGTAGGAACTATAGTGTGCTCCATCAACCAGTCCTGAGATCCAGCTGTGTGGAAGACCAGAAACCAAGACATGCCCTGGAGGACAGCAACAGGTAACTGCAGATGTCAGCTCTCAACTTTTATCTTGCATGCCCCAAATCATGCTCCACATTTAAACACTGTCCTCCACACTGCTACTGTCCTGACCTACCAACATTTCTACATCTCTGCTTTCTTCTGGGAGTAAAGAATTGAGGTGAATAAATACATATACTGCTATGACCTATATTATTCTTGAGATTTTACATATATAAGTAGCAGTTACAAACCTCAAAATTATTATTCCCTCAGCTGTGAACAAAATATTCAATTATATAGGGCAATTCTGCTTTCCAATATTGATTCGTGAATTCCTTTTGATTAAAAAGTTAGATCATGCATGCTTGTGTGCACACACATGTACAGTAATATACCTTCCAGAGACTTTGAATTCTTTTACCAACTCAACCATAATAAAAGCAAATGTTAAATAGGAAATCTGGAATTTCCACATAGCCCTAGTTAAAGTAGCTAAAATTGTTAACATGAGGTAGTCATTGGTAGCCAGATGTCACCAGGACCCTTGTTTTATGTCCCATCTGAACTCTAATACCAGAACAATGTGTATAGTGACTCTAAGGATCAGCTTTGAATTAAGACAACATTAATTCAGACTAATATCTGAGATGTAGAGTAAAATTCAGCTGTCTGAATCAGACGTAGGTGTTTCATGTTATCTGAGGTGCCTTAAGTGGTCTGAGACCTGCAGCTTTCTGGATCAGCAGGTGGGGTGTTGGCAGGATGCTGTTGGCAGGCGTATCCAAAACTGGCATTACATGCCTGTCTTCGGATAACTGAGTTGCCTCCAGAGTTTTTACCAACTCATCACTAATATAATGTATACTACCGAATCTGCCAGCCTTATTGTTGGTATAAATTTGCAAAATCATACAGGGTAGTAACTTTAAAACTGCTATGATATGATATAATATATACAAATGTAGAGGGAGCACAATATCTTTTTCTTAGAAAATCACACAACAACAAGTTGAATACCTAATGATATCCAACATAAGAAGCCCCAAACTAACAATCTATATCCAATTTATTTTTAGATTGTTTAATATTTATCCAAATCATTTTGTTCTGAGGAAAATTGCTTGTCTTTCCTACATCAATTTTCTATTTACGGAATGGATCTTAAAAACTGTACTTACCTACAGCACCAAGACATGAGTATCAGTCTTGGTGACCAGACTTTTACCAGGCTGGTGAGAGGCATGGCAGAAAACACCACATTAGAGTGAAGGTAATAAAAGAGGCAACAGTTGTATGGGAAAAGAAAGAGTAGCAGACAGCATGGTAACACAGAAAGAAAAACAGGTCCCACAGCATGAAAGCTGGGAAGAAGATGGGAAAAAGAAGAGTGTGAGAATACAGTCTAGAAGCTAAACATGAGGGGGAAGAAAATAGCATGTTGAAGGGAAAATGAAGAAGGTTAAATATATCACATGAACAGAAGGAGAGAGAAAATTAAGGGATTGATTTGAGAGTTTCATGGCTATATGTTAAATTGGAGAATATTAAGGAAATGTTGCTATTACTCTTATTAACTTTCCTCGGGTTTAATTTTAGTTAAGCTAAATGCTGGAATTCTTTTTTCAGGCTTGTATCTCCTTTGAATTGCCTAGTATGTATGTAGAAAGGAAAGGAAACGATTGATTCTAGATACTCTTTATTAAGTAGATTTTGCTAAAAACTAAATCTTGAAACTGTCGAAGTAGAACTACCATTGACCAGATCAGCAGTTTTATGTTCAAAAGTTAGCTTAATCGAATCTTCTGGTATCAGAAAGAAATACATAATGCTTCTGTCTAGTCTTGCTAATACACAACTGCGTTTATATTGCAGAAAACATCTGATGTGAGGCTAGTTTCCTATAGACATAAATGCTCATGACTAAAAAATGTACTGTGCGAGTCATTTGTTTTGACAAGGCCCCTCACAGCATCTGAGCAGTTCCCCTCCATGTAACTGTCGCAATCAAATGCAAATTGTTTGAGACCGCACTACAGAGACTTTTTTTCTGGCTGAAGGGAAGCCTCTGTGCTGAATGGGGCAGCAGTCAGTTTTACAGTGAATTGTGTATTCTCCCCTTTAAGCAATTATCTTCAACAGCGATAGTGTCAGACACCAAGTAGGCTATATTCATCCTAAACATTACAACTAAACTGGTGATGCTAATGGAACAACTGTTTTTACCATATGTCAAAGTGCATCACGATTTCACTTCTAACTCTCCTCTTAGCTTTGAATTTTGATTTTCAAAGGTCCACAGTATAAAACAAAATGTCCTGTAAATGTTACTCACTCTTTCTCCAAGGAGTAAAAAGTCACTTGTGCTGTTTGAGTTTGGCTTCTGTAAGTTATATTAGTAACCGAAAAGGAGTAGGAGATGCTAGACACACTCTTTGCCAAACGTTTAACTTACAATCTGGAGGCTCAACATGCTTTAACCCGTCTGAAAATCCTGCACATATTGCAGGACTTCTATGGCTTCTGTTCTGTTTTATTCCTACTGCTTTAGACCAAATATTATTCAAAGGAAGAGAAGGTCTCAGTTTATAATATCCTTCATTACTCTGAAATCAGAGTTGGAAGACAGAAACTGGGAAAATTCAGACAGAACATCAATATCCAATTAATCATCAGATGAACTTGATGTTTATTTGGGAATTTTCCTTTCTTTCTTGAAAATTTGCTTCTGCACAGGATTTTCAAATTACTGGTAACTCCAAGAGATTTCTTTGAAACATTTTAAAACCTGAAAATCTGGACACACCTTAACAGGCTTTCTGTAGACACGCTTTAAAGTAAATCAAAACCTCTAAACTTAATTAGGAATAAAAAGAAAAAAAAATCCCTAAAAGCTTTCTAAGCTGTTTAAAAACTGCATATTGTGTATATATCAGCTTATCAAACAGTCCCTCTGGCATTTTAAATTTAAAGTCAGTGAGAGAAATATGTTTCCTTTCTCTTCTGTGTTGTGACTTAAGCTTTAAATCAAAAGACAGCGCAGGTGGCGGCTACATGAGCACACTGTCCACCAACACGACACGCTTCTCGCGTGCTCTATGAGCAGTTTCAATACCGTCGCTGATTACTTCTCCTACCACCATTATATCAGCAAAGCAATGCACGACAAGAAGGCAGGACTAAGCTGACGAAGAGACAAGTAGTGTGACAGGTATAAATGGTGTTTTCTCTTGGCAGTGCCACTTCAGAAGAAAGCAGGAATTATTGTGTGTCTGGTAAAACTGAGACAACAGTCTACTGTATTGTAAGAAGCAGGACTGTCCTTGTGCAAGCCTGTCATCTGGATTGTTATTTTGTTCTGGATATAATCTTCTTTAATTAGAAAAAACAAAATGAATGAAGCCTTTTTATTGCCTTCTGTTTATAAAAAGAGAAAGCATGTTCAAATTATTATTATTATTGTTATTAGACCTTTCTACACAAGAAAAAGATAATACATACAATTCATACAATTTTCAAAGATCTTATAGATTAATTTAGCAAATATCAGACTCATTTAGGGCAGCCAGTTCTTACGTAAACGTTTATATCAACTACAATAATTCCACTCTGGCAGGGCTAAGTCAGTTAGAAACACAGAAAAATAAATAATTTAACCTCTCAAATATATTACCATATATTCCTGTAGAAGTTCTTATTCTGCAGTCAGGATGTGAGTACTATCCAGGGGAAGTCATCTGTCAGGAGCCTTTTAACCACCTCTTTAGTCTATGTCCATGGGTGGACTTTAACAGGACAACAGGTAAATATCCACATATACATGTGCTTGTCAGACTTTCTAACTGGCACATTTTGCTGCTGCGTTTTCTCCCCTCCTTCAAAGAGTTTCTTACAAATGAAATTACCTCCTGGTGTTGATGCACCCTATAAAATGCAATCGCGGTCTCCACATAATAGAGTATATAATCCCAGATTATGCACATGAACCCAAGTGAGAAGAAAACAGTGTCAGTGTGTTTCCTAGCATATGTCCTTCTTTATTCAAAGTAGTAAAAGCAGTTTTCAAGTTGCAGCAGTGCTTCACTAAACCAAGGCATCAGTTGCCAGCGGTGATGTTGCCATTACCTCAGTGATGCATTCCTTTCAGAAAATGAACTTGTTCATTTTTCTACTCAAAGTAAATTGTGTAAATGCAGTTTGGATTTGAAGAACGAGATTCAAAGATATTGTTGAACAAATTAAAATCAGTTTAGATATCAAGGTATGTGCATGGGACAGGTCCATTCCTTTCCAACATCCAAAGTGTATTCTGTGTGGGGCCTTGTGGTGGTAAGATCCGGTGTCTGTATGATGTGCGCTATTAGAATTCTTATTGTACAGCTTCATTTTAATTAGGCCTTGGATTATTAAAAAGCTGTATCTTTCCCCATTTAACCTGTACAGCACAAAAATAATCCTTTCCTTTTGCATTCATTCAACTGGCAGAGTAGAAAGATTTATTCCAGCCCGCACAACCAAGTGCTGTTGCAGTACAAGGAAGCAGAACAGAGCAGTCAAGACCTCTAGTATATTTTTCCACTGTTTTTTTTTTTCTAGAAGAGTAATAAAAATATTTTATAACAATTTTTCTTTCTCTCTAGGATGACTAGTCTTTAAAATGTATTGGATTTATATATTCAAATTATGTATGCTGAAGGACAAAAGACAGTTAATAGTAGGCTTAGAAGAAATAGATCAAAAGACCTTTATCAGCTGCTTACTATTCTTACAATGGCACTGACAGTGATTGAAAACATTTCTCTGGTTTTGGGTGCCAGCCCAGCATGCTGCTAATAGTGAGCAGACAATCTGCAGTTTTGGATTTTATAAAGTTTCCTCTCAAAAACCAGATCTCCTTCCCCCCCGTTTTTAACATTTTACAAGTTCTGCAGCTGTAGCTGGACGTAGCTGTTTTGTGAACGATCTTTAACACAACTGTGTTACCGTTTGTCCACAGCAGTGATTTGAATGCATGCAGTTCTGATTAATTATATTAGAATCATTCACTCATAGGATTACAGGCTTAATAGGAGAACAAATACAAGGCAAAATGGACTACTGCTGGATGCCCCAGGAGATTGTTTTTCTCAATCTGTAACAGACTGATCTTGTGTATACAAATATGGCAAGACAATGAACATAAAAACCAAAGGGAGGTTGCCATCAAGTTGTGAAACCATCCAGGAAGTGGGGAACTTATGTTCAAAGTTCATGAAAATGTAACAGATGCTGTCTATCAAACGAGTAACTCTGCTTACAGTTACAAGAAATGTCTTTAACAAAAGCTGGCATTTGGTTAAATTTGCTAGATTTGTCTTTTGTTATAATCCAGATGTTCGTGCGGGTTTGCAAACGTGTTTCTTGAGGTCTGTTCAGTTTTTGGGACATTCTTGGATGAATTTTGCCTACTCAAGAGGCTTTTTTACTGGTTTCAGATGGAAACCATGAGAAATTTCAATGTGTTTCATAAGATCTGGGCAACAGCAGGCAAAATAACATAACTTTGGGCTGTTAGTCTTTGTGTTTCCAAGGGTCATCTGAACCAGAGCTAGCCTTCATTTCCTATAACCTCTGTACAAAGCACCAAAGAATTAGTCTAGACATGTCTACTCCAAAAGACACAGTCAGATCCAAGTGTCCTGTAGAAGGGCACTCTGGCTGGCTCAAGCCCAGTAATGTCATGCTGTGGCTATATGACTTCAGGACTTGAGCTGGCTCATATCTGACCAGCTTGAAATACAGGAGGGTAAGTTCTGTCAACAGCTGGCCACAACATAATATTTATTTCTGATGGTTGTCATGATTAAGGGGATCCAAAATATTTATTATGTAGCAGTGGATAATGCAGTTTGAACTGAATCACTGACCATTGAATGGCTGCTGTTTCCTTTTCATCTGCCTGTCTTCTTAGCTAAAACCAGTTCCAGCAGTCTGTTCCATCTGTATGAGCTTATTTTAACTTTAAATTCTGCAGGGTGATTCAGAGTATGTGTTGGTATGGCTTGTTAAAAGGGAAGTTTAATCACAGATGGGAGCTGTCAGTGCTGCTATAATACAAGCACATACTATTTGTACACCTAACTGATTATAATTTTGTTCTTCTTTGGCCTCATGAAAAGGAAAATAAAATAAATGATAGTTGTATTTGGGCTGTTATCAACTTTGGACCTCAAAATAGCAGCATACATAAATTAAAGGCTATGGAGCTATTTTAACTATGCTTTTTATTATTAGGTCTTTTCCCATACATGACGTCCAAGAGATAATGAACTACTCTGAAAAGTACTGGGAAAGGTCCTCAGGAAGCAGCATAGTAGCCAAGAGGTGGGCAACCCCCCAGAGAGACATCAGGGGTGGTAGGTGAGGAGGGAGGACAATGCAAAACCTCCTGAAGGAAAAGCCAAATAACAAAAATCCAGACACCTACCTGCCACTAGGATTAATCCTAACTCCAATACCACAAAATTCAAGACACAGCTGGACAGTGGGAGCCCTTCCCTAGCTCTGCAGGCTTGACAGCAGGGCAATCATGTGCCTTGGAGTTAAAAGTTGATGATCAAAGGAGTTCAGCATTTCCATGGGGTATTTTGGCTGGGACTTCAAAGTAATGGCAGTGTGTGAGTCGGGTAATGTTGATAAGGACTTAGAATCATAGAATCATTTATGTTGGAAAAGACCTTTAAGATCGTTGAGTCCAACTGTTAACCTAGCACTGCCAAAATCACCACTAAACCACGTCCCTAAGTACCACATGTACATGTCTTTTAATTACCTCCAGAGATAATGGCTCAACCACTTCCCTGGTCAGCCTGTTCCAATACTTGATAACCCTTTCAGTGAAAAGATTTTTCCCAATATCCAAGCTAAACCTCCCCTGCCACAACTTGAGGCTGTTTCCTCTTTTCCTATCACTTCTTACTTGGGAGAAGAGACTGACCCTGGTCTACCTTGACTTAAGCAAAGCGTTCAACATGGTCTCCCACAGCATCTTCATAGGGAAGTTTAGGAAGAGTGGGCTAGATGAATGGACAGTAAGGTGGATAGATAACTGGTTGAAAGACAGAGCTCAGAGGGTCATGATTAGGGGCACAGAGTCTAGTTGGAGGTCAGTGACGAGTGGTGTTCCCCAGGGGTCAGTGCTGGGTCCAGTCCTCTTCAGTATATTCATCAATGACCTGGATGAGGGGATAGACTGCACCCTCCACAAGTTTGTTGATGACACAAAGCTGGGGAGAGTGGCTGACACACTGGAAGGCTGTGCCACCATACAGAGAGACCTGGACAGGCTGGAGATCTGGGCAAAGAGGAACCTTATGAAATTCAATAGGGGCAAGTGTAGGGTGCTGCACCTGGGGAGGAATAACCCCATGCACCAGGACAGGCTGGGGGCTGACCTGCTGGAGAGCAGCTCAGTGGAAAGAGACCTGGGAGTCCTGGTGGACAACAGGATGACCATGAGGCAGCAATGTGCCCTGCTGGCCAAGAAGGCCAATGGCATCCTGGGGTGCATCGAGAAGAGTGTGGCCAGCAGGTCGAAGGAGGTCATCCTCCCCCTCTACTCTGCCTTGGTGAGGGCGCACCTGGAGTACTGTGTGCAGTTCTGGGCTCCCCGGTTCAAGAGGGACAGGGAACTGCTGGAGAGGGTGCAGCAAAGGGCTAAAGGTGATTAGGGGACTGGAACACCTCTCTTATGAGGAAAGGCTGAAGGATTTGGGTCTCTTCAGTCTGGAAAAAAGACAGCTGAGGGGGGACCTTATCAACACTTATAAATACTTAAAGGGTGGGTGTCAGGAGGATGGGGTCAGGCTCTTTTCAGTGGTGCCCAGCGACAGGACAAGAGTTAAATGGCACAAACCCGAGCATAGGAAGTTCCACCGAAACATGAGGAGGAACTTCTTTCCTTTGAGGGTGGCAGAGCACTGGAACCGGCTGCCCAGAGAGGTGGTGGAGTCTCCATTTCTGGAGAGACATTCAAAACCCGCCTGGATGCGTTCTTGTGCAACCTGCTGTAGGTGACCCTGTTCTGGCAGGGGGGTTGGCCTAGATGATCTCCAGAGGTCCCTTCCAACCCTATGATTCTATGACCCCCACCTCGCTACAGCCTCCTTTCAGGTAGGTGTAGAGAGTGATAAGGTCTCCCTTCAGCCTCCTTTTCTCCGGGCTAAACAACCCCTGTTCCTTCAGCCGCTCCTTGACTTCTGCATCTAGACTTGTGCTCTAGACCCTTCACCAGCTTTGTTGCCCTTCTCTGGACCTGCTCCAGCACCTCAATGTCTTTCTTGTAGTGAGGGGCCCAAAACTGAACACAGTACTCAAGGTGGGGTCTCACCAGTACCGAGTACAGGTGGATGATCACTTCCCTAGTCCTGCTGGCCACACTATTCCTGATACAAGCCAGGATGCTACTGGCTTTCTTGGCCACCTGGGCACACTGCTGCCTCATTTTCAGCTGGCAGTCAACCAATATCTCCATGTCCTTTACAGCTGGGCAGCTTTCCAGCAACTCTTCCCCGAGCCTGGAGCACTGCATGGGGTTGTTTTGACCCAAGTGCAGGACCCAGCACTTGGCCTTGTTGAACCTCATACCATTTTCCCCAGCTCATAGATCCAGCCTGTCCAGGCTCTGTAGAGCCTTCCTACCCTCAAGCAGATTAATGCTCTGTCACAACTTGGTGTCATCTGCAAATTTACTGAGGGTGCACCCAATCCAAGAGAACTGGCCCCAATACTGAGCCCTTGGGAACAGCACTTGTGGACAGCCACCAACTGGATTTAACTCCATTCACCACCACCCTCTGGGCCCGGTCCTCCAGCCAGTTTTTTAACCAACAAAGAGTACTTTATAGTGAACAGAAACAGAGGAGGGAGTTTTGGGTAAAGCAGATTTGTGGAGGAATTCTGTTTACCTTTTTATCACTAAATCTTTTTTATTAGGTCTTGCTGTGGAGCAGAATAAAACTGTTTAAAACATAATACACCACAGTTTACATGTGCAGGAAACCACAAATCATTATATCAAATCAACTCTAACCAAAGTTAACAAAAAGGCCATCTCATGATCTTTCAGGCAGATAACGCCTCAGAAAGTCAGCAGATGTATCTGAGGCGTGATAAAATTTTAACAGTGATTCACTTTATACTGGCCTGACCTGAATCAGCATCCTAACCGGCTATGAAAATACAGATTTTAATTAAAGCATCCTACGTGTATAACTGTCTTCTCCTTAGCAACAGTGTAACACAGTAGCCTAGTGACTAAACAATCCTCTATCAAGATTTTTATTTTGCATCCTCCTCCATCAACACCTCCTCCCTCTTACTTATGAAGAAAGCTTTGGCAATTTGCATATTGAAAGCAAAAGTTCTTAGTAGCACTGCAAATTATTTTTGTGCAATATTAAAATCTACCTTCATCATAATATTTGCATACACATCCTTCCCATGTGTACTAAACCAAAAATTCTGCTGTACTTGTTAGCTATTGTCTGAAATAAGGGCCTCAATTTGACGCAATTTGAGAAATTGCTACAAAAGGTGGCATTTTCAATTCTGTATATGTAAATGGGGACAAGTCACAGTACATAATCATATTTTATGTTCTCAGTTCTCTCAATTTTTACTGAGTCAGAAAGATTTTTAGCTGCATGGAAAACCAATGCAGTTAAAGTTACATCCTTGGTTCTGTTCCCTGCATTTAAAAGTGTTTTTTATCTTCCCTAGTAAATAATTCCACTGATTTGTAGGCTTGGGAGTCCATGGAGATGTGAAATGTATTAGCCAGCTTTACTTCTGTCTCCTGCCTTTTTTCTCCTACGTTTTTCGGCACTGCAGCAGCTGGACACTGAACTGACGTTTGTCCAAATGTCTGGGCGACTTTCCAAGTAGGTTCTTTGAACAGATGTTCCCACTGAATTTTATCAAGGGCTGATTTCCTTGTGCCTAGAACCTGCCATATGCTCACAGAAAAATGCACCTTGTTTCTGGGGGAACTGCCTTTATATTGAGATTCAGCTAAAGCCATGAGTTCAAAATTCAAAGTTCAGACCACTCTTTAGTTACTCAAATATTGTTTTTTATTAGCCAAGGACAATAACTACATTACCTATATTGCACATTTTCCCACTTCTCTTAATGATCTTTTTTTTTTCTTTTTTAGTGCGAGAGAAGTAATCTCTTTCCTTTTCATGAGAACAGTTTCAGCATCACTTTCTAGTCCTCAGATCCCAGGCTGTCTAAGTACTGAATCAAGGTATTGTATTCTTCTTTCCAATGAACATGCTAAGATGTTAGGATATTAAGATTAAAATGGGAATGTTGAGATTTAGTGGCAGCGCGTGCAGCTGAAGATTCACAAAACCTGTTACAGCTGAACACAAATTTCATTGCCTGTCACATACGTATGTAGTTTCTAAGTAGCTGAAATGTGAAATGCCTTGAATTCCAGTCATGGAGAAGACATTTTCTTTGGCTTTGCCAGACATAAAAGTTACAGGAAACTTATCTGAAGAGCGAAGTTTGATTTCCTTCCAAAGAACAGAAAAATGAAAACCCAGTGCTAGGAATCCAATGTTTAGGCCACATTACCTGAGAGTAAATCTACATGTCTGGGTGCAGAGGGTATGTGTTCACTGTGGCTGAGCTCTGAGCTGGACGGCCACAGTAGAACAGGGTTAAGCCTGAGCTAATAAGCCTCAGTAAGAGGACAGATATCTTAGTTTACACTGAACACTGGACTAATAACATTATGCAGACCAGTGCACAAAAACTGGTTGTGTGCAGCTGTCTGCACCCAGCTATGAAGCTCTGCTCTGAAAAACTAGATGTCCCAGCAAAACTCCATTCTTTTCTTTCCCTCCATGCAATGCGGGGGCAATTAGGTATGATCTGAGAACATTGGTTTAGGTATGCAGAAATTAAAATTATAAAAATTTCAAAAGTTCCTTGAAGATCCGGTCATTTTACATTGCCTTGACCATTCAATTTTTTTCACCAGGTGCCTAGAAATACAGGTGCTTCTTTTAAGAAACTGTTATAATTCAGTTCTGTGATGTAGATACAAGTTTGCAAGGCACAATTAAATCAAGGGGATACATGGACACCACAGAGCCTGAAAGCAACTTGAGCTGGTTTTTTTTTTTTCATAGTAGTAGACTCACAAGAGAATTTAAGCCTTGAATTGACTGAAGTGACATGCAACTGTGCAGGATTTCTTATATCCACAATTTAAAACATTACTTGTTTATATATAAGACAAGACATATCTTTTAAAGTGGAAAAAAATCGTATGTAGCAGATTTCAAAACGAGCACGTTTTTGTCCCAGTCTCTCTCGACAGCACCGCTAGGAGGAAACTTCACTTGGAAATGTTATCTCAGCCAACGAATGTTTTGCCCAGACAGAAAACAATGCCATTTATTCACATTCACAAAAAATGTAGCATCCATATCTGAGTCCCTGAATAAATGGATCCTTTTGGTGAAATTTTAGTTATTTAGATTGCAAAGGAGTATCTAGTGGTCAGCACTAACATTTTGATAGATTAAATCAATAATTAAATGAAGGGTGTGGTGTAAGAACCAGAATTTAACAGAGAAGGTATTTTGACAGCCTGTTAAAATCACTTTCACAGCAATCAAATTTTCTTAATTGTAATTCACTGACTGTGCTCTACTCTGCAGTTTATACCAGCACTGGAGTGTTACTGGAATTACTCCATATTTAGCACTGCTCCAACTAATTGATATTTCTCAGCATTACGTCTGTGCTCCGTTAAAAAAAATAAATAAGTAAATTCAAAATCTTGTCACTCATGTCAATGTTGTTACTTACAATATACAGCAAGAACATTTTCTTTTTCTTGAGTTTCCTGTGTACTATGCACGTTGCTCTCTCTGTTACATTTGTTTTTGAAGGAGTCATTGCTTTACAAACACAAACTAACAGGACACATTATGTTTGCTTGAGCAGTGCACTGACTACCCAGGGACACAGATATTCATTCTTATAAAAGCAACCAATCATTAACATGAGTTCTGACTTAGTAAAGAAACCAAATGTAAACACTGATGTTCTTGGTGTTTCATCAATACTTATCTAAAAAGAGTGACAGTAAGGATCTTCATCCTCATTAAGCCACTTTTTGTCTTTACACATTTACACATTCCAAATTTAGAACCTATTAACTGCTAACAAGCATTGCTGCACTGTGATGTGTGAAATTCAGAATTTCTTGAATTCACCAGGAATGGCCTGGATTTTCTGCATATGTTACATGTCTCTGAGCCAACAGAATTAATTTTTATAGTATAAGAGACTCTACTTTTAGACAATGAATATGGCATCCAGCCATGCAATAGTTAGGATTTTATGTCTTTTATCTCTTCTTTATACCAAACGTGTTCCCCTTTTTTGACAAGGGATTGCCTCATATTTCATAGTTTATAAATTGCTAGATTTATAGCAGGTGGTCCTAGAGTGATTATTGCAATAATAGCCATTTATAACTCTCTTCTACTGATAAAACAGCACAACCTACATTACCCTCCACACTTTTAGACCAGAAAAAAAATAGGAGAGTAGTTTTATTATGTTCTCTGGAGTGTATGCCAGCCTTTGCTCACATAAATTGTCCCATTGAACAGAATGGTCAGTTTAGTAATTAGAATAGAATTATCTGTGTGTTTATGCACTATTTATTCAGAATTTTCTTGAAGATGGACACTTTCCTGAATCCAAATGTAAATTAAGCTGTTACAGTGATTAAAGCGATAATACTAAAATAAAAGAATTACATCTAACTTTTAATCAATGGCTATCTGTGCCACTTTTTTTCCCTCTGAAGTATTATACTTAGGGTAAAGTAAGGGCCGGTAGCTAGAATTAATGCAAGCAATTAAGAATTCCATAGGGAAAATGATAGGCCAGGGGTCCAGGAACAGTTTGTCTGAAATGGTTCATCAGAGCTACTCAGTAACATTTCCTGATACAGCACAAAAGTTATTTAGGCAAGCTTTTGAGTAAAACTTGTGAAGTCTTAGGAAGAATTATTGGCAAGGAGAATTGCATTTCCTACCATGTTTTGATCTACTAATAAACTGAGCTGGCCCAATCCTATTTCTTTTTTAAAACAATATCTGAACTGTAAGTATATTTTGTCAGTCCTATAATTTTCATGTGCTTTTCTGTTTTTTAACAATCTGTACGAAATAGACAAGTTAAGTTAAACTTATAAGCAATATTAATTTATTCTTTATAAACTTATAAACAATAAGATGAAACTTTCCTTCTGTTCCTTGAACTAATTTCTGTATTTGGCCATTGAATGGTGAAAAGACAGATTAATTCAATCATCTGAGATACAATGCAATGTAAACATCTCTAATTCTGCCAACATCTTTCTTCCAGTGCTTACATCTTTAAGGCCCATTTGGGAGGGCACACAAAATTCCCAAAACTGTTTAAAGTCTCATTGCCTTTTATTCCTTTTTTAACTTCAGTCTCTTTATTTTTTTCTTAACAAGCTGAATTAAAAAAAAGATGTACAAAATAGATGGTGGCAGACATTTCCAGTTTAAAGTGGAACCTTCACTATATATTAAAAAAACCCAAAATATGTTGTTGATGAAATTTATGAAAAGTAAATAAGCACAGAAGGACTACCCAGAAGTGTTTTAGTTAAAGCTTTACAAAAGAAATATGATGTAATAAATCCTAAAAGTGATTTAAACAAAAAAAATCAGTATATTGATTTTAAAGGCCAAATCTTACATTGTTTATCAATGTTATTCATTAGTCATTAATACTCAAGATAATCCAATTAGCAATTATGTTTTGGTTCTCTCTAAATCTAAAATTCTAGTCAGTGATGTTTCTCTTGCCTCTTTTCTAACAATCTTGAATATTGAGATCCTTTCCTCACCGTTATTTTCTCCCTTTATTTTTCCCATTAAAACTCGTGTCCCTCCATGGAACAGTCTACAAGTATTTTCTCAGAGTGGAATATACTCAGTGGGACTATTCTTCTGGGACAAAAAAATCAGTTGAGATTAGCTCGATTGCAATGAGGTGAGACACTGGGCAGTGACTGGTCTTCAAGTTGTCCAAGCACAAGGTTCTGGCCAAAGCAACAGAGCTCTGACCTGTGAATACCTGCTGTTATATACACACACGTATTTCAAATTCTTGTCACCAGTAAACCACTCCTCACTGTCAATCACTTTCAGTCAAGGGTGACTGGGTTCAAGACTGTGGTTCAACTATATGTTTTTGTAGATGTAACTGTAGAATTTGGAGATGAATAATTTTTCCTAAATCCAAAGACTTCAGATTCAAGATGTGCACTCAGTTTCTAATACATTTTGAGACTTTCATAAAATGTAAAGCCAAAAAGCCATGTTAGATCATTTATTATGGTATATGTAATACACGCCACCAAGTTTCACCCAGATGGCCTGTATCAAGTCTAAAGACCTTAGTCAGTCTAAAACACTTCAAGCCTTTAAAAATAAAGATTTGTCTCAAAAGACAAATGCAGAAGACACTGAGATTATACCGGTCATTAGGTTTTGCTGTTGACAGGGAAAAGAATTGACCAAATGCAAAATAAGCCTCTTAATTTATATATTTCTGTCTTTGTGTGATGTTTAACAGTCTTATAGCCTAGACGAAAGAGAAAGGAGACCACACATGAGGTTATAACAGCAAGCAGATATCTGTATCTGGAGTTACAAGAGCATGATGGTGTGTTTTGCAAACACTGATGATACCCTTAACTTTCTAGTTTCCACCTTGTCTGTGGATTGGATGCCTTAGGTAAGGAAGCTTTTTGACGACCTTTTTCCTGAGAGAAAAAAAGCCTGGGAGAATCTTAACATACAGGAAAACTGTAGTGGGAAATAAAACATACTAGAAAGGTTTTTTTGTAAATTAGGGCTTTAAGCCAGAATTGTCAGATATTAACTATCAAAAATGAGTAAGAGATTGAAAAATTCTTGGTACTGAATAGATTCTATCAGGATAAAAACTCTCATGAAACAAGGGTCTACAAAATAAAAACAAAATTATTTGGGAGGGGGAATGAGCTGCTAATCATTAAATAAATAATAAAAAATATAAAAGGAGCTGATTCTCAAGAAGGTTAAAGAGTTTTCTGATTTTACTTGAAGAAGTCATAAGATTTCAGATGTTCCAGGCTATGGTACAGACTATTATACAGAAAAGGAAGGTATAAATGAATTAGAAACTTTCTGAGGCAAAGTTAGAAGTTGTTTTCTTTTTAAAGTAATATATAGCAAAGCCATCATCACACCATAAAATTAAAATTAAAGTAAGGGATTAAAATCTTCGGGAAATTAACTATCATTCTGAAAAAAATAATAAATAGAATCTTGTGTGTAAAACAAGTCCAAACCCCAGACTTGGTCCTATGTAGTGGTGAAGGATCAGCAGAATGACAGAAAATGGAATGGTTAATCTCGGAAGGAAGAAAGTCTCAATGAGAAGAAAGGTATAGGGAAAAAAGACTGTCTGATTCATGGGTCCACAGCAGGACTTGATGTAGAATGAATAAAAAAATATACAAAAGATTAAAAAAAGAATGGGAGAAGAGCTTCATAGGGAGAGGGAAGAGTATAATTAGTAATTAGGGAGTGAAACAGAATCTAGGGTTGAACAGAAAGACCTCAAAATGTCATATTCTTTACTTCCCTGACCAAGACAGAATCAATTATATCCCTATCATTCCTGGCAAAGTATCTTCTAGCATGTTGGACACTCCAGACTCTCTCCAGGAAATCTATTCATAATGAATGTGAAGTGCATATATACAGCTAAAAAGTCACTGTACAAATATTACTGGAAAAATGAAGGGAGTCCATATAGTGTAACATATGAAGTAAAGAGGCTTAGAATATGTCACTGATTAACTCGTCCTGCTCTGACGGGTTTTGTGTTATGCCTCAAGGACACCAGAAAGAGCCTTCCAAATAGGGAGAGGTTTTTTTGATGTGGAGAATTAAAAACCCACACCAAATGTAAGGGGTTGGTCTTTCCATATTTTGGAGAAATAAGAAAAAAAAAATCCATAATAAAAATGATAGTCTGAGGTTCTAGAAGGACTGCAAAAAGCACAAGGTAGGTTCTAAGGGTAAGCAACCTAGGAACAGGAGGAGATACACTCAGAATGAAAACACTAGTAAAAAAAATTTAATGTATGTAAGAGGAAATAAAAAAAAATAACAGAGATACATTGTGAAGATTAAAAGGGTTTCTGGATATTCATTTCATCTTCTGTTGTAAAAGGTGGGGAAATTTCATAGAATCATAAAACAGCCCAGGTTGGAAAGGACCTCAAAAGATCATCTGGTCCAATCTTTCATGGGAAAGGAAGCCTAGATGAGGTTACCTATCACCCTGTCCAGCTGCATCTTAAAAACTTGAAAACATACATCTAAGAAGGCAGCAGACTATCTGAGATGATCCCAACCAAGGTCAAGTCTGTTATGTCATTTTTCTAGGTTTCTTCATGTATTTGTGAGGAGAACTTATCTTCAGGAAGCAAAGGTATGTCATGAGGTAAACTTGCTCTTAGACTGACTAGGATACTTGGGAGTTATGTGGAAAAGATATCTAAACCACTGACAAATCTTTCACAACAAGGGGACCAGAATGTGCAACACATTGTGGTGGGTTGACCTTGGCTGGATATCAGGTGCCCACTCCCCTCCTCAGCAGGACAGGGGAGAAAGAAAGACGGAAAAAACTCATGGGTCAATATAAAGGCAGTTTAAAAAAGCAAAAACAAAGGCCGTGTGTGGAAGCAAAGGAAAACAAAAGATTTATTTTCTACTTCCCATTTCCCATCAGCAGGCGATGTCCAACCACTTCCTGGGGTTCAGTACACATAGCTGTTGCTCCAGAAGACAAACATTGTAATAACAAAACACAAGCACACACTCTTCTTTCTTTTAGCTTTTATTGATGAGCAAACGTCGTATGGTATGGAATATCCCTTTGGTCAGTTTGGGTCAGCTGTCCTGGATATGTCCCTTCCCAAGATCTTGCCCATCCCCAGCCTAATGGTGAAGTGGAAATGTTGGAGAGACGGCCTTGATGCTGTGCGAGCACTGCTCAGCAGTAGCCAAAACACTGGTGTGCTATCAACACTTTTCTAGCTACCAATACAAAGCACAGCACTATGAGGGCTGCTATGCGGAAAATTAACTCCATCTCAGACAGACCCAATACACACATGAAATGCTCTGAAATGCTTTTCCCACATTTGCCATGTTCTGTGATACTTTTTTGTATTCTAAGGTTGATATGTTTTCCATAACTTCATCAGCTTAACAAATCAGATTTCCTCAGCTTCCAGGAGAGTGCTGACTTGCTCTGATTGGTTAGTAAAGTGCATGTGTTATTAAAATACCTGTAATAAAAAACCTGAAGGTAATATAAATAAATGTAGGAGAGTTCTAACTTATGATCCTCAGAGGACTGAAGAAATATGAAATATTTTCAAGGAAATTAAAGAGAAAATGTGAAGACCATGCAGGTGGGAAACATTTATGAGTACCTTGCAAAGATGAGGGCAAGCATTATTGTAAAAACAAAACCACCCCCAACAAAAAACTCACAAAAATCAAAAAGCCTGAGGTGGAATAGTGCAAAGTCCTTCCAGCGATGGAATTAAAACATTAAGAAACAAGCAGAATTATGAGAAAAAGTTTGAAGTTCAGTCAAAGTTTTGTGTTTCAAAAATCATGTAATGCGGAACTAATGTTAAAATACCCTTTTCATAATGTTGGGGTTTTTTTATGTAATGCAGCTGGCAGGCTCCTATCTAGAAAGGCTAAGAAAAAAAAAGTTGGTAATATAACAGCCTTGTTAATTAGGCATAAAAAAGAACTACAGGTAATTATTTATGAATGGAGAACAGATGTTTATGGCCATTTAATAAAAGGCTATCTACCTCAGAAAAGCTCAAAAGCAAGAAATTTTAAATATTTGCAAAACACTGCCTTAGCCTCATTAGAGACACATGACTGGCAAACCTCGATAGCATCATCAGAGGAAGGGAAGTTGAAATAATTTTTTGTGTTCAGATTAAAATCTGGACATAGTACAGCAGCAGATTGGAACAGGTTGATAGACAATTTTTTAAAGGTATTTTAATTTCTATACTATTCCTTTTCTAAATTAATCATGCAAAGGGGAATTATCCAATTCTTTCTGAAGGAAACAAAGCTGTAATACTTACAAAAGACAGAGACTAGAGGAGAACAGCTTACAATCTAGCTTTATTTCAGAAAAAAATGCTGAAGGCTGTTAATGTCAATGGATGGAACAGGCTAGAATATACTAGCCACTGGCTACGAGGGCAGGCCTTCATAAAAGTTCCGTGACCCAGTTTATAAAAACGGCCATTCCGATTACTTTTTCAGCACAGAAGAAAACCTTTGAATAAATAAAATGTGATACATGTCTCCTGTATTGGACAAGGAATCTCTATGAAGGTAAGCTGATCACTTACTCTTCCACTTACACAATGACCTTGGAGCACGTAAGTGAATGCCCTCAGCATCGTCACTCTTCAGCCTTAAAGTCAAAATGTCAGGCACAGGTTTCAGATGAGAGAACGTTGGATAGAAAGAACAAGATAGGTTCTGGCAAGGAAGAGGACATAGTTCTCCACACAGTTTATTGTGAATGATCCATTTCCTTAAAAGCATTACTGTCATGAAAGCTTTCCTATGCTTCCCTTCCCCTCCTCCCCCACCCCCAGGTCAGTGTCTACCTTCTACACAGCCTTACTTCTTGAAAGCTGTCATGATTTTCTGGTGTTATGGGATCATTTTTTCTCCTCCAAAGAGTCAGCCTAAATGGGCAGTGCTTCCTTTCACCAGATCATACTATGCATTTCATAAGTTCTAGGAAGGCTTTTGTTTCCCGAACAGGACAATTAAGGGTGAACTACTTTTCAGATTTCCTCAGTGATCTCAAGATACAACTAATTAAAGAAAACTATTTTCCTACTTGTCATATATTCTTACTTATGACACTTATCACACTCTTCACACTTACGTCATATATTCTTACTTATCACACAATTCTTTAATTCTCCATATTTTGTACAGGATTTCATGTGGTTTTTAAGATGTTTCATGTGATCCATGGGTAAGTATGTCATATATCCACATGGTGACATACACTTTGGATAACATGTGTAAGAACATTTTTCCAAATCAGGAGAGCTTTCAAGAAGTAAAATGTATTTATTCCAATATCTTCAATGGAAAACTTAACAGAAAAAGAAAAAAATGTTATAGAAATCTCTTTTTAGATATTTTACTTAATTTGAAATTTACTTTTAGAAACTCAGTTGGAAAATTATTCAGATATTCTAAAATTTTATATTCTGCATTTAGAATATATTTTCATATTTAAATATACTGGTTTAGAAAAAGGGAGGGTCAGAAAAACTGAACAAAGGAAGGTTTAAGATACATGTTGAAGAAAGAGTCTGAGTTGGAGACATGGGGAAAGAAAAGGAAAAGGAATTATCTGTCTTCCTTAGGGAAAATCTACTGATATCCACTCCTATTCATAGTGCTCTCATGCACACTTTTTTATTGATTAATTTGTATAGCAGAATAATAGACACTTCTCCCACACATACACTTTTGTCAGTGACAATGATTGTCTATGAATATCAAATCACATAGAGCAGGATGTGATTATGAGTTGCCAGGTTTGATTTGTGGAACACATCACATTTGCATACTCTAAATAATACCTTGAGATGTAAATAAAGGAGAAAAAAAAAAGAAGTCTTGTTTAGGTATTCATAAGAGTTATTTTAATAAGTGAAAGACAAGTTTCTGTATATTTGTTGGCTCATTTTGTCTTCATTTCACCTTTTAATTCCTCTAGTTCAAAAGTGTTAGACATCTATGCCTACCAGATCATCTTATACAGTCCTACACAGAGAACAGTAAACAGTTGCAGGACAGCCTCTTTCCTAGTTGAGGATAACTTGTCTTTTGGCCTCAAAACCCTAGAAAGACTGGCAGTTTCTATTCCAGCAACAGAAAACTGCACCTTTGTCACCAATTGCTTACAGTGGTGGCAAGTGCAAATGGAGCGCAAGCTGACAATGAGAAGGGTAGGATGGGGATAGGAAGGGTGTAGACAGACTGGATATGGGTGTATGACCAGAATTTAATTGCTGTGTTTTAAAGGGTTATCCTGGTGCATGGATAAGATTCAGCCCTAAGTGAAAAAAGACATAATGGGGCTTACTGAATATCAGAAGATATTTCAGTCACAGTACTTGTGGTCCCTCTTTTCAGTGATGCCAAATTTCTCTCCTTTGTGGAAGACTGCTTTCTATTTTTTATTGTGCTTGTTCCCTTCTTCTTTTCCATTAAATATCTGCTGTGGGTGGGTGGCTGTCAGTGCGTGTGGGAGAGCACTTGGTTACATCAGGAATTCTTCTTGCTTCATGAGTGAGAGGAGTAAAGGAAAAACTCCCACCGACACACATTTTTCAGCTTATTTAAATAGATTTAGAATATGAAAGAGTGGATAATAATCTGGACACCTACAGACCCAGGGCCTACTCATGCCTTTCACATCTACCCACATCCACATCTACATAGAGAAAGAAGAAGTCATCCACCTCTGCTGCCACAAGTCCCCTGTTTCCTGAAGTTCAGAGAGCCCATTTTCTCCATACAAAAGCCACAATGAAAACAGAACCTCTCTGGTAAAGGCAGCCACTTGGAGTGATGTCATTTGGGATATGTTATGATCACCCAGCAGTTTCATAGTAATTTCAGAAGAAAATTATATTTTCCTCAAAGCTGATCCATGCTCATTGAAGGCTGTACGAACAAGGACCATCATGACTGCAAAGCAGTTCTGATGTAAAGAACTCTGGCAAAGCTGAAAATCTTTTTTGAGCCTCTGTAAATGGTTTGGTTTGATGTCTGTGGCCTGAATCCCTTGTCAATTTTAAAAGAAAGGGGCAAATTGCCCCTTTCAGGAAAACAACAGGGAAAATGAAAATGGGAAATGCATATTCTCAGGAAATTTTCCTTAAGAAGAAATACTTGGAACCTTGATGACAATTTGAACATGAACCGTCGACATCATGTTTAGTGTCTAATTACATATTTTTGTGGATTCTCTGTGACATGGTGGGTATATTTTCCACTTTTATGCATCCAAAACTTCCATTGTGTTTAACTATGCCAAAACAGCCATAACAGGAAGAGACTAAATCCTTTAATATGATTGTTATGATGTCATTAGGATATGAAAGAATGGTGGAAAAATGTCAATAGAGTACCTTAGAGACTGCCATTATAACATATCATAATTAGCATCTCTTTCAAAATTATGGATCTTGTTAGATCCTGTTAGGAATTGTTCTGTGAATGAAACAAACCTTTTTTATTGCTTCTTTCTTATTCTAGGTACCACAAGGCTGTTTACAGCTAAGCCATTATATTATGGAAAGCTGTCAGTTGTATTTTTTATTTTGCTTTGAAAGCAGCAATACAAGTGACAAGGACAGAGAGTGAATCTTGATGTGATATGTTGTGTAAAGGATGGCATCTCAAAGGGAGCGGAAATGTGTGCCAAGCTACAAGTATATGAACAACTGCATCGCCTAACGCTTCGGCAACTGTGTATTACAATGACAAACATCTAATTTTAATTCTACCAATAAGTTACATCAGCTAGGACTGATATCACACTAATTGTAATAATTTCACTTAGCTAAGCTGTGGAATGCCTTGCCAAAGGGTTTGTGACACTAAAAGTTTACATGCTCTCAAGTGGACACTGATCAAGTTCATTGAATAGAAATCTTTGGAGGATTCTTAGATAAATAGAAACAATAGCTCATTTGGGGATTTCCTGAGCCTCTAATAACAAGAGTCTCTGGGAGACTACTCAGAATAACTGTAGTTTATAAAACTTTTATTCTACCCTTCCCTTAAGCATCTGCCTCTGCTTATTGTTGAAGGCTGCTGGGCTAGGTGAAGCTTTGCTTTGCCCTAGAACAGCTATGCCTTTTGTGTTTCATCCAATGTGAAATACTGTAATATTACTATAGCAATACTAGTGTTAAGAAACTAGCTCCATACTACGAAGAAGCTGAAAAATTATTTCCTCTTGCATTGCTATTACCATGCTGCATAGAATCAAGCAGATGAATAACACCTACTAACGCCTACTCTCTTAGATTCTCTACAAAGAGAAATAAAGCAAACCCTCTTCCCAAAGAGTTTACATGGAGGAAAACAGACAGCTACACCCAAAGAATGGAGGCATGTACAAAAATAAAGGCAACAGCAGAAAGCCCAGTGCACAGTGGGTTTAGTGCTATGACAGCTTAATTATTCTAAAGACTCTCTTTTAGCCATAAAAGAAACAAGTATTTTGGATCTCCGTAGTATATTAGTTGGCAGATGTTTATGGGGAGCACTTCCCCACCTGAGGTTGCATGGAAGGAAGCATGAATGTTCTTTCAGAATTCAATAACTGAGAGATGGAATCTGACATTATTGATTAGTCAAATGTGCAAGTGAAAATTTCATCAATTAGTAAGATCTAATATGCAGAGATCTGCTCAGTCACATGTATACTTGACAGTGAAAACAAGTATTTGTTCTTGATATAAAAAGAGGAGGGCAGGCCAGGTGCAATTAATGTGATATTGTATTGTGTAATGGAATATATTCCATTTCAAAACAGAAGGCAAATCAGATTCTGCTTAGCCCTAACCATACTGAAATATATGTATGCTTTAAAACTTGGTCTTTTAAAATAACACTTATTAAAAATACATAATAGTGTACGAACTGAAATTAATTTGTTTGGAAATTGGCTAAAACAAACTTTTCAGTAATTATTTTCTAAACTTCTAGAGGATACAAACATGATACTGCTGCAGGATACAAACTAATAATGCAAACATTAAGCATACTAAACATATGAACAATAAAACTTACTAATAATACAAAAAAAAATACAAACTAAATTTTCACTTTTTCAAAGATTTCCTTTTTGCCACATGATACCCATTGTTCAGTTTTGCTGGAAAAGAAGAAATTTAATCCATGAGCATATTCAAGAAACTCTCATTTTCTATTTTCATTAAATTAATGAGAAGTCCAATTTCAATAAGTCCACAAAACATGCAATAGCTCAGAGTTTGAGCTGCAGTCACTGTCTGTAGCAGCATATAAATTACTGATACAATATCCATGAAAATTTAACTTATAATTGTTAATACAATTCTCAATACACTTGAATTCAGCTTGTCTTTTTAAAGAATTATTTTGTTGTTTTTCTTCCTTGTCCACTAATATTTTACCTGCTTATTATATTGTTCTACCTCTGCTGTGTTCCTACTCCTCACCTCCACAATTCCTTGATGTCATTTTTGTACTCATGTACTTGCTTTAGCGTGAGACTCTTTCATTGTATCTCCCAAACTTTTTTTCAGCATAAGAGAATGAAAATGAGAAACAAAGTTCTGGTTGCTGTTTTCTGCACTTTGTTTTTATTAATTTTATAATAGGCTTTGTGACTTTCCTTTGTTTATTTTGCTGCAAGATGTTTTGATGGATTTCACAACGAATGTCCATTTCACTCACTTCTTTTTCATACACATTGGGTTTTACATAACGAGCTCCCAGGCCTGATCATTTTACCACTGTCAATGAATCGCTATGTAAAGTTCTTATAGAATTCACTTATGAAAGAATTGTGGTCTCCATGAATTACATTATTACTAATCAACAGTTCTGATCTTGCATACGAGAGATTCATCCATCTAATTGTCCATCAAATGTGAAAGGTAAGGGGTTTAACAGGAAGGGGGACTGTAATTACCTTCCTACGCTGACTCTTACCTCAGTCTACAAGTAGCTCCCTTTGAAAGCATTTAATGGGACTCAGTTAATCTAGTTTTAATAATCCAAAAGTTGGATGTCTACTCTAGTCTAAATTTAGGCTCCTTCTACATAGTAAGTGAAGGAAGATAGCTGTTTCCAGAGGCAGATTTATCTTCACTGTCTCTGAAGGTGTCTAACTCTTTATGGAATATAATAGGAGCTTAGACAACTGATTTAGACTAGGTACCTAATTTTAGATGGCTACAAGTTAAATGAGAAAAAAATCCACCCATAGATTAGTTTATTAAAATGTGATCTTTACTTATTTAAATTAAATTAAAGTCGGGACATTTCATTTAGTTGGTTGTCCAATAGACTACTCATTTTGAATTTTTTGCAGATATGTGATTACACAATTAGTCACTCGAAATATAGTACTTTTTTTTTTTCTCACCTTCCAAAAGCAACAGACCAGTAAAACTAATGAAGGGAATTTTGCAGGCACGAAATTCTAGTAAGGAGAATACACTAATACATCTTCTAAAAGAATGTTGTTGAGTTTCAAAACATTTTGTGGTAGTTCTTGCATTATAAACGGTTCCTTAAAAACATAGTTTCCTGTGTGGGATTCACACAACCATAGATTAAATCCTATATATCTCTGAGGACACTTGCAGATATTAAAATGAAATAGGAAAAGTAAGCCTATGTGTTCTCTTGGTTTTGCTTTTTATATTAAAATATTAAATATATTATTAAGGTTATTTTTAATGTTTTACTGCACGTTGTTTGATTTTACAAAATAGATTAAGAAGTTCATTAGCTGAAATACTATGCACTGTAACTAAAGAAAATTATGTCATCACCTTTGTGTCCTATTTTGCTTTTCAGAGTTTAAGAAACAGACAGTGTAACCCACTGTCTTTCTGCTCTCCAAAATTTTGTCCAGATGAATTTTATTAAGGAGCCTTTACAAAACAGGCAAAATATAACACTAGGAATAGCAGTATTTACACAATGTGGCCTTGAATAGACACATGATATATTGAAAGTTAAGCTTTTATTCACTTTGTGGAGGACAAAATTTGTATTCACACCAAACGCTAACTTCAAAATTGTGTTCCAGAGCTGATTCTGAGCATTTACCAGGGCACATTCAGCTTAATTTATCCTGGTTTTGGCTGCAGTGACTCTGAACTGTCTACGTCAGAGTTTAATCTATCCCATTACTTTGAATAAATATTTCATTCTGGGTTGTAACATAGAATAATTCCAAGTACAAATGAAACTTTTAATCCACTCTAGCTTTTCTTCTTTTCTTTTTGAATCCATGCAGATTTTATAGGAGATTTATTGTATTAAGGCATGTAACAGTCATTACTTCCAACATATAATACACAACTTCGGCTGTACGTATTCACAGAATCACAGAATCTTCATGGTTGGAAAGGACCCTTAAGATCATCAAGTCCAGCCAAACAACCTACAATCTCTGCCACTAGAGCATGCCCTGAAGTGCCAAATCTAGACGTTTCTTAAACACCTCTAGGGATGGTGACTCAACCACCTCCCTGGGCAGGCTGTTCCAGTGCCTGACCACTCCTTCAGTAAAGTAATTCTTCCTAATATCTAACCTAAACCTCCCCTGCCGCAACTTCAGACCATTTCCTCTGGTCCTGTCATTATTCCCTTGGGAGAAGAGGCCAACACCCACCTCTCTCCAGCCTCCTTTCAGGTAGTTGTAGAGGGCAATGAGGTCTCCCCTCAGCCTCCTCTTCTCCAAGCTAAACATGCCCAGCTCCCTCAGCCTCTTCTCATATGACTTGGTCTCCAGACCCCTCACCAGCCTGGTAGCTCTCCTCTGGACACGCTCCAGCACTTCAATGTCCCTCTTGTACAGAGGGGCCCAGAACCGAACACAGCACTCGAGGTGAGGCCTCACCAGGGCCAAGTACAGAGGCACGATCACTTATTCATATATACCAATGTTGAATACAGCTATAACTTAGGCCTCACTTAAGTGGGAAGCTGAGGTTGTATTAAAAGTTCACTATATATTTATTTATGTATTTTTTAGTAAAACAACTGCCACAGAAGTGCTTTATAGAGGACTAGTAGAGAATTTAACAATACGAGTTAAAATCAATCTCCAGATCAACCCAGATGGGAGTTTTGGCTGGGCACTCTCCCTCACCCGAGCATGTATTACTCAGCAGTAGGTTTGCTGCTTTTTTCCCATCTTGCTTTTTCCATACACTGCATGCAGATTGGCTGCATTCGTAGGATCCAACTGTGCTCCTGGGACAAAGAGAGGAGCACAGGTTTGAGAAGCCTTCTGCCTAAATAGGAAACTGGGTGCCCCAGCATCTGCGGTGTGACATGAGAAGTTATTGGTTTGACTGGCCACTGGGAAGTGTTTTAGAGGACAGCCATAGTGCCTGACTGTTACTGATACTGAGAACCACATTAACACCTCTGAAGATACAGGTTAAGTGCTTCACTTCTTCTGTCAGAACTGTTCTTTGCTAAGGCACAGTTTTTCTGTATCTTTTTCCTGTTGCTTATCTAAGCTTCTTTGCTTGGTCCTTTTCAATCAGTGGAGAGAGAGAGCTGACCTGGAATGGCACTTAGGAACGTCAGTAAAAGGACTGAAAACCTGTGGGACATATTATTTTGAATACTATGATGTAGGACTATATATAACATACAGTCACTTTTTAATTCTGCGACACATCACCTGTGGGCAGGGCGTCAGTCAGCTAAATGGGGTTTTGCTAATTTGGAGGGGCACTTGAGCAAGTATGAACATAATTAATATACATGACTTTGTATTATAAATACATATTTTTTTGTCTTATGCATTTATTTGTCTGGGAAGGCATGTAACTTAGAGATCCAGATCCAAAAATTTTGAACTGCTAGAAGGCTATTACAAGAGCAAAAACAAGACAGAAAGCATCACATAAACCAGATAGATAGTTATTTAAAATACTCAGGTGATGCCATATATAGCACTGGTACAGGAGAATAAAGAGTTTATGTAATACATGAAAAGAACAATGGAGAGGTCAGAAATCAGTAACTTCATTCATTACTATGAAAAAAAAAAACATCAGTGATATATGTAAAAAACTATCATATCCAAGCATTAACTCAACACCGAATGGAGATTTAAAGTATCTTGTTAAGGAAAACTTAATTTACCCAGTATAATACACGTGGTTAATCAGAAGCTAGGCAGATTCATGGAGACTAAAGTCAACCTGAATGCTAGATACACCCAGGGTATCACCCAAACCTCTGAGCTGAAGTAGAATCCACAGATTCCACACACCTGGCATTCAGCTGGAACAACTGAGCTCACTTTGGCTTTTCATTGGCAACTCTACACTGTGGTATAAAGGTACAAGGGGACATTCACAGGTTTTTGCAGTACAATGAAGTTCACACTTATAGCAGGTAATAATCATTCCTGATATACAATGCATTCCCAAATCTGCAATTTTCCCATTAAAAATATTATCCCCAGGTTTTAAAATGAGCTACAGAATGTGTGTACAGTACACACTAGAGTTTACATTAGAATGTACCTAGGGGCACATTCTGCTTTTGATGATGCATGTAATTACTATACCATAATGATAATGTGAGTTACATGCTTATTTTGAGCCAAGTCCTTCTTCTACTGACATCAGGAGGAGCTTAATCACACCCTCAGTAGAAAAAAATTGTCCTTAAAATGAAGAGCAGTGATTTAAAAATCAAGCTTTAGATAATATTCTATTATACCAAAACACAAATATTGTTAATATGATTTACAGAGCTGCTTCACATTATCATCATCATTCTACAAATCTGTATGCTCCTCCCATGCTGTTAATGAAAATTATCAGCATCAAACATTGCATACAGGTATATGCCATAGAGTTTACATGTGTAAATTTGCACTTGATTTGTGCCATTCAGAATGTTTACAGTTCAGGTTAAAAAAATAATTCTGATGAACATACATATTATATATACAGAAACATAAAAATAAAAAAATAATAATAAAGAGAAAGCAATCATAGAAAAGGAAGAGACTATTACCACTGCTGGGTTAAGCTATTTATTTTTGCTCATGCTTAGAGACTGAGAGAAAACACTGCTGAAAAAGAATGCTTTTTTTATTAATTTCACACATTTTTGGATTTGGAAAAATAAAATATCTTTCTCAATATTCCTAACTTGTATGCATGTAATTCAGGCCCAGGTGACTAAAATTTTCTGGTTCCCTTTTTCGCCCCCTGAGAAAATCTAGGTGCTTTAGTGCCTTGGTGCACTAAAAGAAATAATCCTGTGATCTCTAGCTTACTGTAGAGGTTCCTCTCTTCAACTTTTTTCATGAAACCAGCAAAAAGATAATTTTTCCCCCTTCAAACTAAAAGTTTATCATTTTTCCTACCTTTAATTCATGCCTTATCGGCCCTTTAAGCCCTCTCAGGTCTATAAAGAAGTAATGTTCACATACATCGTGATCTTTAACAAATGGTCCTGTATGCCTGGTGATGTTCTCTGATAAATCATTTTCCTCTATGGCTCCCTCTAAATGTATCCTATGTATTTTAAAAACTGGTTTGATTTTGTTTTACGATGCTCCTAACACCCTCTTTATAATAACTTCTACAGCTTCTTTTAAGACAACACAGGTGAAGGAAGGTGTCACCAGGCACGCCAATCACTTCGGTATGTCTCGTACTTAAAAGCAGAAGGCAGCACTGTATTACTAATAAGTAATCTCTTTCCTTCTTTCTCTCATTCACAAACATACACACATAATGTTATTTCTAATAATTGCTTCACAGCCATCTGCTATAAATCGGAAATGATAATAAAATAATTACAGAAATGCAGCATGCGGTTGCCCTTGACATTTCATCTCCTCTTCACACTTCGCCAAGCTATAATACAGCCAGCCTTAAAAGCATTCCCATTCTGATTTCTAAGTGTAACAATACAAGGAGAGAGCTTCAGACTGAGTGCTGGGCCTTTACTGGCAGCCCTGAGCACCCAAACAGACTGACCAACGGATGTGCACAAATGCACAACATGCATAAAAAATATTTTCCTCTTTTCTAAATGCTTAGAAAAATTATTAGAAAAATGCTCAGAAAATACATCTAATATCAGAGACCGGGCCTTCCATACTGGTGGAGATTACGAGTCAACTTGTAGCTGGACTGTTCAGAGGGTTGTGAGATGGATGAAGAAGATATAAGAAGACTATGAAACCACAAGTCTTCCACCTGTGAGCGACCACCCCAGAAAGGGTACTTCTTCCTGCGTCCTGTCCCTCCTACCACCACATTCTCAAACTCAAAGCATCTAAAAGGTCTTTACAAACTTTTTTCAATAATGTACGTTAAGCAGCTGTGACATTCCGAAGTCATCAACCTCCATACAATGTCCTTTTGAAGGACACAGATTTACAACAGTCCCAGTAAAGAGAGGTGCCCTGACCTGAGTGCTCCCTGGATAAATAGTCCTTATGTGTTGAGGCATGCATCTTGCCTTTCTGAAGGAACTGGAGGCAGATAACATTTTGGTATGTAGGCAAAACTGACACTTAGATATGCAAACAAAGCCAACTTACAGCAGTAAGTAAAAATCATACCATATCTGATTCACAGCAGCACAATTGATGCCTATCCGGAGGAGGCTCCACACTCTGAGTCATCCTGGAAGGTGCCTATTCACAGGCACTGTAGGAGCAAACCCACTTGACAGGAGGAGGATGCCATTTTTACTCTGCCAAATTCTGCTCACACATGATAAAAGCAGAGGGAAAGCCGGCATAAGATGTGAAAGATTCAGTCAAATGTGGCATTTATTCCTCACTTGCTGAAAGCTGAGGCTGTGTCCTCCACAAGCTGTTGCCATTAAATATCCATGCCTTTTTCTTTTTCACGACTACTGTCGCTAGTATCAGCTGTCTGCTCTAACACACATTTTCAGTTGCACCAGACAGAGATACTCATGCATTCCTTTGTCCTTTTCTTTAAAAGCCTATTAAGTTAGGATGAGAGGAAATGGCCTGAAGTTGTGCCATGGGACGTTTAGATTGGATATTAGGAAAAATTTCTTCACCAAAAGGGTTGTCAAGGGAAGCAATGGAGTCTCCATCCATGGAGGTACTTAAAAGATATGTAGATGTGTCACTTAGGGACATGTTTTAGTGGTGGACTTGGCCATCCTAGGTTAATGGTTTGACTCGATGATCTTAAAGGTCTTTTCCAACCTAAATGATTCCATGATTCTAAGATTCTAAGTAGTCCACCCATCTGTGTATACTGCTCCCGCAGCAAGTAGTTTAGATGTTTGGGGTGGCTAAATGAGTACCTGGTTCCTCATTTGGGTTAAGCAGGTGGAACAGCTGAGGGAGTGATCCTGAAACCCATGCTGGGAAACAGAGAGGAGGGAAGAAAGGAATTTCATGCTGGTACCTGCATAAGCACTCTCTGCTTGGCTGCAGTAAATGTTTCAGAGGTAGGCATGTTTTCCCTTGGTACAGCTCCCACCCTGTGCTCTCTGGTAGGGGAGAATCCAATTTGATCCCAGCCCTCATTCCCACAGCTTCCCCTACCATGACAACTTATTTCAGGCATGTTCTAAGTATTGATTCCAGTAGTCCTCTTTCCATTTGAACCATAAGTACTTTTATTATTTTTTTTTTCTATTTCATTCATGTATGTGAAAATAAAAGCTCCAGTGTCAGACTGGTATAAACTGTAGAAGAATTTAGCTAAACTGTCCCTTACATATCGTGAGTGGCTATAAATACAAGAGCAGGATGAAAGTTATTGCCACAGGTACTGAAAATATAAAAGACAGGATAAGAAGATGAAGCTTAATAGCACTGGCACCTGCTGAACTTTCCTTTTCACTCTGGATATATATAGAATCATAGAATCATCTAAGTTGGAAGAGACTTTTAAGATCTTTGAGTCCAACCATCAACATAACACTGCCCAAAACCACCACAAAAGCATATATCAACAGGAGTGGATAAGGTGCTAATTCACTAAAGACTCCACGTATGCCTGCTCTACAACCAGAAAGGGATTATTTCATTTTCCACACAATTTTTTGGGGGCTTGCCTATAACTCCATACTCACTTAATATTCAGACGTATGCCTCTATTTAAAGGTACAACGTACAGCTTTCCTCCTTCTGCCACAAGGAACAAACACAGGCACTCCATGTGCAAAGTTTTAGAGAAAAAGAATAAAAAGTAAAACCTCTCTCCATGTACATCTGAATTTTTAATAGTCCAAATATAGATGTATGACAGAAATGCATCAAAAGCAGTGCTTTATTACAGCCATTTTGAAGCTCAGTACCTTTTAAAATAGCTTACTGTGACTAAGCCTTTGTTGTCCTTTTAATCAAGCAGAAAATGTTCAAGTCTGAGAAGTTTGGGGAAATTCAGCACCAAAACATGCTTAAGTTGAAAAAACTGATCGCTGGGTGCATGTTTTGTTGCCAGGCAACAGTTCAGAAAAGCAAGGCTGCAATCAAGGTTCAAATGCTATTCTTGGAAGTAGTGCTGAGAAAAGCATCACAGCCCAGGATGACCTTGCAGCATGAGAGGCAGTGCGCTAATACTTGACGTTCTTCTCAGTTGTTACGCATCTTCACTGGAAGTATTTAGGCACTTGCTTTACTTAGTACTGATTATAAAGTCAAGACCAGGGGTCTGTTCCTGTTTTCCAGCCAAATGCAATGGTGGTAAAAGCAGGATGAGAGTTTCGGGATAAAACCTCGAGAACACAGGTGATTAACTAGAGGCAATGTACTAAATGTGGCAAGGATAAGTCTGATGTAGATTTTCCCTCCTCCCTGACAGTGGCTTTTTTTCATGATATCTCTGTAATTTTCAAATTCATCTTCTCAGCAGAAAAAAAATCATCCTCACCCAAAATAGTTGTTGTTTTCTATTGCAGTGATACCGAAGTCACTGGCTGACCTCAACAAGATGCATACCACAGGTCTTTAGTCTCTATAATTTCAAATGAAACCACCCCAAGAAGATATGAATATTACCAAGTACTCTTCCTACTATGTCAGAAAACAGGAAAATATTCCTACTATGTCGGACAACAGGAAAATAAGTGGCTTCTTGTCTTTCTGACAAGGCAGAGGCCAGGATGATGTGTAGATAGCGCAATGAGAAGAATTGTGCATGAAGAAACTGGGAAGAACTAGCACAACATCTTTGTAGGGGTAGACTAGAAGAATAAGGAAGATTGTGGGTTTTCAGGATAGAAGGACACCAAAATGAAGATAATGACGACTTTTAATTCAGTGCATACACTATTGCCATTGCTAGTCAGTGGCCAGAAGCTTTGAACTAACTGAGCAAGGGCTGAGCACTGAAGACTGTTCAGCTTGCTGTGTATGAATTTGGTTTGGCCTGCTTTCTTTTACTTTATTTAAGTGTGACAGCAATTTTACCGTTGACCAGGAGGTCATTTCAGCCTACTGAGTTTTAAGGGCACTGCTTTCCCTGTGTGTTTTAACATAATTCTTATTTGGAGAACAGTACCAAGTAGTTAGTCTGTGTATGACTCCAGCAATCCACATGTTTATGTGTGATAGATACATTGCAGAGAATTACCAGCCTGGTCTGAGAGCAGATGGCCCCAAAGGCAGCGACATAGGACACGGTGTATAGGAGAACAGACATGGCATGACCAGAAAGGGAGCACAGGATGATGCTGGAGACCTAAGGCTATAAACTACCCACCAGTTTTTAGGTAAAGAAATATAGACTAGGGAACATGGCCAAGTCATTTTTTGGCTGTGGTGGGTGGACCTTGTCTAGATGCCAGGTGCCCACCAAGCAGCTCTATCACTCCCCCTCCTGAGCTGGACAAGGGGAGAGAAAAAATATAACGAAGGCTCGTGGGTCGAGATAAGGACAGAGAGATCACTCAGCAATTAGCATCATGGGCAAAACAGACTTGACTTGGGGAAATTTATTTAATTTATAACCAATCAAAATTAGAGTAATGAGAAATAAACCTAAATCTTAAAACACTTTCCCCCCACCCCTCCCTTCTGAGGCTCAACTTCATTCCTGATTTCTCTACCTCCTCCCCCCAAGCAGTGCAGGGGAATGGGGACTAGGGGTTGCAGTCACTTCATCACACATTGTCCCTGCCACTCCTTCCTCCTCACTCTCTTACCCTTCTCTAACATGGGGTCCCCTCCACAGGACATGGTCCTCCATGAACTTCTTCAATGTCTGTCCTTCCCGCAGGCTGTATTTCTTCACAAACTGCTCCAATGTGAGTCCCTTCCACGGGGTGCAGTCCTTCAGGAACAGACTGCTCCAGCACGAGTCCCCCATGGGGTCAGAGGTCCTGACAGCAAACCTGCTCCAGCGCAGGCTCTCCATGGGGTCACAGCCTCCTTCGGGCATCCATCTACTCCAGTGTGGGGTCCTCCTCAGGCTGCAGGTGGACATCTGCTCCACTGTGGACCTCCATGGGCTGTAGGGTGACAGCCTGCCTCACCATGGTCTTCACCATAAGCTGCAGAGGAATCTCTGCTCCTGCACCTGAAGCACCTTCTCCCCCTCCTTCTTCACTGACCTGGGTGTCTGCAGGGTTGTTTCTCTCACATATTTTCACTTGTCTCTTGTGGCTGCTGTTGCACAGCATTTTTTTGCACCTTCTTAAATATATTGTCCCAGAGGCGCTACCACTGTGACTGATTGGCTCAGCCTTGGCCAGTGGCAGGTCCATCTTGGAGCTGGCTGTCATTAGCTGCATCGGACATAGGGGAAGCTTCTGGCAGCTTCTCACAGAAGCTACCCCTGTAACCCCACCACTACCAAAACCTTGCCATGCAAACCCAGTACAAAGGGAACAAAGAACCTACGGAGGATGTAGGACACTCCGTACATTGTAAATGCAGATATAACACAGAGCTGCAGACAGGTGAAGAAAGAGTGTAGCAGAAGTATAGCAGAAATAATAGTCCCAAGTGGACCCTAGAAGGAAGAATACCTGTACCACTGTCACCACCACCATAATCTTCCACTCTGCAAGGATCCTGGGGCAGATGACTTAACTCTTTGTCTCATCACCAGAAATCAAACCTTCGCACCCCAAAGGACAGCGGAAGAGTGAGCATAACACCAGACAAAAAAGGATAGGTGCTGGTGAGACCATATACAGTAAATTTAACTGGTATTTAGTCAGATTTTTCACCTTCCTCCTCTCCTCTTCCTTCTTCCTTCTTTTTTCTTCTTTCTTCCAACTTCTTTCTTTTTTCTTTTTCCTTTTTCCTTTTTCCTTTTTTCTTTATTTTCTTTTTTCTTTTTTTTTTCTTTATTTTTCTGCAATGAATAGCTCTGAACAGTATTTCTTTGATTACGTCGTTTAAATTTCATTTGCAGTAAGAATGATCTCTTGGCTTTGCATAGAAGTGTATTTATTTTTCACCCATAACAAGAATTTGACTGTGAAAATAAGGATGACCAAACCTGTACTTGGAGACCTCTTGTTATGAAGTGAACTTGGCTGTTTAACCACTCCAACTTGATAACAGCATGTGTTCACACATTTTTTTTTGGGAGGGGGGCTATCCTGGCTTGGTTTTATGATTCCCAGTAATCCAGAACAATTTGGTCCTTCAGTGTAATCCCAGATTTTTGGTCCGAATAATATCTTTCTGCCATTCCTTGTCAGTTCTTAACATTTTCCCACATTGATTTTTTCTGTTTCAAAGACTCTATCATGTGTCAGGCAGTATATATTTTCTTCAAACAGGATTACTGCTTGTGCAACCTAGGTGATATCTAGGCTCCCATGAGCTCCTGAGGATCAAGCAAGGTTCCCCAGAGCTGTTGAAAGGTCCTGAGAAGTGTCACTGCTGTAAGCCTGAGTAGTCTTAAGTCATGTGAACATATGTCAGTACGAACTCTAGATTAAAAGTATAAATCATCCCTCAGTAGCTTTGTATCTACCTGCTTTATGTACTTAAAGATGCAGAGAAAAAATATCCTTAGAGACTTTAATTTTCAGAGGATTGGCTATTTTCTGCATTTTTCAACTTAGAAGTGATGGATAGACTATATTACAAAAACCAGTTCTTGTTAGTACTTCTTAGAGCGGAACCATATGTCCTTCAAAGCAGATTACACTTATTGTAAATGTATTTGGATTCGTCTAGACATCTGTATCAGAGGAGTTAAAATCAAAAGGACTAGGATCAAAGAAACACAAAGGGGTATTAATTGTACTGGATGTAAAGGTTCACTGCTAAGCACTGCTACACACACAGAGTGTTTAACACTTTCCTTCCTGGATTAGCATGCAGGACACTGTCTCCATCCAAGCCCATAAAAGCATAAGTTCTCATCATGACTTGGTGCATGCTTTCTCTTCAGAGGACTGCAGCACAGACATTTAAAATGGTAGGAGATTTTGTAACCTGCCAACACTGCATGGCTGACTGTTATTTTCAGGTTTTATTACACTCATTCCAATGTTACTTTCAAAGACTCCACTGATGCTAATGTTCCCTGCCTCTAGATACAGATACACTACGCAACCTATCAACTCACTGGAACCTATTTTGTCAAACTGCACCCTAAGGAGGCAGTGAAGTTCAATCTAATAGCTTTTGGATGATATATACTGACCCCTGTTCCTCCTTGAAGAAGCCGTATTTATCAATAAATCAATCAGTCGTGCATTACAATGGACTATTTACACAACTTCAGAGTGCTGCTAAATAATGAATTTTAAATAACCTCGGTTAAAACTTGGTGATATGAAATGTAACTAAATGTACCTTAAATAATTTTACTGACAGATTTCAAATGAGTTAGAACTCATTCCAGAAGTGAGGAAGAGTAAAAGAGAGAACCAGGATTGAGTAGCTGACCTTATTTTGAAGGGAGGTCTCTTTACAAGGACTGTGTTGTCATATAAAGAAGAGAAAACACAATCCATTTAAATTTAAATTGTGGATGATGAAAAGAATATGAAGCCAGTACAAAACAAATGAAATAAATAATGAAAATAAAAAGAAATTATAAAGGGGAGTTAACAAAAACACCAGGTCAGGCCTATATCAAGAAACCCAGGAAAAAATCTAGTGAATGTTCCAGTGCTCAGATGACTAATTTGTTCCACTTAAAAACATGATTGGAACTGTTTACAAGCAATATTTTTATAAATGGAAGAAAACTCCAGCAATGTAGAAACTCCAAAGGAAAACTCCAACAAACAGGGGAAAAACAGCGCTCAAAGTATAAAACCTCCCAGTCTTTTCCTTTGATTACTGTGAGACTGATGCTTTTCCTCCCCTGAAGTAATCTTAATTCACTTATTAACATTTTTAACTCTCATTAGGCATAAAGGTTTGATTTAAGCCGATCCGACCTGTTGTTCATGTTGTTCCTGCTGGCTGCCTCACTGCCCTACCTGTTACCCACGGCTCACTCGCCTCCCAGCACCGAGCGAGCTGCCTCTGCCGCCGCGTCTGCACCCTCCCCGGCTCTGCCTCACTCTGCATCTCGTCCCACCACCTCTGCCTCCTGCTGCTCCTTGCTCCCTACCTCTCCATCTAACGCCCACAGCTTCGCTAACACTTCTGCTTCTGCTCCTAGGAAAAAATGTGTGTAACCTTACTAACGGGGAAGAGTCTCTCAGCTCACAGGAAACTGTTCAGCAGTTGCTGGCATCTCTCACCATGGAAGACATTTACATAAAGTCTCTTGCTCTCCTGTTTGTTTGTTTTTTGTTTTTTTTTTTTTTTCCTAGGTGCTAGCCTTTGCAACCTGATGTTGGAAGTAATTGCCAATGTTATAGAGCAAACAGTAACCCTAGGAATATTCATACAGTTAATTAGCCAATATTTCTGTACATTGCTACAAGACTTATCGTTTTTAATAGCTCTTTAATAAAAATTCCTCTCTTATTTATCTTCTCTATGTCTTCCCTTCAGGTGTCAACAGAATACCCACTCCCTTGGCTGCACTCTGCTCCAGAGTGGGAGGAAAGGAGGTGTTCCTGCATTAGACCTTCGCTGTCAGGCTTATACCAGAGGCTTGATGAGCCAGAAAATCCACAAGAAAGTCTGTTTTTATGAGAATTGAGAGTCCCATTTTGAGACAGTTAAGGCTCAATAATAAGAGCGTGGCATAACACAAATAAAACATTATGTTTTTATACAGAACAGAAATTTACTGCCCCTACCAAGCATGAATGCTCTTCAGCAGCTTCCTCCCTAGTTCTTACTGCACATGGTGCATAGTACAATGCTTTTAATTTTTTTCATTGCAGGTACTCCCTGGACACCACCCAGACTTGTGTTAAAACTGCTGCTACCAAGAAAGGCTGCCTGTACGTCCTGGCTTCAGAGCTGTGGAGCGAGGGGAACCGTCTGAAAGCAGAAGGAGATGGTATCTTTTCAAAGGACGAGTAAGCATGCGTGACTGGCAGAAATGTCAGGAGGGTGGGGAGGCAGTGGCAGAGCCAGGAGGGAGCCTGTGGCAACAACTCACCCTCATACGTCCCTAAGAGGAACTGAGAGTTTACCTGAAGCAGGAGACAAATAAGCAAGCCAGCCCCAAATGTGACAGACAGAAAGAAAGATGTTTTCTCAGAGATCCAGAAAATATTGGGTGGAGTTTGGGCAGCCAAAGCTGCTGAAAGTATGTGGGAAAGCAAGACAGGAGGAAGGTACCTGTGTGCCAGATAGAGGGTGAAGATTTCCTCTTAAAGACGGCAGACAATTCACGCTCCACACAGCATGCAACATCGGTTTCACTTGTCAAGAAACAGCACCTCTACCTGCACACTCTAATAATACTGTCTGCCTGCTCTTTCCTCCAACTGAAAAGTATCCCAGGACAAGTTTGTCCAGGGTATCTCATACCTTGCATTGTTGTGAATTCAATAGCTTTACTAGAACTGCATCTGGCACTAATTCTCTTCATGTCCATTCTCATAAACACTCCAGCAATATTTTTTTTTTTTAAAATACATTGTGCCTCCCACTTGGCCTATATAGCTTTCAAGGATACTTACTCCTAACATGAATTAATTCATCATTCATTTGCAATAGGCCATGTTCATTTCAATTGTTGGGAAACTTATTCAAAGTTCTTACTATCTACTTTCTTACCATGGTAAATTTGTAGAAAATGTTTTTTCCCCTTGTGTCTTCCCATTTGGTTACAAGATTTTAAATCAGCTGTAAGTTACTACAGCCAGTGTCATTGCTATGCCACGTCCTGACTCCTGGGGAGGAATAAAATAAAGGGAAGAGAATAAAAAGAAGTAGAATAAAGAATTGCAAATTAAAAAAGCAAAATGAAATTAGCATGAGGAACAGAGAGAAAAAGAAACTATGACAAAGTAAAAGTATGCCTTGTTTGTGAGCTAGTTCTATCCAGACACTTCATAACTTAAGTGGACAGTTAAAACAGGTAAGTAAATTGTACTTCTACCTAGTTAGAACACAATGTTTTTTAGGACTTGAAATTTAACTTGAAAGTTACTGAGTAAAATACTATCAGGATTTCTATGGGACATGCTGGAAAAGTTTGATACAATAAAAATTTTTTGAAAAAAACCCAATTTATCTTGAAATACTTTTATGTCTAAGTTTTGTAAAAACAACCCCCAAACTCCCTCTGATTAGGAAAGTTTAATTCCAAACTGAAGTGGCAGATTTCAGAATTTATACAGAAACCTGATCCTTTCTTAAAGCAAAATCAGATCTTCTTGGGGGGGAAAGGAAAAAAAAAAGAAAAAGAAAATCAGTGCTTAAAGATAATGTGAGTAGTCAGCTTTATGTATACTGAATCAAGGTCATTTCATATCATGGAGGGCACTCACACAGTGGAAAGTTTGTTAGTACTTAACAGTAGAGTTAATTTGTTTTAATTCAGGCACCTAAATGCTTGGCATCTAATTCTAGGATAGTTTTTGGAGGCTCTCAATGGACAAAGTTATACAATTCCAGAAAAAAAAAATGAAAATACCTAAGAAATCTACGGACTTCTTTCACTTTACTGACCACAGTGGGACCATACAATGATTAGTTGAGGTATAGATTACCTAAACTGTACATCAAAACACTATGTGAACTGAAATCTACACTTAATATTTCATAAACACAGACTTTCCTTCAAGGAAGAATCTCAGATATAAATACACAGAATATAAAATAGAATTATGGAAAATATTCCACTGTCCTGTTATCAAGCCAGCACTTTTGCAGACGTTCTATGCACTTTTCCCCACAGCAATGCCACAGAGAACAGAGAATTCAGCTTCTACTTCTCAATTCATATCCCAGCTAATTTTCTGTAGTGACTTCTGCAGAATTTGTTCAATTCAGTTTATTATGGATTGATTTACAGAGTGTATTTCTGTGGCCCAGTGAAAGAATCCATCAGCTAACAGGTACCAAAAAAATGAAAAGAAATCTCAGTTGAACTACAATCACCGGCTCATCTTGCTGGAAATCAAATATGTAGAATAACTGGGATGTGATTCTGCATTAAGAAATGCACTTTGCTTTGTACAAACTAGACCCGGCAGACTGTTCTTATGTTGCACACGTATGTGTGTCAAGAACCATGTTGGTTGCATTTCAAGGTGTACAGGATTATAGAATCAATTTTGTGGGTGAAAGGACTTATTTTCCTATGGGAAAGGTGGCTGAAAGCCCATTTGGTTTTTCTGATTGCCTGTGGACCTTTTCTCCACTTGTCCAGGGTGTTTGCAAGTATCTTTTAGACAGATCCCACAGAAATAGAGATTCAAAGGTCTGGAAATTAGCAGACTTTAGTCCTCTTTTCTATATTCATTTTTAACAATAATTGAATAATTGTCTTCTTTTGCTTTGCAAAGAGCCTGACACTACAATTATTGATTCAGTTATGCATTAAAGTATATGCTGAATATTTGCATATTGAAAGGTTTTACACTTTTCACAGCAAACACCACTAAGAGGAGGACGTCATTTTTGTATCTAAGTTAAAAATAATAAAGAAAACTAAGGACGTCTAGCAAACAGGTCATGGGACAGATTCATTACACCCATGTTTGCATGTACATGCCAAGAGAACATGCTTTGTGAGTACACGCTAATTTTAGAACATTCTTGCAGATTGAGCTGGAGGATTCTCTGAAGCTACACAAGCCTATTTATGCATTCCATGCTGGAGAGTTTGTTCATAGTAGTCTTGGGAGACTGGGAACTGATAATGGTAGTTCTCATACTTTATATATGAATCCTTTCCATTGGCCTCTGTTAGAAATAGTTGGGTAGTAAACATTTAAAATGAAACAAGAACATTTAGCTAGATTTTAATACCATTATCCAATTTTCCAACTATCATACTACAGTTGTATCCTAACAACAAGGAAAAGATATGTAAATTAGAAAGAAGGCAAAATAATTATATCTACAACTCTCAAGCAGTCCTAATTCCTTTTATTACTGATAATGGCATATACTTGTAACAATTGGAGACTAGGCAAAATGAAACTTAATAAGTATTTATTTGTGTACTTGCCTAACATTTTTAAAAAGAACTACTTATTTTGTATACTTATAATTTTCTTTTGCATAACACTATTATCATGCAAGATTCAAACTTTTAAAAATATGCACATTTTGAAAGACTAAAGAAAAATATTTTCTGCTTTCTGTATTCAAGAAACTATAATGAAGAAGTCCTGCATGAGTACAGAAAGACCTACCGCAGGGGAAACAGTGAATTTTTTGAATGATCAGCCAGAACCTATAAAGCAATCCATTTCTATTGAAAATGTAATACTTTGTTACTTGTTCCTACCTATAAATTAACTTTCTATCAAAACCACTGGATATGTTAGAGACTCATTGCTTTTCTTGTTTGTTTAACACACCCTATGAAAAACATGTTCTTCACACTCATAAACATAGCATCTGACAGCGTCTATAATAGTTTTGAGTCAGCCAAGTGAGTCACATGCATTTTAAAAAAAAGAACTCTCTTGCCCCTGCTACATACGGGTTGATAAGGGAAATCAGCTTCAGACCCATCTTTTCTGATCCTTTTTATCACCCATCTATAGCCCAAGTACAGGATGAGAAAAATTAAAATGAAAAGAATGAAAAAAAATGAAGATGATAAAGGAAACCAAAGTCATACAACACTAAATATGACAATATCAAAGCATTCTGTTGGAATTCAGAAGAAAAGTTAATAAAGGCTTGTATTTCATGCAAAGAAGCCAGAAGTATTCCTTGCATCACCATAGAATGTACTCCAGGAAATCAAGACCAATAATAAGCACCTATGATCTTAATTTTAACTAGAAGAATATAAAAAGCAGATCATTCTAAATTGCCTTTCAAGTAGAAATCAGAAGAAATGACCCCACACGCACAGCAAAATCATTCTTAACAATAATATTAATTTCTAAGGTCTGACCCTAAATGTAGAGTATTACTACACAATCAAATGTCTGCAAACTAAAATCTAAAGTGGCAGTCACCATCCCTTGCAACTTTTGCAATCCCTTGGCAACTTTTTATCCTGAAGTAATATGCTATTCTTGCTCCAGGGATTTTGACCAACACTCACAGCATGATTCAGCTGACAAATAAAGAAAATTAAACTTGCATGTCTGTAAGTGAATTAGATCTCTAAGTTTCCATGGCATTTCATGGAGCCTAGAGAAACACTCCATCTATATTTGATCAGCTGAATAGATCTCCAGGCCTTATTGACAGTATTGACTAGGGCTCCATAAATTGTAACAGGAGTTAGAACACCGTAGCTCAAATGTAAGGTACTCTGTTAGAAGCTGTGTTGGAAAAACTAAGAAGAATCATTGTAGTTTCAGCCACTATTAATTGAAAACATCACGTAAACACAGCTGATCTGTCTTTCACAAGACACAGCTCTGTTGTGATGCCAGCTGAGGAAGAGCAAGAAGCGTTCAGATATGTTGCATGCCATTCTCAGGATCCTACAGCATCAATTTTGAAGCAGATCTCCCTACTGATTCGGAGAATTGTGATAGTATAACAATTCCTCTGAAGAGTTTGGTGCAAGGGAAAGAATACCATTGAGGCAAGACTGAAAGAAAGTGGAGGGCTCATGTTGGCTTCTGTTTCAAAGTGGTTAATAATCCCTTGATTTTGGGTAGACTTGTGATATGGTGTTAGCTGCGACAGTAACAGCACAAGAGAAGGGAAAAATAAATGAAGTTTTAAGTGTAAGCTACAAATAATAAAAGCTAAATTAAAAAAAAAAATAGTGAGAAAATACATGTAAAGTAGTAGTGGTGTGGATTCTGTTTACCTAAATCAAAGGTCCTTGTAGCATAGTATGGTTCCCCCTGTCAACGCATAAAAACAAAGCGGAATTTCTAGGAGGCAAAGCACCATTTTGAGTAAATGAACTTTAAAAATTTCTAGTAACTGGGCCAAAATATAGGTCACTTGGCAAAAAAATACTGTGTGTGATCCATAACTTGGGCTTTTTTTACTTCTGCATCTCAAATCATGTCATAAAACAGGTTTATAGCACAATAACAAACTCAAGATAGAGGTGTGGGCAGATACAGGTGAGATAAAAAGTGCATGTGTGTGTACACACAGATGTATGTGCACATACATGTACATAGACTTCAAGGGGTCTTAAACAGACCATCATCATGTTTGTTTCTAGTTTACATACCTACTTTGAAAAGCAATCTTTAAAAGCTGCTTTTAAAGAAAAAAAAACACCAAACAACATATCAAAAAACAGATAACCTACTTTTTGGCAGTGATAATTAAGCTGATGCGATGATGTAATTGGCTACGGTAATTCCAGTACACAAAGCAATGCTTTCAGAGTCAGAAGTATCTCACACAGCACTACATTGTACTCCACAGACATACGCCTAAGTATATGGTTTAGGAAATGGTTTGTGTCTGATCTTTATGTCATCTTAACAGGTTTACCTTTTACGTAGATAATGTTTCCTACCTTACTGATGCCAAATTAAGAGTTATACACATCAATACTAAGTTGGAGAAAACCGTCATACAGTTCTGAAGCAAAATCCCTGTCTTTGTAAATGCTAAATGAGTAGAGATTTGTTAGAGATTTTGTAGAGAAATGTTAAATGAGCAGAAAAATGCAGACCTTGTTTATTGATTGGGCAGTGTAAAAGGCCAGGCATGCAATTTGTACACAGAACCTCTTTCTTGGATGGCCTACTCTTTTCTAGGATCAGAAATTAGTCTGTTCAGAGTGCCACATATCTGTCTTAAAAGACACTGTGTCAACCTGTCTCAAATTATCATTCTTGGATTTGTGATGATTAGTACGGGTGAGATGTAAGACTCCAAACATATTTAACTCTGGATCCTCTGGTTAAATAAATGCTAGCCACTAAGGTGAATAGCAAATCTTATTTCTGCTAAGTATTGCAGCCCCAAAGGATTTGCGGTGTTTGGAAAGGCAGAGGCAGAGTGCCGTGCCTAAATACACTGTAACACTGCATAACTGCCCTTGCGCATTCAGTAATATTTTCCACCGCATTCAGCCAGCTGACGACATAGAAAGTGTGTAGTCTATAAATGAACGGATTTAAATAAAGCCACATTTTGGAAATTTGCTTGAAGGTCTTGACGGGTCATACAATGTGGTTGGAGTCACATAGGTTGAAATTATGCTGGTGTCTAGGAATATTGGCTGTTTGCTAATTTCTTACAAAGGACAAAAAAATCCATTTTTCCTGCTGGTGTTTATTCACTTTAGCCAGACAGAAAGAACACTAACCTAAAGGTCATGCTTACAGCTTAAAATAAAATGGGCTTAATCTAATACCTGTGATAAAGAGCCTTTAGACTCAGAGTAAGATGAAGTGACCAGAACAAATATTCAAATATTTCAGAGGACTTATATCAAAATGAGATATACCCAGCATTTTTATCTAGATATATTTAGCTTTTAAAAGGAAGTTGTAGAGAGGGTTAATATGAAGGCGTGATACTTCAAAGTGCTTTTCACTTGAAGGAGAATGATAAACAAGAAAGAGTCACTGTGGAGTGACAGACTGTGACAATTATAACTAACATACATATAAACGTGGTCAAATAAAAGAAAATGGATGTGAACATTATCTAAGTCTTAAATCAATCTTTCTCCTAATACAAAGCCTTCTCTTAAACTGTGAAAACTTTCCTGAGCTTTTAAGTACTCTAGACAGTTTTGTCCTTCGCCTTTCCTTTACATGTCCTTATTTTGGTAGGGCTGAAACAGATGGTAAGGGTAGGCATACCTAAACCAGCATTTCATGGCAAACCTCATAATCTTTCCAAAGGCTATCTTTCTTTCTGGTCAGTCACTGTAGATGGAGAATCAGTGACTACCAGAGACAGCAACTGAGAGGGAGTAGAAACAATTCGAAGGTAAACAGCTGACTTCATGATAAGTTCTGGGGGGATGAAGGAAAAGCAGTTAATCTTTTTCTGACACGATGAAAAGAAACTAAACTGTTTGGGCTATTACCTCCAGCTACAAAACAGTGTCAGAGGAAGAGACAAAACCAACATACCAACCAACCAAAAAACAATCTCTAAACTTCTTCTACAATGAGGATAACAGCAAAGGGATTTTTATGAAGTCTTTGTTCCTCTCCCTCTGGTATTTTTTTACTACAGGCCCAGTAGATTTGGGGGCATGCCAAGGAAGCCTGTTCCATGGACTGTTGTTACATACATTGCAGAGTGTAATTCACAATTCCAGTTTTAATGAAAGGAGGAACTGAAAAAGCACTTCAAAAGATTATGGCTCCATGATTAGTCTGGAAAAGTATTTTCTGTGGTTAATCTACTAGAGAAATAACAACATCATGGAATTCTCCCTTGTCTGTGTAGCTGTATCTTGCCCTTTGAATTTTAGTAGTGAAAAGACTGAGCATGAAAATTTTCTTCGGTCCCAATTTCACAATTTCCTCTGTCTTAAGTTGTGAAAGTTTTTTTTCAAATATCTGAAAGATTCTGGTTTCACTTCCCAACGTTCTGACTATCTCAGATTTCTATAAATGTAAAAGACTTTTTTTCAGGGCATATAGTTACTCTATGGAATAGAATATACAAGTAAGCCATTGATCTATGCTTGCATTAGGGAACAATTTTCATTAAGACCAGCAATTGTGGTCATGATGAAGGCTCCATTAGATGTTGCAGGCTTCAGCTGGCAAGATTTTAGCTTTCTGTAATTTCTCATGTGAACACCGCTGAAAAAGGGAAAGAAGTAAAGTGGAGGAGAGATTGCTATGACTGGAAAAGATGTTCTGGGGCACACTTCTGAATCAAGAAGGCATTTAGCCAAAATGCAGAATATTCCATTTCAGCTGCAAAGCAACCACTGAAGGCTGCTACAGAAAGATAAGGGTGAAGATGTAAAAGTATACGCTAGTAAGCACTTTACATGCCATTTTTATGTCAAGCACAAGATATTTTATGGAGAAACAAGGGGTACAATAATGTCAGTTCAAGGGTATCCTGAAATAAAGGAAACATTGCTAACCAAGGAGGTGTTTCAAGGATACAGCAAAGGAACACCTGTTTGGGTACGATTTACTGACTAATGATCAGGCTCCTGGCCACAAAATAAAGCGAGGGAAAAAAGCACCACAGTTTTTACCTTGAAGGCATGACCTGAGCTATAGCGTTATGACCCTGGTAAATTGACCATGCAACAGAAGCACGCCAATAATTTTGTGTCAAAAGGCAGTCATAGAGCCATGCTTATCCACCCTTTGCGTCTGACTCACCTCAGCTCCCTCTTGTAACACTGCCTTATTTGATTGCAGGGATCCATCATGCCAACAAAAATTACAGAATGCCAGAGCATTTAAACAAAAAACTAACATCTCATTCTGCCACAGCAGTGGGCTCCCTAAAAGTTTCCAGATTTGTTGGAATAAACCATTACATCTTCATTTAACTCATGTCTACATCTTGATCAAAGTAATCATGACAATTTTTAGTGAGGAGGACTTTTGTCATCTCTCAAAACTGGCCTTGCTCTGTTTAGTCTGACATCAATCATAAAAATCTTGTTGACAACCACCAGGATGTTGCTCCAAGTGTTCTAGAAAATTCTCCTAAAAGTTTCAAACATAAATGCTAAGATAGCAGTCTGAGATTATAACACAGACACACCACCTGCTACAACAAATTTAGTAACCGTAAGAGCAAAAATGACGTACAAGAGGCAGCTCGTGACAGGGAATCACACTAATGTAGTCTACAATTATGCACACAAAATCCTCTTACCTCAGCCCTCAGGAATGCTGTGCAAACAGACATCCCTCACTATCAGCTGTTCAGCTGTTTACTCCTGTATTTGTTTCCCTGTCTTGTTGATCATAATTACTACATCTGTCAGTCAAAGTATGATGGTAGGAGAAAGGCAGACATGTGAAGTAAATGTAACAGTGTATATGAATTCATTTAAAGGTGGACTTTCAAAATTTGTAAAAAAAATATGGTGCTTTTTTCTTTGAGGATTGTTTTCTCAGGTAACTGAGTAAAAGAAAGAAACCTTATTTACCGACTTAACTACACTTTAATGAAGTTTTCATCTACCTATTGATTTAACCTGATGTAAAAAGATTATATTGGAAACTACTGATTGCTACTTTTAATTAATAAGTAATTGAAAGGAATGATAGTAGTAATTCCATGTCTGTGAGTCTGCAATTTATCTGACAGGTTTTCTTAAGTCTTGAAGCATTTTAATGCATTTTTGAGTTTTAAGCATCAATAACACAGATTAAGTTTCTATTTAGATATAACATTGCTTGGAAACTTTATAATTAGTTCCAAGATTATGGATTCTCAAGCATCTATGTAACATAAATGACCATTGCATTGCTACAAAGAAAGGTTTTTGCTCCCTGAATAATGCTGCACTTTCAGTACTACTACATCTAACAAACAATACTAAGGTACATCTGCCATAGGGTATCCCAGAGCAAATTATGTTTCTCGCTAATCTGAAGTACTTTCAAAGTCTAGTTCTCAGGTATTGTGTGTCCATTGCTCTTTCTTACAGTGAAATTCAATTGCATCATTTCACATCATGAAGAAAACCTCATTTATGTTATAAGTGACTCACGTACCACATTGCTTTTGTTGCAAAACAGAAATACCTCTAAGAGCATATTCTCTGTAAAAGCACTTCTGTGAGTTGGAATTTGCTTTATTTTTGAATGTTTCATTTTCTGTCAAAGTATTTAATTTTGAAGGGCATAGGATGACTTAAAACTATAGATAACTGTGCTGAGCAAGCGCTGTCATGCAATGGATTCGAGCAGCACACAGAGCATTAGTGGTAATAATCTTTAAACATTTCTTTTGTAATTTTATAATGGAATGATATACACTGATAATGTTTTAAAAATGAAATTGGTTTTGATTAATGATATAAAAGAGGCCTTTCCATTGAATTCCAATAAAAAATGTACGTGCTTTTTGTCCACATCAAGGGAAAATCCAAAGCATTGTAAAAGGAGGCTAATTAACAAAGATAAATGGAAGAGAAAGGGGAGATTCATATAAAGAGCAGAGATCAAGGCATTTGTGCAATAGTTATGTGAAGTAGACATAACTTTTTAATTAATTTTAATTTTGCTACTCAGAGTAAAATTCCCACCTATCACGATTTTTTCAAATATTTTGCTTAGCCTGCAGGCCCATTGGAAAGAGAAGCAGAAGTGCCATGGAAGAACACAGAAGAACCACTAGACAGTCAGTCAATGGTTGGAATGCAATCTCTAGCTGCAGCTTTCTGTATGTAGTACCCTCAGTATAAATACATATCTGAATAAGTAATAAAACAAACTCTTTCCTGGAAGACATGAATGAACTTCTCACAGACAGCAGTTGCTAGCTTTCAAAGGTCAAGAAAGTACCATAGATTATTCCTTATTTCTTTGGGTTTTTTTCCTCTGTTACACAGTTCTTGAGCAACAGGCAATAGACAGAACTGAAATTCAAGCCTTGGATCACAAGTCAATTTTTCTCTTTCCAAGACTATAGCCAAAATGTCACAGTGGTGGCCTCGCAGTGCTTGCAAATGGTACAGATGTGTACATATCCTAAGGCCAAAGGAGTCCCTTCTGGAGCAATCCCCTTGTGAATATCTGGAACCATGCTCATTATAAATATCTTGTTATTTCTGTTTTCTCTAGGTCTGAATGCTGCTGGCTGTTTGTCATGCTGGACAGAACGCACCTATGTTTGGTGCAGCCCACGTCGTCCCCAGTACAAACCCACTGTCTGTGGTGCCATTGTTCATGTCCTCTGCAGTCTGCAAACACCGTGTCGGGACATAACCAGCTGTCAAGTATAATGTGGGTCCAAAAATGGTTACCCGAGGGACCTGCTGCTTTTGTTAGACTGCTCCATTGATGCAGGGCAATCAGTTATCCACCATCTGGGGACCAAAGTCTGAGTGCTGAATCCAGAGGTTCTATCACAGACTGTGATAGAATCATGCGAATGTCAACAAGATAGAGTTTCACAGTTTTCAGAACTCCATGAAATCAGAAGGGAATGATATTCTAATTGTAAAAGCAAATATTTAAAAGTTAGAAAAGTCCAGAAATGATAGCCTCAATAAACAATTCAGCCCCTTCTCTACATGTATTGGGTTATCCTGCATCCAATTAACATGTAGAATGAATATAAATATATATTTGTTTTCATAACACTTCCACCTTATATTTGATTTCCTACATTTTTGTCTGTTGACTCTTAACAGAAAGTCTTTCAAGCTCCGTTTGCAACCTTCTGTTTGATAAATGAGTGCGCATTCTGTGATCCCAGTGAACAATTATTTCTTCTCTCAACAAGCTAAGTTGCTGAGCAGTAATTGAGTAGATTTCTTTTCATGCATTTAAATAGATCTTGATGCTGATGCAATTTATGCTTATTTTCAATGTTTAATCATCCAGAACTATCGTACATATCACAGTGATCCATTCAAGAATGGCACAGCAATGTAAACCAATGTGATCTATCACTGGGAACTTTCAGTTCCTTGCAGCTGTGATTTCATTTCATACTGATAAATGGCATCTTCATAATCTAATATTGGAACTGTACTTATAGCTGTGACATTATCCGTTCTCCAGCACTCAGGGTAAGATGAACCACGGTGCAAGACAGGAAAACAAGTTTTATATTTTATTTAGCTTACATAATCTCTGTATTATCAGCATTTTTATTGAAAATCCCTCCATAATGAGCTTCTAAATATTTTAATGTAAATTCAAATAAATAATATAAATTTCAAAGAAGGAAATTCTCACTGTCTTTACTTATACACTTCCACAACCAAATTGCATCCCCTTGAGACACAGCTTGGTTCTCTGTCCACCAAAGTCCCTGGCAACTTTAAAGCCTTTGGTAAGACCCTTGCTTAGAGCTATTCATTTGGTTAAGACTATTACTTAGCTGTGGGAAGCAATCTACTTTGTATTGTCTCTTCCTGTAAATAAAATAATATGACTCAAAGAACTGGCATTTCAGTTAGTAGGCTTTTATTAGTAGTGAAACATTGTAATTTAATATCATCTGCACAAAAGAACATCACAATTCCAATACAGACATGAAGCCAGTTAATTGAATATTTATATATTAAATCTTTTATGGAGGAATTGAAAACTCTTTATGAAAGAAGACACCATACAAGAGGGATGACAACACTACCTATCAGATCTTTATGCCCAACAACAGTATTTAAATGATAGAAAAAATGACAAATTATCATAGTAGGATATTGGCCAATTCTGATGCCAGGAATAATTATATCCATGTATATCACCACAAAGCCAGTCATAGTTCTATTTGTGCATAAAGAGATTTACTATTCTATTTTATATTGTTATTATAGCTGAGCATCCAGTGGAGTGTGGCATGAGCTGGTGCTGCCCTCTCCTCTGCCCCAGAAGAAATGTATTCAGTGTGATCACTTGAATAGATTTGATCCAACTGGCTGAGAAATAAAGCTATTTTCAAAAAAATTACCTGGTGTAGACCATTTTTGCGTAAACACTGGTAGATTATATCTGGATAGCAAGAACAAATACAGGGTGAAACTTTCACCTGGCTTCAGTCCTTTGAAGTTACAATGACTTACAGTGTGGTAGGATAGGATGCTGCTGTCAGTTCTCTTCCACTGATGTCGTTTCACCCAAGAAGTTTACATGACCACTGTAGCAGATACTGGAATCCATCCACACCATAATTTAAAGTAAATCATAATCCAAATTCGCCTCATACTCCTTATACTGAAATAAACCTAAACTGAATTGGGGTGAATCTGAGATGAACTTTGTGGAATGCTGCAGAAAACATAGGCCAGTGTTGAGACAGGCGTACATGTCAGTGATTATTTAAGTAGTTCACAGAAAGTGGAACATTTCAGAAAGGAAACTTGCCTTGGAGTGTTTTCTACCCTAAAGGCTAGATCACTCCAGAGTGGACACAGCTCCAAATTAAAGCTCTTTCCCTTTGATTGTACTGTGGGTTTAAACAGAGGTTACTTATTTTCTTACTGCCAGTTATGGGGTGTTCTGAGACAAAGTACTCTGAATCATCCAGCTTGATTTATTCCATTTGAAATGCAGTATTTTAAGCAGTTACTGAGGTTGGCAGCAAGACTCTATGGACATTATTCTATCCGCACATGGGAGGTGAGAGTTGGATGCCAGTGGATGTTCAGGTCTTTCATCAGTGGAGGAGGATGTCAACAGGAGAAAGGTAGAATACATTGCTTCTCCCAGGAGAAAGGTAGAATGCACTGCTTCTCCACAACAGCCTAGAGAAAACAGAGCAGTCTTGGGGAGATGGGGGAACCATGTCTTCAAATGCCCTGAGAAAGGAACTGAAAAAGCAGGTTCTCAGTGCACAGAAACACTCTGACCTGTTAGCAAAATGTGGCCATTCTCACCATAGTGGTCCCCTTCTTCCAATGTGAAAATATTTAGCAAGTAAGAGTTGATTTAAAAATAATGTGGAACAATCTAAATCATGTTTTTCAGTACATTTTACTTTCATTAAACATTATGTTATATCATATGCAATATCCTCAATGAGACTTACCCGAATGATCATTTTAACACACTTTTTCCCATAGACAAAATAGTATAACGTCCAAAGGCATTATTATAGGAAGAATTTTACCAGACTTCTTGACGTACTATGAAGCACAGAGTGTAGAGTTCTTCTTCTACAGGTTACACTTCATGTGAGAGTTACTTTATTGGACTTACTACAGTAATGCCTCATCCTGTTTTCAGAGGAAACAGTAGAGACTTTCTCTTTTCTGCTGCAGTTTTTCATATTTGGTGGCCAAGATACTTGCATAAACGAGTTCCAGCAATTTAACACTGGAGTGTTTAATAGTCATGGGATTTTTTACACTCAGTTAAAATGTTGACTTTAAATACAGTTTTTTAACATTTTAAATGGTGAATACATGTCACATTAACTAGTGTGATGGCCTATTAAGAATAGCCTCTGCCTGATTTAGTCTTGGTTTGTACAGCTTAAACTTTCCCACACAGGTTTGTAAATGCATTTAATTACTGAATGGCATGATTCTGGCTATTTCTGTTGCCCAAATTGAGTGGTTGTTTAGTGCTTTGCATCAATAGAGAATTGAGAACATCAAAATAATCTCAAATTTGAACTCAGTTCCCCAGAGATGAAATTTAAGAGGATGATCTGCAACGCCACCACCAGTAATCTGCAATGCTCACCCTTTCAGTAAGCATTAAAATTATTAAATTATACTTTACCATATGTAACATTTTAAATACTTTCTTTTTTTTTTTTTTTCAGTCTGTGGCTCTATGTAATGAATGGCTCCCTAAGCAATGAATGAAAATGTACTGCTTCTGCTGCACTCACTGAAGCTGAAGGAATTAATTCCATTTCTCTGCTCATCCCTAATTAAGTAATGTGCTAAAATACTACATTCCCATTAAAGAAAATGTATTATACTGTACTTATGGCAAAAGCACTTTCAACATGGTTCTACTTAATGAATGCACATGCATTGTCTTGATGAAGATCCTTGGATTTGAACCCAAAAGACTAGCTTGGCATTCATTGTGTTCTGCATTCATTAGAAGGGGGAAGCAATTATGAAACTAACAAGATTGTTTGTGGGTGGAAAATTTCCACCGTGAACAGCCCCGGGCAGAAAATGGTTGTATTTATCACAGAGAACAATGGTGCAAGTTCTAGGTAGCAACTGCGCCCCAGATGGTGATGCAATATATTTAGAGATCATTTCTCCCAGAAACTGTGAGGGTGAGGGATAAAATCACATGCAATTCAGCGTGAACCTCTGGGCAATTTTTAAAAGAGATTACATCTAAACAAGTTGCCTCAACAAGTTGGGATGAATTTTCAAAGGTTTTTCTTCCTATTTTTTATTTCTATTTTACTTCCTTTGCCATTCACGTAAGTCTTACACACATTCCCAGTACCTTTTTCTCAGCCAGGCCAAGAGCAATACAGTAAAAATTACAGGAACATTTCAAATGTGTATATTATTCATTCTTGTTTGACTTCTCAGAAAGATGTGAGAAGCTCAGTTTCAACTAACTTTAAATAGGAAAGAGGGTCTTGGGGAAGTAGAATTGACAGTAAGGGGGAAAGTCGAGGAGAAGGAAGGGAAGAGTAGGAAAAATACATGTATAATGTCCTTCACAGAGAGGAAGAGAGAAAAAGAGACAGTCTGGTCTGTGAAAGGATTTCGTACAACCTTACAACAGAATAAGAAAAACATGTTTTACTTAGGTGAACGTATTGATAACGTGATTTCTTTCTGAGTTTAATGAGTGTCATGAAAGTCATGCTTTACATGAAGGAAATTGTGTAAATCATGCATTGGTAATGAAGATGATACTTTAGATAGAGGACCATGAATTTTACAGAATGTGAATTCATATGGGTTCTTATTCTATAAAAGTGTTATATATGTGCTTATCTGTGGCTGTCTACATATGTGCTCTTGTGGTTCATTGAAATAAAGGCTTTATTCACAGTATATAAAATTTAGAACACATGTAAATCTTTGCTGCATGAAAGGTTTTAGATATGCAACAAAGCAGCTGTAACTTTCTGCCTGCTTGACTAAAATGTAGCAATCCAAATCAAAAGTTGCAAAAAAAAAGGCACAAGAAAACAAAGCAAAAACATCCATCTTCACTAGCAAAGCTATTGATCTTCCCTCCTTACTGCATGTTTAAACAATTTTGGCTGAGTTTTGCATAATATCACCGAGCTCCTCTAGAGATAATGTAATTCAGACTATCAATGGTTGCAATTAGTACATACTGGATGGCTAAAAATTAAGTCAAGCTGCATCTTTTTCTCATGCTGGAGGAATGCATAGTAAAGGCCTGATAACATTACACAAGGGTACTATTTAAGTCCTTCCAAGAAAAAGCTTATTCCTGCAGCGCCCATAATTGACACCCCTAATTCATTATTATGTTTTTATATGGTGATATAGAACAAAAAAATATGACTATGCCATCTAAAAAATCAGATGTGGTTCTTTTCATTGTTTGCCACTCTGTTAGTTTTTGAAGCTATATTAAAAAAGGGTATTTTTCATCAGGTAGAATGTCCAGACACTGAGAAAAAAAAAAAAAAAAATCACATCCCTTCCATGGTTCTAAAGATGATAATGTATTTTTGATCTAAAAGAAAAAAAGGGGAAAAAATCAGTGTTTCAAAATTGTAACATTTTATCAAGCACCATGAAAATGAATACAGTTTCTCCTTAGCTGTATTTTTCATTTACACCAGTTTCTTGGACAAACATATGTAGACTGGTGTTTATTGAAGAGTTTATTATGTGATATTACTTCGTTTTTGTTAAAGCTATGCGGTATTTCTCAACAATCAATGATGTTTCCAAACATAATTCCAAAAGTCTCTCAAGCAGTTTGAATGCATATATCCCTGATTTCACCTCATGTAAATAAAAAGCCGTGCTCTAGACATCCTTAGTGATTTTTCAGATGGAAATTGGCAACATATTTCCCACTTATTCTAATGGACATTGCTCCTCAATCCTTCCAGTGGCTTTGAAAATATAAACCTTTGTAGCTGGTGTTTTATTTTACAGAAGTTGTTTATTCCTGAAGTATCCTTGTGAATAACTGATGTGTTAGTACATTAAAAGATGTTTAAGAAGTAACGGAATATATACAGCATTTTGCCTTTTCAGAGATGAAATCTAAAGTGTTTAAATATACTTCAAGAGCAATTATGATTGCTTGTAGTACACTGCATTTGAAGGGACGGATAATTCCGTTCTTGACAGCCTAGAATGAGATGTGAAACTGAAGTGTACCATGCCTTCGGATATGAAGGATAAACTGTTGATCTCAAACTTACATTTTAATATGCAAAATGCTGTGTAAATAACATTCTGCTGGGATCTCTGGGGCTGATGCTACTCTGTGACTCTCTGTGGATATCTGGTTTTGCCATCAGCAAAGGTAGATTCCCGTCCTGGATTAAGCATTTGTCCCTTCAAAAGGCTTCTTAAAGAAATGTATTCTGCAAATCACTTGTTTTCCAAAATATATGGATTTGTGAAGCAACACCAGCAATGCAGGTAGGAAAAGCTGGCTATGTGTCATGCCCAATTCAGACATGGTGCAAACAGCCTTATTCCAGGATCAGACTGGGATACCTTAATTAGGTTATTAACACAATAATTATCTACTTGTGTTTATAAGAGAACCAAAGATATTAACATTTCCTAAAGTTCAAAACACTGAACTTATTAAAACATTAGTATTTGCACATATCAGAGCATTAGTATTACTGAACATGCTGGTATTTTTTCAAACTGCCATTCACTTTGAAAGAAAATGAGGAAGATAACGGCAAATTGCCTTTACCCGATGGAGAGAGTAACAGGCCATAGTATTATTCCTTCAGCCAAATCTTTGAGGCTCCAAATTTCAGGTCTCAGCAAAGAATTGTAACATTTATTGCTTTTCACAATTTCTTGCAATACTCTTATTTAAAATCCAGAAGAGGCACTTTTACACTGATTTGACTGAAATGAAACTTCATTCTAATTTACCTTTTAAAATAATTTGAAAATACCTTTAGGCTATCTTTACTCTTTAATTGGACAGTTCATTTTGCAAATAAATGAAATTCTTGTTTACACCAATATCTTACACTGTTTAAAGAGTGATTCTTGCTACTTATTGTAAAAAGTTTAATTTCCGTTAATGTTTGCTCAGTCCCATTCAATATAGCATTTTTTAACTATTGTAGACCTTGCAGCTCTTTTAAAGAAGTCTGTCTTAAGAATTTTTCTGCTGTCTTTCAAAAACAGAGTTCTGGCAAGCAAATCCAAAACCTGCTTCACAAAACAAATGCAATTTTACTAAAATTTCTCATTAAATTCTGACAACCTGAGAAAGGAAGCAGAAGCCCCTCTGCCATTCCAGAGGCTAATTCACCCTCCACCTGTCCTGAGTCATGACCAGGCCCATCAGCTCAGATCACTTGACACAAAGCCATCACTAAGGGGTCAACCACTGCTAAGGAGGGGAGATTTCCCCTCAGGGTGGCTCAGAAGATGGAATCAACCCCTACAAATCTGTTGTTTAATCTGTTTACTGAAGAGGAAGCCTGAAAAGTCTGGCTACTGCAAACACCCTTGTTTCCTTGAGTGGGGGGGTATTCCTGCAAGGCAAGGGTGACATCTACTTATTGAGCATCAGGCTCACAGAAGGAGAAAACTAGTTCTTTGAAGGGAAGAGCCAAAGATTTTGCAAAAAAAGCCACCCTGCAAACAAATATCCATGAACACACATTTAGTAGTGCTTACATTATTTGGGACACTGACTGAAGTCAATTGAGATGTTTAGTCTGCAGCTGTTAAGAATATAAGCAGGATCATGCACGATTGCGAAAGTGTTTCAACTGACGTCCATTAAAGATGGAATACGTTACAGGCAACCACAAGCACACAGCAGGACTTCAGGTGTCTAAAAACTCCCTCTTGCTTCATCAGAGCAGCACCTGCTATGAAGAGTTACTGTCTAAAAGGCGTTAACTGTAGGATTAAAATTGCACATGTTACATGAACTGCTCTTTGAAAAAGCCTCTCTCTCATCTTTCAAAAGATAAATAAGGTGGTTACAGAAATTTATGTAATGAGTATTACTGGGGTTTATTCTCATTTTAATTTCCCATGTTAAACTTTTCTTTTGGAAACATTCTAGGGAAAATCTGTAGTTTCTAGAATATTTGGGCTTCTTTGCACAAATATGGAATATAAAGGAGGAAGGAAATTTTGGAGACTATTTTTTGCTGGGGCAGAACATCCTGGGTTTGAGTGAGATGCAACAGTGTTATAAAACCAACTGTAAAAGTCTGTATTTCACATTTTATATTTTGGGAAAATCATTGGTTAAAACTTCTGTTTCCATATGCAGTGCTACCTGTCTCAATGAATTTTTAATGAATAATTAAATGGAAGAACAAATTACCATTTTTCCATCCAAAACAACTCTTGTCATTAAGTTTCTAATGGAATAAAATTATTTTATTAGTATATTTAATTAGAATTTAGTCAGAATATGTTAGAATAATTGTTATAATAATTCTCTTTCTTCAATGGCTCATCTTTTTCACTAAAACTATATGGCCTTGAAGTTAGAAAACGGAGAAAAGGGCTTTGCTTGGATTGAATGTTCAGTTTATTCATTCTTTTTACTAATTCAGGACCAATTCACTTTGACAGCTGATCACATACAAAACAAGACTTGTAGTACTAAGTAAATGATGTGAAGAGCCATTAAATATGCATTGGCTTAGACACTGTCTGAGTGAAGACGTTTCCAAAACAGTACACAAACATCTCAAAGAAATCCAATTCAAGTTATCTTAAAAAATATAATAAACTTCAACTTGCTATGGATAGGCAGGAACACTAATTTATATGCAGAGAGGAACCTAGAAGCTTTGAGAAAAATTGTGTATAACTAAGATTAGTGCTGTTATAATTAAAATCTTTTCCAAAAAGATTATTACAGTTTACTTAAAGATATGTAAACATATCTTTGGCTTTTTCCCCTTAAAAAAAAAAAAAAAAAAGAGGAGTCTATGTAAAGAGCTGAACATAAGGAATGCCTCTGTGTCTTGCTTGCTAAGCCATGGAGAATCTAAAAAAGTTGCATGTTAAAAGAGGCACTTACCAGGCTCAAAGAGGTTCTATTTCCCTGGGCATGTCAATCATTTAGTCTATTTATTGGAAGCTTCACTGAAAGACTATAATTTCTCCCTTAAGCCTCAGAGAACCTCTTTAAATGGTTTCTCTATCCATTTTCTGGCCAGTATGAATACTTAAAAATCATCAAACTGCACGGATTTAATTATTATTTAAACTTTTTTTTTCTTCTTCATAACAACCCAAAATGTTACTTACTCAAATCTTGCAGAACAATTGCATTACTAGAGTGGAAAAGAGGGTGGCACGAAACCAAGGCTCTTGCTTCTCAAAATTATTTCAAGATTTAATTCAGTTTAACTACAACATTTTTTGTTGTTTATACAGATAAGTGCTGCCTGAAACTGGTTTGGTAATACATGGGATATTGCCTATAGTTTAGCTGTGTCACAGGGCAGCCAAGGCTCCTGTATGAGGTTTACAGATACTAAGTTGAAGAGAGTGTTGCAGAAAAAGAAAATAGACCTGGTTTTCACTACCAGGTATAAGATCTATTATCTTTTTTTTAAATGTATCGTAAGCTAATATAGCAAGATAACCTGAAATTAAAATAAAATTTCAAATAAACTTTTATAGAAGAAGACAATACTCCAGAGTAACTTTGGACAGATTTTTAGTTGAAAGGGGTTAATTACAAATAATACAGACTCATTGACATGTGCATGCATTTTACAGTCAACTGGAAAAACTGGTGGTGCTGGGACAAAGCAAGCCAGGCATCCTCTAGGTGCTGTACATTTCTTGGCTACCATTGCTGCTGGGTGAATGCAATTTAGTTCCTACAAGAACCAGCCTTCTACTGCTGCACAGCATCTGGATTATATCAAGGCATGTGTTGTGTTACTTTTCTTTGAGAAAAAAAATAATAATTAGGATATTCAGTGTTTTAAAGAAATACAAAGAATCCAAAATGAACACTGAAAAGGCGAAAAACCTCTCTTCTCCTACCAGATCTATCAGTTCTACCATAACCTTTTCTCCATAGGACCGTGTTCCTTGTCCCGCATGAACAAATGCATGTAGTCATGAAACAGGCACCTTGTGGGGAATACAAAACATAACCATATTGACACTGACAATGCACAGGGAGCATAGATATGCTCCAGGTAGCCTGGAACTCACTCATGCAGGTACAAGATTTCCAGGTGGATGCTTGGTTGAATGCTGACTACTTTGCCATGCTGAAAAACCCTGACTGAGCAACTTTTTCACCTTGACTAAGATGCCTGAACTTGATCTAAGTAGTTCCCCGAACAGTTTTACGTTGCACTGAAGTGCAGAAATGCCTGCACTAGACATTCAAGAGACAAGTTCAAAAAAATTAATTTTGTCACTCCCTTATTCATTAATGTTTTATGTTGCACTGTGATTACGTTTAAGAGAAATACAGCTACTTCCCATTAAAAGCATAACTGCACCTTGTCTGAGTCTATCTAAGCAAGATTTAAATCATTGTGATTGGATATGACATGCAAGGTAGTCATGGAAGAAAGTATTATTCCAGCAAAGGCTAACTTCTAAATTTGTTTTTGACTTCTGGGCCAAGTTTTCCAGGACACCTGGCTCTATTCATCCACAGATTGTTTGTTACTGGCAGTGGAGAAAGCTGGTTCAAAGAAAGGCATTGTCAGCTTGAACTTTCAAGGTATATTCTGAATTTTGTGAATGGAAAAAAAAAATAGATGGTTTCACAGCATATCCTTAAAAAAGGAATCAATGAGACGAGAAATTTTATCAGATGGTTCTTGACCTGCAGTATCAGAACAATATAATAGTTATTTTCTATCATCTGAAGAATCCTAAATACAATACCAATGCGAGAAGAAAGCAATTTTGCACAGTCTGAGGAAAATGTTCAAAGGTATATCTGGTTGCATTCCAGTTTTAGTCTTTATCAGAGACAGGTGCTACATGTTACTGGTGGTACCTATTACTAGACTTACATCTGTTGGCTGGTCCTTTTTCCTTTCAAGGGATTTGGTGCTTTTTTTATATAGTTGTATATGGAATTCGTTTGTAGGAATTCCTCCCTGTATTACGGTATGGTGTTTACCCATATGCTACAAATACCCAAACACATATGCCCAGATAATACAAATATGAGAGCTGAGTTTGTTGTTTTCAAAATCAATGGCAAAGATAACTGGTGACAAACAAAAGAAATCTCCAGCCTCTCCTTGAATGGTGACAATCTCAGAAATATGGAAACATTTAGTAGTTTCATAATGAAAGAAATAAGCATTTTATGCTTCTGCCTTTGGTTAGCAGAACCACTCGTTTCATGTCTGTAATGTGACCCAGTAATTACCCTAAAAGTTTCCAGTTGTGATCTAAAACATTTGTGGGTAGCAAGTTTTAAAAATTAAATCTACAGCAAATGCCACACATTGGAAAGACAAAAACAGCTAAAATTGAACCACATTTATTCAGATGTTTCTGCTGATGTGTGGCGTGTAATGAGCACCATAAATCTGTGTGGTGATAGTGTTACATTAAGGAATATTGTTTCTTGTATGCAGAAAGTAACATGAGCCTATATCCATACTTCTAATCTCAGTTGGTTAATCACAGTAAACTGCATTTAAAAATCTATTTTTCCCTCCCCCTTAAGAAGGAAACCCTGTGTCCATATTCAGACAAATCATCTCACCTCAGTGGGAATTTTTCCTCTGTCCGGAATTCAGGAGATAGGTCTCAGAGGAAGACCTGGGTTTTGCTCCAGATCCACCACAGACTTCCTGTGTAACCTTAAGCAAGTTATTTAGTCTGTCTGCAATCGGTGTTATTATCCCTGTTTTATGAACATATTCAGTTGCCCTTCTGTAAATAAGGAGAAGACCACTCTTCTTTGCCCCCTGTTGTTACAATTGAAAATTGAGGTCTATAGTAGTGGACTCAACATTTAAATCTATAGAAGCACTTCTTTAAGGTTCACTGATTTTATACTGCATAAGAATATGATTAAAACTGGAAAAGATGATAACTTTTTTAAGATTGAGATCTTATACATGTATATATGTTATCTATAATGGCAGAATCTATGCATCAGGACAGATGTAAAGTTACATGACTGTATAAGCACACATGTTATTACCTATGTTCTGTTGAAAATGAAACGCTACAGCTGATGCAGTGATCTGTGAAATAAATTGAAGGAGTTTCAGGGTTGTGTCCAGTTGCTCCAATTTAGGTACTAAAACCATCTAGACACTGAGTTAACCATTCTAGACTCCTTATTCTACTCCTTATTCCTAGCTAGCCATTCTAGACTCTTAGTCTAAAGAAAGAGCATACCAGTCTTAATGTAGGTGTTTAAGGTAGGACAGATGAATTTCCCAGTAGTGGGGTGATTCATTTCAACCCAAATGTCTAATTTTTGGACATAGAAAATCAGGTGAGGTTAACTCACTCCTGAAGTGGCTCTTCAATGGGAGTGTTACAGATTTGCTTTCAAAAGGCCCTAGTCAGAATAAAGACCCATGAGCATGTGCAAAACTCACTGAAATTTAAAAAATATTCAGATGCAGTATCTTTTCTTTTCTTTTTTCAGCATCAGTTGCAAACTAGATTGACAAATGCATAAGGAGCCAGATGAATTGCACAAGGATCGAAGTCCTTTTCTTTCAACTGTTACACTGCATGATCTCTGCAGAGATATCCTGGCTCTTTAGAAATTACACACCAGAAGCAGTTTCATAAAACAATAGGTGTGTCAATTTGCTGGCTTTGCCACCGCTTTGTACATAGTTTGGCACATCTCTAATCTAGAAATCTTTCTGAAGCATCTATTCAACTTTCCTACTCTTCTGATGCATGTAATGGAAAAAGAAATGGAAGGCAAGCAAAAACATTCACTCAGCTATTTAGTACAAGGATGTCAATGAATTAAATAAATTCTTTAATGACACTAACTGGTTTATTATGAATTGGTATGTGTCTGGAAAGCCAATGACCTCTGAATACTTCTGAAGTAATAGCCCCACCTTGAGCATTGACAAGGAGACATGGTAGAAATCTGAGTAGTCGAACAAACCTCTTCCCGAGAAGATCACCTGGGTTAGCACTCATCAGGTTCCAATTGCAGCAAAATTACACCATCTATCATCTATCAGATAGTTTTTCCTATCGGGAACAGTCTATGTCAAGTTATCTACAGACATTAAAACATCAGATAAGAAAGGTATGGCATTTCATTTAATCTCATTTTAATCTCAGATTTTTTTACTTTTTTTTTTATGTTACATAACTTAGTTTAAGAAATAGGGTTATGCTGATTTACGGCAGGTGATTTGCAATGTTTGCTCGAAACTCTTGCTTAGTCTTCTGATGTATGTTGTTTATGATAACATTTTCAACCATTTGTTTCACTGACATGGGTGGAACATATGTTTTTTTTGTTACTATCATGGGTGCATTTCTTTAGCCTAATGAGACTTGTAGCCATTTACAGTGGTCCTAAAATTGACTTTATCTGTAGCAAGTTATCTATGTATCTCTGTATCTATGAGCAAGAAAGTGAAAGGGAGAAAAAGTAAGGGAAGGTAAGATTCAGTATCTTTCAGGTAAAACGAGATTGTTAAATTAATTTAGAAAAAGACTTTTTTAGGGGTAATGATGAAGGATTCTGGAAATAGATTTACACTTAATTTCTTACTACGCTACAGCTTAGCTGTCTTCCATCTTCAATTAAACAAAAGAAAGATGTGAGTACATCCATTCACAATTACGTTTATTATTACTACCTTGGTGGATTGAGGTCATTCATACTTGGAATTTGCATAAGGACTCAAGAATATCTGCTAACAAAAAAAACCAAACTTAGTTAAGCAGAGAAAATGCCAACACACATATTTATCCAAATTTCCGTGTAGTGATTAACAAGAGGCAATTTGTAACCATTTTCACACACTATTTTTAGAAACATTCTTCCACTGATTTACCATCTATGTGATTTTTCAAAAAATTTTTCTCCCTTTGGTAAACATTTCTGAGAAATAATTAGAATGGTAAGAGCTTAAGAAACTCTGTCTGGCAAGCAAACTCATCCCTCACTCCTTCTGAGGTAGACAGGATATCTAACTCAAGGCAAACCTAATTAACATGTATGTGGATTTTAGCAATAAGAAGGTAAAGGGAAAGCTGATGAATTAATTGAAACAAATCTTTGTGAGACCTGTCTCAGGAAAAGTCTGAGTCAGCATCTAATTTTTTGTGTTGGGCACAAACAGGGGCATCGTGCAAGATGGGACGAAGGGGTTTTGTTGGATTTGTTGTTTGTTTGTTTGTTTTAAATATATAATGGAATATATATGTATATATATGTATGTATATATGTATATATGTATATATGTATATATGTATATATGAAGGAGCCTTGGGTTCATTTTCTCCTCTGACACAAGACTTTCCTAATACTTTAAGTCTTCATCCTGTAAGGTGTTCTGCTAGAATACTTGAAGCAAGTAAGATACTTATCATTTACATGCACAAACAGATGCTGAACACAGTATTTTACCTTTGTGGCTCAGGTTTTTTCCAACATTTCTTTTCTAACCACACTGGTAGTACATCCCTAAAGACAGAGATTGTGTTGTCCTGTGCATGCGTTCAGAAACTCTGATGGAGTGACCTCCATTTTTTATACATAATTTTGTGAGAAATTTCCATAAAATGAAGTATATTCTAATACTTCACAAATTTGAAAACTTTTGGATTCCATCCCTTATTTTGAGATGTAAACTAATGTATATTAAATTTCACCAGAGATGTAGACTTTTGTATGGCAAATTTGAACTTCCCAACAGTTTTTGTTTGGGTTTTTGTTTGTTTGTTTGTGGGTTTTGTGATGGTTCCCCTTCCCCCCCCCCCTCCGAGTTCTCTTTCATGGACCTATTTTCAAGATTCCCCTGTAAACTTTCAGGAATACAGAACAGAAAGCAATGTTTAACTGTATTTATTGTTGGATTAAAACATAGTTCTGCTATGTTTCTTTTTAAGATGGGTAGCTAACACCCGAAAGAACTTTTCCAGAAAATAGCAGTAATTTTAAGAGAATATAGTAGTAACACCATATTTGAGAATATAGCCAAAATATAGAAATTTAGCAAGACTCACTAAGTTTTCTTCTCATCTGTAACAAACAAGGATATAAATAAAAATACCATAATTCCTTAAGAAAAATAAATAATTTCCTAGCAGACATTGATGCTCAAGTGCATTTAACTCCTCATTTGATTTGAGGGGGGATCATGGTGTTCAAATATGACCACTCTGATGAAGAGATGTGTAAATTGATTTGGTTCCAAGAATTACAAATAAAAGTATGTAACAGCATCCTGAATGTTGGAAAAAGTAACACAAATTACTGAAATGCTTATGATGCATTTCGTTAGAGGTTTTTTAGAATATGATAAATAGGCATGTAAAGGATGCTCAAGTACAGTTGATTCTGCCTTTGAGCAGGGTCTGGGTGACATGAATTCTTTCCCCTTCTGTTTTCTCTCTTTGCATGTTTTATACTAAACTTTACCTGTCTGAGAAGCCCCAGTGGAATAATTCACACGGATTGAGTTGAACACATAAACAGTTGTTTGCAAGAGAACTAGGAAAAGTATTCATGGAGGTATTTAAATACAGAGAGGGAGCTAGAGGTGAATGAAGACATAATTATTCCTCTGCTTCTCCTCTATGACTTTTAAAAAGAAGGAATTCTCTTTAAAATTTCCAAAAGACGTCTTTGGGCTGAAACTAAACTTGAATATTTTCAACCTAAACAGTAACATTGCTGAGTGTTATGAGGAATTGAAAGAAAGGCCCATTGAGATGGCCTCAGCATTCGTATTTCTTGGTGCCTTCTATAATTATGATGGCTCCTTTGCCTGTCTCTTTCTTGAATTAAAAATTCTCTCATGAGCCATTTGAATGATACTGAAAACCACAGCCAAGCAGTTCTGGGAACTGCAGTAAACATAAGCTCTATGGTTTTTTTTTCTAGAAATGTTGTAAATATTTTTTTCTATGTATAGAGAACATCTTAATTGCATAGCTACATAAAAGATCTGACTTGCTAAGAAGAGCTATTCCAGTGCATAATAAGGGAGTTTAAATACAGACACATACACAAAAATCATATAACTACTACATTATACATAGCTTGTTGCAAACGACTGATTTTAGACTTCTTGGGGAGAATCAGTTACTTTAGGCTTATGGGTTTTCTCTGTGTGTGCACATACATGTGGAAGAGAAAGTTGATTTAGACACTGTGAAAAGTTTCTTAGCAGCTATGATCCAGATTCTGGAAAATATTAATTAATGTTTATTGCATAAACTGAATGCACCTATTTTACCAGGACAACACTGCCTCACAAATAATGGTTTTGAAGTATAGAATCATAGAATCGAAGAATCATAGAATGGTTTGGGTTGGAAGGAACGTTTAAAGGTAATCTAGTCCAAGGCCTTCGCCACGGTCACAGGCATATTTCAGTTGATCAGGTTGCTCAAAACCCCATCAAATCTGACTTTGAACACTTCCAGGGATGAACACTTCTTTGGGTAACCTGTCCAGACTGGTTAACCACCAGTTAACTCCTCAGTAACCACCACCCTCATTGTAAAAAATGTTTGCCTTATGTCCCATCTAAAAATACTCCCTTTCAAATTAAAACCATTGACCCTCACCCTGTCACTATGGGCCTTGGTAAAAAGTCTCTCTCCATCTTTCTTATAAGCCTCCTTTATATATTGAAAGGCCACAATAAGGTCTCCCCGGAGCCACTTTCTCTTCTCCAGGCTGAACAATCCCAACTCTCTTGACCTTTCTTCACAGGAGAGGTGTTCCAATAATATAGAATATCCTTGACTGGATTTAACCGATGTGTTTGCAAAGGACAGCCTTGTCCTTACACTTCTAGTCTGATGTCTGTATGGGGAAAGACTTGGCCTTTACTTTTTATATAGGACCTACTAACAGAAAGCCCTCTCCTAACTGAAATGTAGAGACAAATCTGGTGTTTCTAGTGGGAGTGCAACTATGAAGAACTTAGGGAATTTCCATGTGATCAGACCTTTACCTAAAACCTGTTGAGGAATCTGCTATTAAGTCATAAATTATAGAATGAATAAATCTAGTTCATTTATTTTTATATGAGCTAAGTGGAAAGATGTGATGTGAGTGGTGTGATTCTGGGAAATTTGTCCTTACTTCTAGCAGTAGTATCTGTACTTAAAAAAAAACAAACCCACTCACAGAAATTTGTACTTAAGTGGGTTTTTTAAATGTTCCCTCATTTTTTTGCCTTGTTTCTAATTGTTGTTGATGCAGAATGCATTCAAAAAGAAAAACAGATCAGTGAGGAAAATATTTTTTTTGGATACCCACTGATAAGAGTTAATGAAACTTCAAGTGGATGACAGCATGCAGACCTTACTTAATTCTGTCCTACATTTTCCTAATTCCCCACAGGTTCAGGCAGGCAAATGCAAGAGCCTTAGACAATGCCATTAAACATCCCACAAAAATGAAGAACAACTTGCTGAGACTAGTATTGTCAGATTTCAGAGCCTGAAGCTATTGGAACAAGTGAGTGAGACAAAAAAGGCCCCTGTAACCGGTAGTATCTGGGACATTTGAAGAATGCTGAACACTGAACGCTGAATGTTGAAGAACGTAGTGGAAATATGATAGTTTACTATTCCTTCTTTTAAGTACTTTGAAGGACTTTTCTTCTCAACTATTCTTCCAAACACTAAGGGAGACAAGCTCTTCAAGGAAATGATAAAAAACGAGCTATAGCAGATGAAGTTGTTTATTCGGAGTTTGAAATTCTTCTCCGATGACACCATTTTTCAGTAGCACCTGCTATTTTAGTGTCTCTCATTAGGTATCCGAGTTTGAAAAGTTTGGCCATCGAATTCAGGAGCTGAGTTATCTCCAAATGGGCTCCTCCTTCATGTAACCTGAAAGTTTGTACTCTTGGTTCCTTTGGATTTCAGTTACTTGGTTTGTTTATCCTCCTTTTTGCAAAGCACATACTGCCCAGTGAGCCCAGGATATACAACAACTTTGAGCAGAATACATAGTTCACATATTTCTGCAGTAACGATTTTTTTTTGTTTGTTTGTGTGTCCCTTCACACATTTCAAAAGCAATCCCTGGCAAGAAAAATCCTACCAAGAAATTCTCTAGGGAACTTTCAAAGTGAAAGCACAAGACATCTTTGTATGTGCACTCAGAGCCAAGTTGGCCTTGCAAGGGCCCAGGAGATAAGCTGTCAGATCAGTGACTCTATTATTACAGTAGGATGTACTTTTGGCCAAGGCAGTGTGCAGTATGCACTAGACACAAGATTTTCTGACCCTGTGACAGAAGCATGCCTTACTCTACACAAACAATCACCTTGCAGTTAGCTGAGGAGAAAAGGCAGAAAAAGAGTGAGGTAACTTGTAAGTACTGTCAATGGGCAGCTGTAAAGCTGGCTAGGCTCAAAGCTGCTGCTATTTCAAACATTATTCTCTGACAGAATATTTGTGTTATATTTGCAGAAAGCCTGAAGCTTGACCTCCATTTGCGTGCACACTTGCACTGACAAAAATGAGTAATTGATACAAGCATGAGTGCATACATCTTTGCTTAACTAAAATTAAGATGCAGGAATAAAGGTACAAAGGCAAATGTTTTCGGTATAGTAACAGAAGTGGTAGAAAGAGATGAGGCATCTGAAAGTACCATTTTCTTTCCAAATTCAAAATAGACAGAAAACAGTGAAGGAGATACTTTTCCACTGATGCCAGCATCCAGTTTTCCTCAAAATGGAAAGGATTTCATTACAACATTTTAAAAATAGGACTGGAAATGGTGTGTAGTGTTACATCAAGGGTCGGTGTGTTAGTTACACAACACGCTTGTTCTTACAGCATGAGGTTCTGTCCGCTGCTCATGGCTGGGTTGTATAACAACGTACAAACCTTGGCCATCCGAGCTCAGATTGTGATGTGCAGGTTCATGTCTGAATTCCAAAAATTCATCTAATGTTTTTTCAAGCTTTCATTATCTTTTTATTTGTTAGCAGCGTGTATATAAGTAGTCATTTAAGTTCACAATTTCTCTGGGGCATTACTCCTACTTGGAAGCCAAACTTCAGGAAAACTAGATTTAGGAAAGCCTCCATAACAGTGGCTTAGTATTTGCCCATCTTTGTGAATTTCAGAAATATTCATTAAAATTATCCCACCTGTGGTTTACTTTTCGCCTTTTAAAATATGTCTGTTTTCACAATTGAAAACAATAAACAGTTTTCTTCATATTATTTCTTTTGTTTTTCCAGTTTCATTGGTATATTTTTGTCAGGTCTTCTAACTAGCAGTTTGAATGCATTAATGCCATTGAATAAAATATCTTAAAGGCTGGGAAATTTTTTCATCTGACTCCTATCACTAAAGATGCTTTCAAGAACATACAGTTACCCTGTAGTACTTGAGCCTGAGGCTTATGATGTAAGTAGCTGATTGTACTATGTTTACTATGTTAAAAGAACCACTTGTTAAAAGAGTAAGAGATTGCTTTGAGCATAGGCAGAAATAGGATGTGGGGGAAAACCCACAAAAAAGGGAAGTATGAAAGCATATGAAAAGAAAGTTTCATCTGGGATTCATGAGCTGAAGAAAGAGAGTCAAGAGAAAAAAAAAGTGAGAACAATACTTTAATGGAAGCCTAGGCTGAACTAGAAAGGTGAGGTGGAGAAGTCTAAATTCATTGCAGACTCAGTGATGAAGCTGGTGAAGTATTCTGAGGACTGATAGACATTATTAATCTTCCTTCTTCAGTAATGTAGTGGAATACAACCCCAACCTCAGAAAGTGTAAACAGCTTAAATAACCCTCGCAGAGTGGATAAAAATAGCTGATGGCAAAGAAAGAAGTAGCAGTCTTCCTAGCTCTATTAAAATATATGCCCACATTGAGCAGTGACTGGCTGCACTAAACTGTACAATTTCCAAGTTAAGAAATTTGATTAGACCAACAGTTTTGAGAGTAACAAGTTGCAGTTTGTTTATTTGATTTTATTTTAAAGGTGTTCTACCCTTCCTGTCATACTACTCATGTCAAACAAGTCATTCCCAGCACAAGCAAGTGGTCTTTATCATCAGGAGGACAGGTGTCCCAAATCTAAGCATAAATCAATGCTGGAGCAAAAAAAGAAAGGAGATTACATTAGTACCCATAGAGCAACCAGGAATTCTGGAAGATTTAGGCCCTGTTCAAAGAATTCATTCCACACAAACAGATCTCTGCAGATGCAGGCAACGCCGCCAATTTCAAAGGGGTTTTACATACAGAGCTGCCCACAGAAACATGCCACAGAATTAAGGACTTAACAGCTGGTCTTGTGTGTTGAAACAGTTCTAGTCATTTGCCAACCAGAAGTGCAGTTAAGGGTCTGAAAAACACAACTTTCACATATCCAGTTCTGTCTTTACCACTGAATAATTGAAAGACTTTCTTTTCCCATTGTATGCTTTCTACAATGAACAGGATTTGTGGATGAGAGGAGGGCGGTTCTTTAGAAGGGCTTTTGATGCTGTCTCTCACAATGTTCTTGTATCCCAGTTAGGAGGTTACAGATGGGACGGGTGAACAACCAGATTGGTAAAAAACCAGTTGGGTAATCAGGCTTAAAAAATATTTGTTAATGGATCGTATAATCTAGCTGGAGGCTGGTAATAAGTGGAGTATCTCAAGAGTCTATCACTGGGCCTGTCCTGTTTAACATGCTTACCCAGGACCTGCAGGAGGCACTGGAGGGCCCTCTTGCAAGTTTGCAGATGACACCAAACTGGTAGGAGCAGCTGATATGCTTGAGAGCAGAGTTGGCATCCAGGTGGACCTAGAAGTGCTGGAGGAATGGGCCAAGAGGAGCCTTATGAAAATCAGCAAGGCCAAAGCAAATCTCTGCGCATGGAGGAAAGAGTTCTTGCAACAATACAGGCTGGGGATTGACTGGCTGGGGAGCAGGTCTGCAGAAAAGACGCTGTGGGCCTTGGTGGACAGTGAGATGAGCGTGAGCCAACAGTGCCTTGGCAGCAGAGAAGGACAACAGACCCCTAGGCTGCATTATCAGGAATAAAGCCAGCACACTGAGGAAAGGGATTATTCCCCTCTACTCAGCACTCCTCAGACCACAGCTAGAGCACTGTGCCCAGTTTTGGGACCCCTAGAAGAAAACAGATATTGATAAACTGGAAGAAGTTCAGAACAGAGCCACCATGATGGCAGGAACATTTTTAACAGAGTTAGGAAATTGACAGTAAAGTAATGTGTGTGAAGGACTTCTTTGACTAACTATTCTTCAGACCTTACCAAGAAAATTAACCTCTGGGCTCTTAGAAATGAAAAAGGCTTATAGAAACCAAAGCTAACTGGACTTGAAATGAAATCTCCAGGGATAACAGTACCATGTAGAATAACCTCAATTAATAAACCAGTAAACAAAGTAATGTAGTCAAATATGTAATAGTCACTCAGGAAACTATTAGAAGGCACGATGGAGAACAGACTGTTAGTTATTGTATATCATCTAAGAACACAGCTAGTTAATATTAACAGCATCACATATATATCAATATGATGCAAATAGAATTAATCAATCAGCAGCTGAGTCACATGCTGCATCTATATAGATGGCTGATGACCTTATAGATTTTTTTATGGTTGGGATCATCTGTTTCTCTTTCAAATCACTACCACAGCAATCTGTTTAAAGCCCCAGCACAAACATTGTTTGTTATCACACAATAAATTGCTTTAGTGGATCAGATACAAAAAGCAGTGAGACATATTTAATGAAGTAGAAGGAAGGAGATTGATAAAGGGGAGACAAATATTCATTCCCAGCATATAAGTGGGTATTTAATAACCATCTTTTTAGAGGTATTTTGTATCATCGTACCAAAACTGTACAATTGAGACATGCTGAGTGCAATTCCTTGCTAAAGTAGTGCCCATCTGTATTTTTTTGATTGCTTATGTATGATGCATACGGTTCCAAAATAGGCAGATGCATCATTAATTATTTCTGATAATGTAGAAGTGCTCAATTTTTCCAGGTATTTTCCAAATACCTGACATGGCAGATTCCCAGAAGCTGAGAGCTTCAAATGGACAAAACAGATTATATAGGGGAAGAGGATGGAAGATAGTCACTGAGTTAAAAGGTGGAAAAGTAGGCAGGTATCCTGTTAAATTCCAATTATTTCCTCTACCCTTCAGTTTGTTTCATGAACTTAAATTGACTAAAATAGAACAACATCCCTTTCCTAAGAAGCTTCCAGTAAATTTGCATTTTAAAAGGATAATACATGCAGCAAAAAAAAGTACACAGCTTCCCAGTTCAAACTTTCTGCAGAGAGGATATGTACAGGATATGTTTCTGCACTTCTAGAAATGAAAGAAGTTTTAAAAAAGGAGGGAAAATATGGTGGTTCAGGCTGGGTTTCAATAAAGGAGGTGTGGAGATAATAGAGGGACACTACGACATGCAGTGTAAGTAGATACTCCTAAATGTCTGCTGTAGCTCATCACAAGCTGCAGCTCACTTCAAATAATTAGTGAGAGCCATCTCATGCAGAAAGCGTCACAAGACCAAGCCAATCTGGCCAGGAAGTTACCAGTCAAGAAACAAAAAAAGCTGACTTGGAACAAAGGCTGCATTGCTTGCAAAGGATGCATTGGTAACTAAGTGCCAAGAAACAAAACTGAGAGAGTCTCAATTGAGGCTTTGACAAATAGATGAAAATACAAAGTGGGGATCAGCTGTCCATGGTAGATATTGATGAGTCCCTGAATGGATGGAAGAAATTAGTTTTGAGTGGGGAAGAACCAACAGAAACAAGGTCCCGGCCAAGGCACAGGGCTGTGTTAAGGCACTGCCCTTGGGACTCTGTGAAACAACAAAATTTCAGGTTCCTCTACAGTGAAACTTAAGGTCTGGAAAAATCTCATATAGCACTAGTTTTACTCATTTTCAGTACATGTTTAGTTAATTTAATTAATCCTTTAAATAAGGAAATAGTATGTCTCTGTATTTGTGCTTTGAAGCATCAGTCTAAGCCCAATTAGTTATTTACCCGCTCTGGACTTACTTTATTTAAGAACCAGCTGGCAAACAGATTGAACACCTGGGTTGTGGCTGGCCTCACTGATGAGCAGCAGCTTGCTTTGGTCAATGCCACTGGACTTTTAAAAGAGTAAAAAAGAAGACCCTGGGAACTATGAACCAGTCACCCCCACCTCCGTGTCTGATAAGATCACAGAACAGAATTTCCTGGAAGATATGTCAAAACACATGGAAGACAGGGAGGTGATTAGAGACAAACCATGCCTGACTAATCCAGTGGCCTTCTATAATGGAATGACTGCATCAGTGGACAAAGGAAGAGCTATGGATGTCATCTACCTAGACTTCTGTAAGGCCTTTGATATGGTCCCTTACAACATTCTTACCTCTAAATTGGAGAGATATGGGTTTGATGGATGGATTGTTAGATGCGTAAGGAAATTGCTGGATTGCATGTCCAAAGAGTTACAGTCAATGGCTCAATGTTCAAGTGGAAACCAATACTGAGTGGTGTCCCTCAAGGGCCTGTATTGGGACCAATACTATTTAAGATCTTCCTCAATGACATAGACAGTGGGACTGAGTACACCTTCAGCTAGTTTGCAGATGACACCAAGCTGAGTGGTGCAGTCTGTTCACTTGAGGGAACAGATACCATCCAGAGGGACCTTGACAAGCTTGATGAGTAGGTCCATGTGAACTTCATGAAGTTCAACAAGGCCAAGTGCAGGGTCCTGCACCTGGACCAGGGCAATCCCCAATTTCAATACAGATTGTGAGATGAATTGATTGAGAGCAGCCCTGAGGAGAAGGACCTGGGGATACTGGTAAATCAACAATTGAACATTAGCCAGCAACATGGGCTTGCAGCCCAGAAAGCCATGTCCTGAGTTTCATAAAAACAAGTGTGGCCAGCAGGTTGAGGGAGGTGATTCTGCCCCTCTACTCCACTCTCCTGAGACCCCACTTGGAGTACTGCATTCAGTTCTGGAGTCCCCAGTATGATTGGCTCCCAAGGAGAGACATGAAAATGATCAGAGGGATGGAACACCTGTTCTGTGAAGAAAGGTCAAGAGAGTTGGTATTGTTCAATTTAGAGAGGGCAGCTCCAGGGGAGATCTTATTGTGGCCTTTCAATATATAAAGGAGGCTTATAAGAAAGATTGAGAGAGACTTTTTACAAAGGTCTGTAGTGACAGGACAAGGGACAATAGTTTTAAACTGAAAGAGGGTATATTTAGATGGGACATAAGGCAGAATTGTTTCACAATGAGGGTGGTCAGAGACTGGAACAGGTTACCCAGAGAAGCTGTGTATGGTTCATCCCTGGAAGTGTTCAAGGACAGGTTGGACAAAGCTTTGAGCAACCTGATAAAGTGAAAGATGCCCATGCCTGTGACAGAGATGATGATTTTTAGGTGGTTTATATGATTTTTAAAGGTCCCTTACAATCCAAACCATTCTATGTTTCTATGACTAGGAACAACATTATCTATGCAGAACAAAAAGGCTGCAGTGTAATTTTTTTGGTCTGCTTGACCCCTGGGAGTTCAGAGACTTGACGAGCAGGAATAGTAATGACCCTACAAATCAGATATCATAATCTTCATATAGTCATCATATGGCTATATCATATAGCCGTAAGATCCACATACCTCTGGCAGTAAAAGTCAGAAGGAGCAATAAGAATAATTCAGAGGTAGAAGACGACAAGTCTGACCTAAGCATGCAGGTAGTTCTAGGAAGGGGTGGTGACCTTACCTTGGCTGGTCCAGCTGTTCCTTCACAGCCAAGGTCAGTGACCCATGCCAGCATAGCAACAAAATCAAATGCGATACCACCACATGAAAACATCACTCCAGCAACTATCCTTCCAAGTATGAGCTTTAGTTGGCTGGGATGGGTCCTCCAGTCCAGAATGGTTCCCTAAGGAAAGGTGGCCAAAGACATCTCATGCCAAAGGAGTGGTTGCTAAGTTAGTTCTATATTAATCTTCTTTAAAAGCAACAATACAAGTAGATACTGAAAAGCTTCTATAGAACAGGAAGATAAACATAGCAAATATCATTCACAGTAGATATGTCTGAAGATTGCCTGAAACAGAGGAATTGTTTTCAGATTTGTTACTTGGTTAGAAAGCAGATATTAACATTCATCCATGATGAGAGATCATGCCAGCATTGTTAAGCACATTAACAGACCTCCACTGTTTTCTAACTCTTTGGGAAAATTGTTTGGGTTTTTTTGGTTTGGGTTTTTTGGTTTTGTTTTTTGTTTGTTTGGTTTTCATTTTGTTTTTTAACTCAAATCCATCTCCCAACCAGAACTTGTGTTTTCTATTCTCTTCTTCCTGGGTCAGTTGTCCTAAAAAAATATAATTCTTGAGAACTTGTTTTTTTGCTTTGGCATTGACTTGTACTGACTCACCTCAGCAGAGAAAAACAGCCTGGCAGAACTGGTAGGAGGACCTGGAAATTACTTGGCAGCTTAAATGAAAGTCATCTGTAAGTCACACTTGGCTATCAACTGTATGTCTGACACTGGTGATACAGGTCTAGACAAACTTATTATGTGCTGGCATTCCAAATCTGAGGTCATAACATCTGTTGGCCTTATACTGGACATATTGCTCAATAAGACAAGTCTAAAACTGATTCTTAAACAAATCTCTGTGTTTATGCCAGGAAATCATGCTTTGGGACTCAGTAAAACATATCTTTGAGAATGACCATATAATGGAAAATACACCTTCACAATGTTATTTGTATTTTTATAAAGTGAGACAGACTAATCACTCTATTGCTTTTAAAACTGTGGACAATTGTGCAAATTTCCAAGGCAAACCACAATGCACTCAGTGAGACACACTGAAAGTGTTGAATTAGTGTTCACTGTGGAGAAGAATGAGCTGAATCTCTCCTGCTGGAAAAAAGTCTGTTTGGGAAATTGTATGTAATACCCTTTGTGTGACATATGTTGCAAGAGAATAAATCTAGAGTAACTTCTTTACATCACTGAAGATCTACCTAAAATCTGACTATGAGTGACCAACATATCTGTGTTTCGGTAGTGGCCAGAAAAAAACTTTGAGTATGATCACATTGAATGTTTCGGCAGGACCTGAACCATCTTCATCTCCCATGGTAGCGTCCAAGATATTACAGTGTCTGGTTTTATATCACAGTGGGATTTCACTATGAGGTAGCTTCCTAAAACCCAATGCACTTCTATCTCTGATTGTACAGGCCATTCTTTTCCACTCCAGTACAAAGCAAACTAAGTTAAATTGCTAACTTCACGCCTGTTAGAAGTTGCCAAATTTCCTTTCCAGCTCACAGTCCTACTACATACACCCTAGAGGCTGGGTTACACCCTCACAGGAGTCCAGATTAGAGGGATTCATTACTTAACAATTTTTTATTTAAAATTAATTCCATTTGAACTCAAGCAGATTAGCTAAAAGTTAAACCAATGTACTTGTATGGCTTTCTGACTTTATCTTTACATATTACTTTTCTCCTAATAGCAGGCATATATTTTGATTTGTATTTGTTCAAAAATGCTTAAAGGAGAGATATTTTTGTCTTCAGATAGCCTTTGCAAACATCAAGTTAATCAAAACTGAAAACATACTCTCAACAATTTTCTGTTCATATAGTTCTCCCTTTTAAGGCATTGAAACAATCAAGCTACCACTCTATTCTAGCAAAACTGGTTACACTTTCAAATAGGTATGTGAAGATTTAAATGTTTTACTCCCCCGGACTTAAACAGGGCTAAAGTAGCTAAACCCATATATTGTGTTTTAAATACATATCCCTTTTAGCTTGAGGAAGCTTATACACTGATTTAATAATGATGGATACTAAGTGTAATAACAAACACCATTAAAACCTCCTAGAATTTTTCAAGGAACATATGAGTACTCTTTACATGATTTTTTCATTGATGGGGGGAGGAAACATGAAATAACTGTAAGAAAATCAAATTACTTCTTTTCAATGGAAAGCAGGAAGGAGTTTATTGGTTGTTGTTTGAACTGCAACTGATGTTAGGAGTCAGCTGAAATGTGGGCTACCAGAACTGTTTGTCCATGCCAGAAATGCATCAGCCACATCATACTAACTTGAGGTAGCAAAGGAGGGGTTTACACCACCTCATCTATCCATTTCCCAAGGGAGTCCCTACTCCCTTTGTTTATTATCTGTCAAACTGTGCTTTTGATGAGTTTTGGAGACCTCAAAACATACTAGAAGCATTTCTGCACAGAGAAAAACATTCTGGCAATGGCAGTTGCCATCTCACAGCAGGCCCTGGTAGGCTGCAACACAGGTACTGATACAAATCTGTGACGAGCAGTTCCATAAATTCATATCCATGATGCAAAAGCATTTTGAAAAAAAAATCCCAAGGTTTACAGAGCTGGATATTACTGCTGAAAGCTACGAAAAAGGGAGGGGAAACTGAGGAGAGTTTCTGAACATCTGAAAACAACCTTTCTCCAGCTACAAAGAACTTCAGAACAGGGAGTTTATCTGAAGAACACAAACACATGAAGCTCTGCTTAGCATTTTATATGTCTGTGTTTATTCATTTCATATAGACTGTTGTGCTCAGTGAGATGGACATATCTTGCATTAAACTCAAGTCCCTGTAAGGTTTTGGGAAAAGGCAGGTTTAAGGTGTCAGGAAAAGGGAACAGACAGCCTTAATTATGAAGTCCAGAGCAGCTGGACTGTGACGTCCTATTTCTGGGAAGAAATCATAAACGGACAACCTGAGGCCAGGAAATGTATTGGATGGGTGCAGAACAGGGAGGGAGGGACGTCTCGGAGTACCTGGCTCAGTAGACTTGGAAGCAGCACAGCAATCTAGTGGATGGTGTGCAGAGGGAGTGTAAATGGGCTCACAAAGCTTCTCTTTCATTTTCCTTCTGGCTTGGCCAAGTTTTATCCCTAGCTCTATGTTACCAAAAAAAGATTGGCCTAGTTAGTCATCTTTAGAACTCAGCTGAGTATCGGTTAGATGACTTTGGAAGCTTCAGAGCTCATTATTTCTGAATACTTGGTGGCCTTTCAACATTAATACATTCCATGTTATTAAGAAAAGGAGAGCTAAATTAGGCTTTTAAGGAAGCTTGCTAAGTCCTTAATATTTCTATGAACATAATGCAAACACAAATGATTTGTCTGCTGCTTGGGTTGTGGTGTTGAACAATAAAGAGTAAATTTATTTTAGCAACCAGAATTATGCCCTCCCCTCATCTTTGCTTTCTTGTCCATTCAGCAGCAAAAGCATTTACTCTTATTTAGCGTTGCAAAACTTTTCTGATGGATACTGTAGGCAAATATTTCCTTTGTTGGCTGGATGATATCTAAAAACATATTAATTATATAAAACATATATAATAGATTAACATATACGTAATATTTCTGAAAATAGAAACTTGCAAAATATAGCATGAAAAGCAAACAAGTTTCAATCATAATAATATTAACATTTTGTCTGTTGTGGCGCATAAATTGATTCTTGTTGTGGTTTTGATACTCTGCTAGCTTTTCTCAGAGTATTATTTTGTCACTTCACTGGAGTTAATGGTTTGTCAATGATTCCAGTATAAACATGTATTTTCACTGTTTTCTAGCTCTGTCATAAATATCAGCTATGGTATGAAACTTGATATCCTAGGTCTGTCTACAGTAGGAAGAAATCTATCTTCACTACATTTCCTTTAAATTTTATATTTTCAAGTCATAAAAAAGATATAACAAGATATGTTTGTGATTTAAGATTTTACTTTACAGGAAACAAAACAGTGCCGTGTTTAAGAAAAAGATAAATAATTTCATAACAGAAAATAATTATTTCTCCTGTAATCCTAACAGTTGTCACCACCAGTTGACTTGCTTTTTTAAAACTCTCCAAAATATTTCATTGTTTATAGTTCTGACTTTCTGGATAGTTCTCTTTTCCATACAAATGTCTTTCTGATTGCTTATTTCTTCCCAAAGTGCAAGTATTAAGAGCAATGAATTCTATAGTCTAAGTAGACAAAGTATATTATAGAAAATGGGTTTTTTTTCCTAGTTTTGCTTTGTGCCTTCCTGTCTGTGAAATAGCCCTCCCAGTGAAGACAGCCTCAAGTCTTTTCAAAGTGTTAGTTCCTGAATGGCACTCCTTCCTTACCATCTTTGCTTATTTATCAACAAAAAAAAAAGAAAAAAAAAAGAAAACAAACAAACAAAAAAAACCCCCCAAAACCCCAAACCAAAACCAAACCAAAACCAAACAAAGAACACTATCTTCTTGGTAATAAAACACTGAAGACACATACATCACATACATCATTTACGCTTTTCTTGCCAGCTGTCACAGAAGAATGAAAATCACTTTCATTGGCATAACTAGAAAAGGCATAGAGAAAATTCAGTTTTAAACTGGACATTGAAACTTAATTCTCAGTGGCCTGACCATTAGGACACCATGTCAGTTTCCTAGAGATTCTATAGCTTTCTGTTATTAGAGCTGTAAATATGTAGTCTCACTGGAGAACTGAGGCAAAGCATAGATCTTTTTTGCAAAAACTCCATCATCCTAAGGGACATCTGGCAGCAGGACATGTACTGTAAAGATTGAGGTCAGACTTACAAATTGGTTCTTGCATATGCGGATGTACACAAACCTACTCAAGTGAAAGAATGATCTTTGCGTTCAAGAAAAAATACTTCTTTATTTGTCAATTACATTTTTGCAGTTTAATTAACACAGTTTTACTCTTTACTGCAGGCAATGCAAGCATGTCCTTAATAGTCTTTCCTCCAGACACAGTGATTTTGCCTTTTCTCTGTTTCATGACAGTACTGCAAACACCAACTTCAAGATTGTCAGAAGACATAAATTACTGGTGAGAAATAGACTTTGCAGCATTAAAGCTCTTAAGTACTTTGAAAAGGAGTTCTTCCATCATAGTCTTATTGAACTGTTTCTTTGACAGTGTGGCTGTTAGCAGCTGGAGAACAGAAAGTGTGGATTACTGCTGGCAAGCCCACGATCAGGCATGCCTGACTGTGGTACCGATACATGACAGAAGAGAAATGGCTGTAGACACGGCTGCAGATCAGCAGAGAGTAGCAATGGTGCACCGAGAGGGAGGCAGGAGGTGGGAAAGCTATGGAGCTGCCAAGAGTGATTCATTCATGGAGCCTGAAGTACAGTGAATCACACTTCAGCTTCGCCTTGTTTTTGGAAACCTGTAACTGGAAGCACCAGCCTAATATTGTTTTTGTGGGCCTTTTGAAGTTATTGTTTTAGCAGGCCTGTTGCTCTGATGAAGAAATCTATTGAAGGCTCAATTATTTTGATTTTATTGACTCATCCAGTACATTTATAGACTTTTTTTCCCAAACATGCTGTTCTGAATTGACTGTATAATAGGATTTAGTTCACGAAATCATTCAGCTATTACAAACTGTTTGCTTTTGCTCACTTACAGATCCTATTGCACCATTTTTTTTCACAGAAAGGCATTTATATATTGAAGGCATCAAAAGGTCTGGCACAGCACATCATGGTTGCGCAAGCAAACTGGGTTATTCTGTCAGATCACTCTAAGGCTGAGTTGGGTCTCCTGCACCAAATCTCAGCTTTGAATCTCATTTTGCTGACCATCTCTAAACTTGTTTTTTTTTTACAAAGTCTTGAACTTGGGCTGTATAAAAAGTTGTCTTACCCACTGGTTTCAACCAAAAAGACTTTATCATTACTTGATATTTTTAGTCCTAAATATAAATGAGAATTACAAATTTTATTGAATTGTTAGGTTACTGATGCTCTCAAAGACAAAGAAGCTTTGCATTTCAAGCAGGTTTTTATTTTGTCTAACTCACATCCCTATATCTCTGACCAATATGTGTTTATACAAATCAAGGTTATACTACAAAGATATTCCTTATATTACAAGAGGCTGTCAGGCATTCACATTGCAGCTGATGTTGTTATTTCTATATAAAATTACAGCTGTACTTCATAAAAATTTCCTTTTTCTAGATCATTAAATCTTCTCAATTATAAATCCCAATTATCCGAAATATTAAAAACAGATAATTTCTCCACAGTTTAAATCTCTATTTTTTCTTGGTATAAACCTCTTTTTTTTTTCTAATTCACAACAATTAGGTAAAATCACACCCTCCTTATTCAGTTCAAAATTATAGCAACATCAAGGTTTTAACAAACAATTTAGAACACATTAAAAATAATATGGTGGAACTCACTTTGATGAGTAACCGCTGTGATATCTAATGAACCAGGATGTCAAATCAGACTTGGGATTTGAAGAGTTGTTTTTTACTTGCCTTTACCAAAAAAAATCAAAGAGAAAAAAAAAAAAAAGGCTTGAACATTTTTCCCTGCATTGCAGATTGCATAGTTTGCCTGCACAGTTTTCCTGCACAAGCAGTCATCGAGATCAAGAGGTTAATACAACTCAAAACAAGTTTGACAGCTTTATTGAGTCCCAAGAACATCTAAATAAGATAAAAAATATATGGGACATTCTTTCTTCTGATTAAGATCATATCTCTTATGTCTTCCTAAGTGCTGGAAATAAAAGAAAAAGGGCTTTTTACTGTGGCAAATTATCTTTCAAATGTGTATTTGATAGTTTCTTATGTCTTCCCCTGGGGCCTATAGCAAAAGCCACTGGAAAAGACCAGGTAATATACCAAAATGAATCACTGGTCCAGCGCCCTGTAGAAACTTCTATTCTCCAAGAAACTGCTGAAGTTATAGGTTGAATCTCCAGATACTATAAATGATACAAAAATCTTAAAGACTGTTTAGAGATTACTGGCTGCCATCATTTTATTTTATGGCATTTCTAAAACAAATATTATTTGGGTAGTGCCACTGAGAACTCAGTGTAATGTAAGAGTTACTATGGAACTGGCTACATTAAAATGCATAGGCAGTGGGAAAGAAAATCTTTCAATTTAAGAACAAAACATTAATACAATCATTTTGTTGTGAATTACTGTGATATCTTGCAATGCCTTTACACTTGTAATACACTGAAAGAATGCTTCTCTAGTTTATGGGGAAATGTGCCCTTCTTTCTTCCCTATTATGTTTCTGTGCATCTTTTATATGCACCAAAACCAGAATATAACCAACCTCTTAAAATGGAATTCTACCATACTTCAGCTTCCCTTAAGTACAAATCTCACAGGTTCAGCACAAGTGCTGACAGAACATCTACGTTTTTTCCAACACATGGATGTCACCAATACAGGAGAATCAGAGTTACATCTGGATCCATCTTGCTGGTTAATGGATTTTTTTCTTGAGGAATACTCTTAGCATGATAGGAGTGCAAAGGTTTGGTCTACCCTGCAGAATGCCTATTATCAGGAAAGTGGCATTAGGGAAGAAAAGTAATTGGCAAACTAAGAACATTCAATTCAGAATATGGATCTCACCTGCTATTCCACTGTTTCAGTTTAGGGTAAATAGCATAGCATTTCCAAATGCTCAGTTTTCTTACATTTGGTGCATGGTATAAAGCAAGATATTGGTAATACCTCATTCTTTTTTGTTGAGTCTACTATCTTTAACAATAGTTCCTGAGAGCTTTGTGACTACAGTTCTCCAACATGTCTGTCACTGAGGCATATGTTCAACTTATCTGCCTTTATACATTACACAAATCTTAGTAAAGAATTTGGTTATATTTTTGATAGGCAAAATCTATGAAAACATAAATAACAAACCCAAACATACTCTTTCTCTTAATTGTTTTAGAAGTGGGTTATATTTTAAAAGGTAGGTTATTCCATAATGTAAATGGGGTGTCATTGAATCTTCTCCTGGACATAAGTTTCTGTGTTTGTCACAGAGGAGGACTAACTGGCATCAGAGGTTGATTGGCATGCTTAGATGATCAGTTGTAGACTCTGATGAGTCTGCATGTGAGTGACAGCAAAGAGGGGCCTGTCTTGAAATTTATTGTAGGCAGCATTTTAGGGTTTGATGTTGCTGGGTTCATTGATCACCCTTTTGTCTGTTCCTTCTTTCCCACTTTTAGAGCTGTGCTATGTTTTGCAGGAGTAAGGAAGCATTCAAAATTACTCATACTGTTCTTGATTTTGCTCTTAGTGTATTAGAGAGTACACATTACTGGTATATGCATCCCATCCCTTGGCAGAGGCATTGTGCCTAAGCACCATTAGTATTAAGGAGAACCATTTGGGTCCTCAGAAAAAAAAAAAAATAATAGGGGTCTTGGCATTCCTAGGGTTCAATAAGTACTGCGTAGCCAAACTGTTAATTTAGAAGGATTTCCTCCCTGGTTGCTTTATTTCATATTGGCGATTCTAATGACCAATTAGTAGCCCAATTCTAAAAAGTAATGAATACAAGTGAAAATTTCCATAATACTTTGACTGAACATTTAGCTATTTAATACCAAAGTTTCTAAGTCATGTTATTTTTGGAGAATGGAAAAAAGTCTTTTTTTCCATATTCTATTCATTTCTTGAAAAATTGGACAAATAATCTGATCACGTACTAACTCTCCCCAAAAATCAAAAAAACAAACAAAAAGTCTTACTGCTCTATTCCACAACATCATTAATAAAAATTCATCTTTCCAAAGCATCTGGTAAACATAATTTTGTGCTTTCAATATATTGTTTGTAGAAGGATTAAAAAAAAATGTGAGGCTGCAAAAGGCTTTCTGGTCTCAAATCAGGCTACTGGAAACAATTATCCATCCATTACAAGTAACAGGCAATAAAAACCCACAAACAATGGACTCTTTAAATTTAAAATAACACATTATCTTAACAAAGAGTTTTATTGTTCAGGCTATGAAAAGAAAAGTCTTTAATGTTCTTATTTAACTCTGAGGAGATAAAAATGGCAATAATCAAGTGATTAAAAAAATCAAAGACATGAGAAAGATTACATTTTTATTTTAGGTATACAGTTAATTTAAGGGCCTTCCTGAAAGCCAATCAGACGCTCCTACAATGAGAAATAGGAACCTGAGGAATAATCATGAAGGTTTTTAGACTATTCCTTTCAGCTCTGTAACTTCCCATAATAATTTGTAACACAGGGGCTAAGTATTTCCAAATACCGCAGCAAATGTGTTTGTAAATAGTCTGGGGTCACTAAGCAGGATGCATTTTTCTGGTTTGGTTTGGATTTTTTGCAAGAATTTCTATGCCTTCACTACTCTACATTGTGCTACCGGCAATGTAGAAAAGTTAAAGAGAATTAAGGTCCTCTCTTTCCCACATTTTATCTTGGTTTGGGTGATGTTTTACACAAAAGAGGAAACTTTAATATAATAAATATCTGTACTTACTTCCTAGAGGATCATTAAAAGTTTCATTCTTGAAATTTAACACCAGTAAATATGTTTTATAATCTCTGAAACATCTGAGAAAAAATGTTTTAATTAAAATTGGTATTTAGTGGCCTTTTGACAGACAGAACCGTCACCCTAAAAAGAGATTAACAACAGGAATTATGGGTATTGTAGAGCTCTCAGCATTTTTGTTATCTTGGCTCAGTCCTCATTGAATTAATTCATAAAGGTGAACTTTTAACTTATCTGTTTAAAGAGCACAATTCTGCACAGCTCTGCCTATCCTAACCAAGAATTGTGCACCACATCCTGTTGCAATTGTTACCTCTTGTGACCACCACAGCTCAAAACTAGGAAATGCCACCC